>NW_020289992.1:0-433014 GCF_003144245.1 Jaminaea rosea | reverse complement strand
CCTCAAATCTGGCATTCAACGCCGCGGCGAAGGAAGGATTGAGCCGCTTGTTCAGGAACAGAGTGAGTGGAGGCGGGCGGGGCCCGTGCGGGGTCAATCAAGTGCCGGACTCTTGGCGCCCTTCCGTGCGTCTTGCAGGGCGGGGCGGCGCGGGGTGATTTTTTCTTTCTTTCCTTTCGCACCTCGTCCTGTCAATCTCATCATCGTCATCGGGGCTGGATCGACAGCGGATCACCGAGCCAATCAGCGTAGCAGTCGCTCATGGCTTTGGCCGGCCCGGCCTCCTCGCTCGCGCTTGATAGATCTTGTCCTGCTGCGCCAAATTGAGCTCGTGGCCCTTCTTCATCATCATCATGTCCTCGCCCACGTCGCTCCCCTACCAAGAGCCCACGCTGGGCATGCTCGCCTCCACCACCGGCTTCATCCTTGCCCTGAACGTTTCCGGACATCTGGTCGACCGTCTCTGCTCCTCCGGTCTCGTGGCTCAAATCATCGTAGGCGCACTCTGGGGTACGCCCCTCGCCCAATGGCTTCAACCGCGCCCAGCCGTAGAGGAATGCGTACATCTCCTTGGCTACCTGGCGCTGCTCGCCCTCGTGGCGACGGCGGGAATCGAGATGCGCGTCGATGTCATCTCTCAGGGAAAGATGTTGGCCTTGGCCGTCCTTGTGGGGACGACGGGCATCTTGCTTCCCATCGGGCTCTCCTTGCTGCTCCTGCCAGTGGGCTTTGGGTTCACGCTCCTCGAGAGCTTCGCGTGTGGGGCAGCGCTTAGCTCGACGTCGTTGGGTACCATTCTAACTTTACTTGCGAATGTGAGCGATCACAAACGAGGTGATGGGAAGAGGAGGGATGACAGAGGCGAATCAAGAGGCGGACCTGTCGACGAACTAGGACGTGAGAACAATGGGGGCGAGCAAGGGGGTTTGCTCGACACTCGCGTGGCAACCGTCCTTGTTGGGGCAGCTTTACTGGACGACATCGTTGCCCTCGTCCTGTCCAAGGTCGTGCAGGTCCTATCTCCCTCTGCGGGACCCTTGGAAGCATGGACCATCGTGCGCCCAATTCTCAGCTCGTTGCTACTCCTGGGCGTGACAGCTGCGCTGTGCTCTCGCTGGATACTGGGGCCTACGGTCAGATTCCTCTTTTCGCGGCCGATAATGCGGAGACGCTTACGATCTTCTAGTCAATCATTCCGTATGGGCGATTCGGGACCACAAGTATCAGCAACCACAACGACTACCTCAGAGCACCCCAGGCCCGCTCGATCCTCCGCACCATGGATCTCCCCCATCGGCCTCGCAACAACGGCACTCATCGGCATCATACCCCTCTTCGTCACCATAGCGCATTATATCGGCTCCTCCCCACTAGTCGGCGCCTTCTGCGCCGGTGCATCCATGCAGCGCATCTACGAGGCCGTCATCGAGTCAGAGCAGCTGCGCCTCTCCGCCCATGATGACACGGCCAGGCCATCGCGGGGCCGCCAGCCCCTCACCACCATCTCCCCCTCTTGCGTGACTCAGTACTGGTCCTCCGTGCAATCACGCCTGCTCCTCCCCTTCTTCTTCGCCTCCATCGGATTCGCCATCCCGCTCACCCGCCTCTTTCGCGGTATGATCGTCTGGAAGGGCTTCGTCTACGCGGGGATCATGGCAGTCGCCAAGGCTGCGGCGGGGTCGTGGTTGCTCTTCTTCGATTGGGTGGAGAGAAGGAGCGACGCTAAGGCGGCGGCTCAAGTACAGCAGAGAGGGCGAGGAGCGGGCGAGCAGGACGACGAAGGCTCAAGGCTGCCGGACACTTCTTCAGGGTTGCCGACGATGCCGCCTCCGCTTACCCCACTTGCCATCGAGGATTCTGCTCCACCCGTCGCCCCGAGCCTCAAAAGCTCAACATGGTCCGCCTCCCTCCTTCTCGGAGTCTCCCTCGTGGCCCGAGGCGAGATCGGGTTCCTCATCCTAGGCCTGGCACAGGACTCTGGTCTCGTCGGATCCCCCACATCGTCGTCCTCATCATCATCACAAGACGCTTACATGGTAGCAGTCTGGGCCTTGATCCTGAACACGCTCGTTGGTCCGATTAGTGCGGGAATCCTTGTCAAGATCCGTGGGGGAAGCGTGGCGAGGCAGATATCGTGGGGCAGGTGGGGGACAGTGTAGCTGCAGCGAGGGGCGTGGCGCCTGACGAGGTTGCACTTGCTTGATCAGACGGAGCGACTCGCTGTACAATCAATCATTCCGTAAGTCGTGCAACTTTCATTCCTTTTGTTGATTCGAGACCGCGAAACTCCGGAGTCCTCTAGCCCTCAGCTCGATCGCATCTCGCCACGACACGCATCTACTAAAGCTCCACGCGCCCCCCAGCGGCTTTGTTCACCACGCTCTCCACACTCTCTACGAATCCTTCCGCCTCAGGCGTACCCCCTGCCGCGCTCACCACACTACGGGAAGCCTGGTGCGCAACGGAGGAAGCCTCCTCAACGACCAAAGATGCCACACTGCCAAAGGAAGCCGTGCCCTCCGACACGAGATCAGCGGCCGCCTCCGCGTACTCGGCGAGGGTCTCTGGCGTAGGCTTGGCCCCCGCAAGAGACGCGGCCGACCTGGTTGCGTGGTGCAACTGCTCTCCCAGACTCTCCGCCCCTGCGGCTTCGTAGACTTGAGACGCAACAGAGGATGCGCTTGACCCCGCGGACTCGAGGACGTCACCTGCCGCTTCCACGTACTCGCTGGCCGTCTCCGGCGTAGGCTTGGCCCCGAGGACCGAAGCGGCTGAACGGGTTGCGTGGTGGAGCTGGTCTCCCAAGTTGTCTGCTCCCATAGCTTCGTAGACTTGTGATGCAACGGATGAGCCGGAGGAAGCTGCAGAGTTGAGATAGTCGCCCGCCGCCTCCACGTATTCTCCCGCACTCTCCGGTGTAGGTTTGCCGCCAGCAAGCGAAGAAGCGGAGCGGGTTGCAGCGTGGACCTGCTCTGCAAGACTTTCCCCTCCCATCGCCTCGTAGACGCTTTGTGCCCCCTCCCCGACCCCCTTCCCAACCTTATCGAGCACACTCTGCGCCGACGCTACATAGTCCTCCACCCTCTCTGCCGTCACCTCCGCCCCAGCAAGCGAGGCGGCTGAGCGCGTGGCGTGGCGAAGGGCCGAGCTGGCTGACGAGGCGGCTTCTTCTGCGCCCACGAAGGCGACGGCGGGCATGGCCTCTCCGACCAGTCCGGCGGCGGCTTCCATGTACTCGGCGGCAGACTCCGGTGTGGGCTTGAGCCCGGCGCTCTTGGATGCTTCGCGAGCGAGGGAGGAGCCCGTCGACGAGGCAGCAGAGGCGAAATCGTTCAGACCCGTCTTGACCGCTTCTGTGAACCCGGCCGCTTGGTCTGCAATGTCCGGCGAGGAGGAGGAGGAGGAAAGGAGAGAGGAGGCAGAGCTAGGCGCATCGTCCGTTGCGGCTGAGGCGACGGAGGACCAGCTGGCTGCGGCCGTGCTTGCCTTGGAGGAGATAATTGACACCGGATTGGCGCCTACTGGTTCTTCGCCCTTGATAGCCGCGAGCTGCTCCTTGGCGAATTGGTCCAGCTCGGCAGAAGCGGTATCATAGAGTGATCCAACCTGCTTGCGCAACCTGACCACCTCGCGCTGTACGTCCCCCTCCTGTCCGGCGTCGATGCCCAAGATGCCCGCGCCGAGCTTTGTGCTTCCCTTCCTGACTTTGCTCAACTCCTCGTCGAAGAGCTTTGACCGCACAGAGAGGCCGTCGTCCCACTCGCTCCAATCCTGCCTCGTCTGGTCGAACTTGGCGCCCTTCAACAAACCGAGGTAGGCGCGCTGCGCTTCGGCGATGTAGCGCTCCACCTGCTCGACCGAGGCGCGCTGTGCCTCCCACTGCTCAGTCTGCAGCTGCGAGTAGAAGCCGTCCAATTCCTTGAGCGCCTTACCCCTGCTACGCTGCAGCTTGTTCCTCTGTTTCTCCAAAGCGGCGCGCCCTGCCTCCTCGTGGCCCCCGCCCTTGACTTTATTCAGCGCCTTTGTCAATCGGGCGAAGATACCCTCCACCTCGAGCTCAACATCCTCGGTCAAAACCTCAAAGCGCTCCGGCAGCCCTTCAGCAAAGCGTGTGCGCAGCTCTCCAAACCTTGCCGTTACCAGAGTGTACTCCTTTTCAATGAGCTGGGCGAGCCCGGCCTCCCACGCCTCGAGCTGTTCTTTGGTCGATTGGGCCTCAACGGCGCGCGAGGCGTCGGACGCGGCTGATGCGGCCGGGTCGGGGGCAGCGAGGGGTCCGCCGGTTACGTGGTCGGCGACCTTGTTGATGCGGTCCGCCAGTGAGGGGTCTTCTTGCGCACGGATAGCCGAAGCCTTCTGGGAGGAAGCGGGGCGAGGGAGTGGCGGGCGTGAGGGTGGGTCAGTACGCTGGGTCAGCAGGCGAGCGACAGAGGACCCGCGAACACGACACGCACCGCCTGCTCCTTCTTCTCCCTCTCTACCTGCTTTGCCTCCTGGCGCACTTGCTTCGCCTCCCCCTTTGCCGCCTTGACGGCCTCACTGCCTGCCTTGCTTGCCCTGTGACCAAAAGCCTTTGCGAGAAGCTTGTCCATTTGCGGGCGGATGTAGAGGGCGTACGCGCGGCGGACGGCTGGGTCGACGTGGTTCACGTAGAAAGAGTGGGAGTGGCGCGCGGACGAGACAACGAGAGGGTGACCATGCGTTACGTAGGCGCCGTACGTTGCTGAACCAAGGGCGAGGGACTGGGCATAGCCGCGCTCCAGGTGCGGGTGGACGTCGTGTCGGCTGCGAGCACCGGGAAGAGCGAAAGGTCAGCGACGGCTCAGGACTCAGCTGTTTTCCCGCGATGGCGCTGCGGACTCACTATATCCTCATAAGTGGGACCGCCTGCTTGTAAGCTGGCTGAGTCCACTCATCGACGACCTGCCTCGTTGCAGCCCACCTAGGTTGCACCCAGTTGCGCACCTTCTTGTCCGCCACTTTCCTGCGGGGCTCTACATGCTTATTGTACGCCCAGCGGCCCTGCTTGGCTGCATACCTATAGTAAGGCTTGCTGGTCTTCCACGCCGCCTTGGCGTAGGGAGTAGCGACGTCGACGTACGGCTGGACGTGGGGCTGGACGCGCGCCTGAGCCGAGGCAATGTAGGGCGCTACGATGGGTTGGAGCTGCACTTTACCCTGAGCGAGGGCGCGGCAGTGGGAGCGTGAGTCGCGCGGGTTGTAGTCGAAACGGAGCGGTTGGGATGGACAGGTCCAGAGTGCGCCTACTAGCATATAGAGGGCCGAGAGGCGCAGAGCGAGGGAGAAGAGGTAGGAGGAGAAGCCGCCTGAGCGTCCTTGTTTGCGTTGTTGTTTCGATTTGCTGGACTTTGCGGCTACTGTTCCTCGCTTGGCCTTGGTATCATCCTAAGGGCGAAAGGCGCAGCATATATCCACATCGTGAGTTGCGCAATGCTACCATCTCCACGTCTCGCTCACTCTCGCACTCACATCATCAAAACGAATTACAGAAGGTGTCGCAACGACTCCTGGCGCTTTGTTATTCGGATTCCCACTCGGAGGCACTGAGCCCACACCGCCCACTCGAGAGGGAGTGGTCTTGGGGGCCATGGTATTGCTGCTGTCGCGGCGGGTTGGATGGGGAATGGAGTGTTGGTGTGAAAGAGAGAGAGAAAGAGGAACGAAGCCTCAACTGCTGCTGCGCCGCCTTCTTGTGATCGGGACCAGGCGCGGGGCGGCAGAAACACGAGACAACAGACAGACGCCAGACGCCAGACCTCCACGTTGCTGGATTTGGCTGGCTGGCTGGCTGGCTGGCCCATGCGCATCGATCAGATCAAGCAGACCGAACAGCGAGATAGTCTACGCATCCATCGGGCCGAGCGATGCGATGCGATGCGACGCGACGAGATCGTCAGACGTCGGATACCACGCAACGCCACGCCACGCCACGCCACGCCACGCCACGCCACGCCACGCCACGCCACGCCACGCCACGCCGCGGCATCGTCTGCTCACTTCTCGTCGACTGAGTCATGATTGTCGTTCTGATGTGTAATGCAAGGGCGTCCGACCATGCTACGACTGCGACTCACTCCCTGCCCTCCTCTTCCTCACACTTCCCCTCCCTCCCTCTTTGCCCCCTCCACAGGCTCAGGCTGCACATATCCCCACTCCTCGCCCCTCTTCCCCCACATATCCGCCCGTTCCCTCGCAAGCTCAACCGCCCATCTCCTAACCCTCGGATGACCAATATCCGCACTAGCCCCAAAGAAGGGCTGCAAGTCCTCCACCCCATATCGGCTCTCATACTCGACGGCCTGCAGTATAAGCTCGAAGCGATCGAGGTCCTTGACCAACACGGACTCGAGCGACTCCCTCGCCTCATACTCCTCCCAGAGGGCCTCGATCCTCAATGCTGCGGGACTCGATCCCAAGAGATCGTGCACGAGGAACTGTAGTGCCTCTCCTTCGCGGCGAAGCTTCTCTTCCTTGCTCACCCCGTCCAGAGGAGTCAGATCCCCCACCTCTGCTTCGGCCAAGTCGTGCACCAGGGCAAGCATGACCGCTTTTCCTATGTCTAGCCCGACATTGGGGCAGAGCATGGCGAGGAGGGCCATCCGGTACATGTGGTCTGCAATGCTCTCCGGAGCAGGGACACGATGATGGAGCCATCCGGTGCGCTTGTTCCGCTTCAGCTGCTCGAGGCGATGCATGAAGCGTAGCACTGAGGGATAGTCGCTTTCCTCTTCTTCGCCGGGCTCGCAGCTGGCGAAACGGGCGTCGGCGGGGCCACGGAAGAGGGTGAGGGGGGAGGGACGATGCAAGGGGTTGGGTTGGAGGACTGTTGTAGTGGAGGTGGGTGGTGGCGGGGGCACGTACGGCGGGCGAGGGGAGCGACGTCCGCCTGTCGAGAGGCTTGGGGAGGAGAGAGCGGATGTAGCTGGAGGAGTAAGGACGGACCCTGAGCCTGGAGCTGTAACGGCGAAACCTCGCGTTGCAATACGCGGGACATCGTCTCCCTCAACATCCGTGTCCTTGATCGTAGGAAGAGACGCCTTGCGGTCCCCCGTCCCCGTTGCGAGGAGCGCTCGGCGCGTCGCCCTCCTCAAGCTGGGAACCATCTGTCGTTCCTGGTAGGGTAAACTCGTCTTGGGCTCGCGATCGAAGCCGCTCGTCTCCCTCTCCCTGCCTACGCTGGACAAGACTGCTCCTGTTGGGATGCCTCGCGCCGTACTGCCCACAGTGCGTCGTTCCTGCATCGGAAGGGATTGGGCGAGCACCCTCTCCTTCTCCTCCTTATCGCGCTTCACTTTGGCCTCTTCCAACTGTCGGGCACGTTCCTGCCATGCACTCCACTGTCTGTCGTCTCCCTCGTCCTCCTGCTCGCCCTTTTTCCCATCCTCGCCCTCCTCCTCATCCTCCTCCGCAATACTATACTTCTTGGCCGTCCTCCTCCACAACGAACGGTGCGAGGGGGCATGCGGGGCGAGCAGGCCGCTGAGCCTCAATTCCGCGTCGGCGTTGCCTTGAGCGTGGCTACGGCGATACCCAATGGCGGTGCGACGTGGACTGTCCTCTCCTCCTCCGTCTGCTCGGGATGGCTCGGTGCCGCGAGTAGCATTGGCGGGCGGGCTGCCCTTCTTGGCGGGTGCGATGCGGCCGTCCCTCCTGAGCGAGGCGGGATCGAAATTATCCACCAACGAGGCTCGACGAGCATGCGCGTCCAGACCTTCGCTGGCGGCCACGAGGGCAGAGAGGGAGCCGGCATGGTGGGCGCCGACACTTGCGGGGACGCCGCCTAATGGATCGCGCTTCTCCTCCCCCTTTGTCCCCACCGCAGAAGAATCGTCGTCGTCCGCGTCTGCATCGTCTAGTGTACCGCCCAGATCCTCTTCCTGCGATACGAGCTTCTCCTGCCCACCTTGTAGCGCCTCCCTCCTCTCCTCGCCCTCTCCAGCATCAACGTGACCATCGACGCTCAACTCCTCATCGATATCGAAAACGGCCGCCTCACCTTCATTTACTGGCTCCCTCCCCGCTCCATCTTCACCCTCCCCATCCACCCCATTCATCTGGTCTTCCGGCGGCGTAAGGCTCACGGTCGGCGCATGGTCCGGCGTCTCGGCGAATGCGACCTTGCGCTTCGCGCCGGGGACGTCAGGAGTCGAGCTCGAAGCTGAAGCCGAAGCCGACTCGCCCAGTCGTTGTCGCGTAGCCGGCTTGAGGGGCTCGGCTCCGCTTGGCGGCGGATTGCGTGGGCGTAGCTGCACGTTGGCCGAGGGGGAGGGCGGGGCCTTTCCTACTCGCCCGCCCGGACGTGGGGTGGCCGCGTCCCCCTCCCCTGACTGGGCGCCCAGGTCGAGCGAAGGGTGAGAGGGGAGCGATTTGCTGCCTGCGCTGTGACTCAGGGAGGAGGGGGCCATTGTGGGGCGTGTCTTGGTGCCGGGAGGGGAGCGGGGCGTGCCCGTGTTCGCGTTGGCGTTGGCACTGGCATTGGCACTGCTGCGTGCGGGGACTTGCTCATCCCCACTCGGGGTGCGTACCCGCGCCACACGTTGTCGGCCTCTTCCCCTATCCTCTCCCGCTTCTTCTTCTTCTTCTTCGGCAACGGAGGTACGCGCACGCCTGACGGTCTCACTATCTGAATTCTCGACGGACGTGGCCGCACTAGTAGCCGCGGAGGTCATAACGCTGTGGTCCCCCTCGGGGTAGCGTTCCTTGAGTCGACGACGCTGCGCCCAGTCTTCTGCCTGGCTCATCGTCGAGTCGGACCCCTTGCCTCGCATGGCGAAGCTGGCG
Source organism: Jaminaea rosea (assembly GCF_003144245.1). Classification (NCBI taxonomy): domain Eukaryota; kingdom Fungi; phylum Basidiomycota; class Exobasidiomycetes; order Microstromatales; genus Jaminaea; species Jaminaea rosea. Next base: position 424,212 of record NW_020289992.1, on the reverse strand, counting down.
CTGAGTGCTGAGAGCGAGGCGGATAGATTTGCATTTGGCGAGGAGGGGGGACGACGCGTGAAGGCCGAGGCGGGGAGGATCGAGGGGGCGTTGGCGGCGGCGGCGGCGGAGGAGGTGGTTACGTTGCCGTGCTCATGCTCGAGATCGTGGTCGTGCTCGTCCCGCAGTTCGTTGCTGCTGCCCTCTGCTCCTCGCAGCATCATCGTTGTGCTCGGTGGGGGAACGGTGCGTGCCTGCTCGAGCACAGCTTCTGCCTCCCTCTGCGCTCTTGCCAGCATTCCATCCAGCTCCCTCCTCTTCTGCCGCACCAGATCCATGACCTCCTGCTCGGCCGTCACTCTCCATGCTCTGAGCTTTGCGAGACCCGTAGCGTCTAGGGCTGAGGCTAGCGGGTTTGAGCTTGCGACGGAGGGTAGTTGGATGTTGGCGGAGGAGGAAGAAGGGGATGGCGAGGTGGGCGGTGTGGTGACGAGGTGCGCGGGGAGACCTTGCAGACCATAGTGGCTCGTGGCGCTTCGTTGCGTCGTCAAGGCGGGACGCTGCGACTGTGATTGAGACTGAGTCGATGGCTGAGCCTGATCCAAAGAACGAGGCGAGCCAGACGTGATGGACACCCCATAGATGGACGAGAAATTCTCTTTGCCCTCGACTTCTTGAATCTCGTCATCGTACACCAGCCCAGGCAGCAGAAAGACATGCCCATCGTGTGGTTTGATCAATCCATCTCTACTCGCGCTCCTCTGAGCGGGGGACGGGGAAGCCTCGCGCTGCTGCTGCTGTTGCTGTTTGGCCCCATTGGCATTGGCGTTCGCTTGAAACCCAACAGCCCTACTCGGCCCAAGTGAGGCGGCCTTCTCCACCGCATATACCGTCGTACCGCAATGCAGGCAACGCAGCGCTGGAACCGTGAAAGGTCCACCGAGGGAGACGAGTTCACGGCCTACGAGGAGGGGCAGGGAGACGGATACCGATGTAGATGAAGGGGAGGACGAGTCGTCGAGCTGTACGCGGGTGGTGCGAGCCTCTTGGCCTTGCGCGGAGGGGGAGGGGGATGAGGAGGAAGATTTGCTCCCGCCGCTGGTGCTGGTGGGGCTTAGATATCGCACCCGCACGTTGAGGCAGCGACAGGCTGCTACCCTGCTCCGTGTGCGCTCTACTCGAGTCATTCTTCTCCGCTGCTGCTACAGCCTCGTTCTCTCAAGACGAGATTGAATGAGCTGCTGCTGCTCTGATTGGAGAGGCGGGCAAGAGGTGGGATGAGAGCCGGTTCGGGCGAGAGCGGCACGAGGGCGGACGCGGGCGGGCAGAGATGAGATGAGTTGTGATGGGAGATGATTGCGATCAACATTGGCAAGAATCCTTGGTCCGTCTCTTGTCGTCGCCCCTCGTCCGACTTGACTCGTCTCCGCGCCGCGCCCCACACCCACACAGCCTGGCTGGGCGCTGTGCTCTCTCTCTTTTCCTCCCACTGGCCCCTCAAGACACGGAGAAGCGGAGAGGCGGAGCACTTTTTACTTTATTGCCGTTGCGCACGGGCGTGACCTGACCTCGAGAAGGACACAACGAAAGGAGAGAGAGGTATAAGAGCAATGCTCGAGGAGATTGATAGATGATTCTTCACTTTCCCCCCGGACCCTTCAAACACTAAGGCAGCATGACCAGTCACGTCAATACCAACAAGGCTGCCGTCCTGCACGGTCCCAAGGACTTGCGAATCGTGAGTACTTTTCCTGCTCGCCTCCATTCACTCGTACGACACTCATCCTGTTCCCTCTTCCCTCGCAGGAGACACGCTCCCTCCCCACCACACCACCAGCAGGGCACGTCCACGTCACCGTCCTCGCCACAGGACTCTGCGGGTCCGACCTGCACTACTACCTCCACGGCCGTAACGGGGACTTCGCTTTGCGCCATCCCATGGCTCTGGGCCACGAGAGCGCCGGGATCATCAGCGCTGTTGGTCCGGAATGCCCTGCTCAACTCAGTGTGGGTAAGCGCGTGGCGATCGAGGCTGGCTTGTACTGCAGGGAGTGTGAGCGCTGTCAGGAGGGGAGGTATAACCTCTGCCCCTCTATGCGCTTTGCCAGCTCGGCAAAGACGTACCCACACCTCGATGGGACACTACAGTCCACCCTTACATGGCCGGCTTGGGGCGTCCACCTCCTCCCCACCTCGGTCTCGTACGAGGTCGGAGCACTAATCGAGCCGCTCAGCGTCGTTCTCCAGGGGATACGGCGTTGCGCCCTCGCCAATGGGGAGCGGGTCCTCGTCACCGGGGCGGGGGCGGTCGGCCTCTTGGCGTGCGCTGCGGCGAAAGGAGCCGGGGCGAGCTACGTTGTTGCGGTGGATATCGATGAGGGGAGGCTAGACTTTGCGAAGCGCAACAGCTGGGCGGACCAGACGTACACGCTGGCGAAGAGTGCGCCCCCTGTTCAGGGCGAGGAGCCGGCAGTCACGATGGGGAAGGCACAGAGGGTTGCAAAGGAGATGGGCGAGGCACTCTCCCTCGACTCAAGCGCCGGTGCATTCGACGTAGTATTTGAATGCTCGGGCGTCCCCTCGTGCGTGCAATTGGCGATCTTCTCCACTCGTCCTGGAGGACGCGTAGTCCTCATAGGTATGGGGAGCCCCATCCAGACTCTACCCATAGGTGCGGCCGCGCTGAGGGAGGTGGACATATTGGGCGTGTTTCGCTACGCGAATACCTACCCGCTCGCCATGGAGATGTTGCAGCGTGGCGAGTTGAAGGGGATCGAGAAGGTCATTTCGCATAGGTACACGCTGGAGGAGGCGGGTGAGGCGTTTGAGACTTTGGCGCGAGGGAGGGGAAGGGATGGGAGAGGGGTCACAAAGGTGTTTGTTGTGGCGGAGGAAGGGGAGGAGTGAGCGATAGAAAGGAGCGTGGGTCAGAAGGTGAGGTGACTCGATATTTGCGGCGCGATAAGAGAGAGAGAGTACACAGATACGAAACAACACACACACAATACCACGTCCTTACACCACGCGACTAGAAGACGACCTGCATAGCCCCCGCCTCTGACTTGACTATCGTTCTCCCCTCCATCCCCTCCCTCCCCACTCGCCCAACAACATGCCTCCCCGTCCACCCCTTCCTGTCCTCCCTGACAACCCACTCCCTCTCATCCCCACCACCCGCACCGCTACCCCGTGGCGGGCTAACGTCCAGCCTCCCCACACGGGTCAGCAGGTCGAAACTCCCCTCAAAGCTCGGGTGATGCTTCACCTCCACTCTACCCGTTCCCGAGGTCACGCTCGAGTCTAGCGTGACACCCTTCCCCTGCTCAACGTAAGTCACCCTCACCGAACCGGCATTACTGTGAGCTCGAGCCTGCACTGTATGATTGTCAGTCCTGGCGGGAAGCTTGACGTCCAGAGCCACATGTCCCGCGTCGGACTGCACGTCCAGTCTTTCCCCGACTTCGAACGTCCCCTCTACACTCCCTGCGTTGCTCACCACTTTCACCTCGGGGCTGACGAGGTTGCCGAGCCGGACAGATCCTGCGTGGCTCCTGATGGCTGCCTGGTTGCGCGCTTCGATGGAGGCGAGACGGAGGGAGCCCGAGTCGAGACGGATAGCGAGGTTGGCGCACCTGATGCTGCCTGATAGGTGCGGGGAGGAGGCGGACGTGGATGTGGGCTTGACGGAGCCGGCATGCAAGGCGATGTTCGTGTGCTGCTGCGTTTGGATTGCCTGATGTCGTGCGTAGCGGGAAGGAGCGGGGGCAATCAGGGTCAGCGTCGACTCTCGTCTGGCCTTCCCCTGCTCCTCTCGCATACTTACCCCAACACGCAACCCGCCCGCCCCCAACTGTATGTCCAGGCTGCGCGAAACGACAGGATCCGACGCATCTACCTCCCAGCTGGTGTCAAGCGTGTCCGCCACCACTTCTAGAGGAGGGAGGAGCGGAGCCACGCTCGATGGTGGCAGGGCGAGGTGGATTCGCACCTCCACTGCCACCTGCGAATGGTCGGCTCGGTGGCGATGGCCCTATGTCGGCGGATGGAGAGGAAGGAGAGGAAATGAAGAAGATTAGCGTGAGCTGAGCTGAGCTGAGCTGAGCCGAACTCAGGTGGACACGGCACATCCCTCTGCCTCTACATTTACTCACATAAACGCCCAATCCCTCATCCTTCTCGCCTCGCTTCATCTCCCCAACCCAAACTGCATGCTCCCTCTCCCGTACACTACGGAAGAAGGCCTCCACTCCAGCCTCCCCCTCCCCCTCCTTGACTGCACTGTCCCCTACGACGGTGATGTGGCCTCGATACGAGACGCCGAGTGCGTGCAGCCAAACGGCCTCCCAGTCGGGCGTGTACTTGAGTGTGAAGTTAGCCACGCTAGAGTACCAAGGCCCGCCATGACCGAGGTAGTCTGGTCGCTCCACCGGTGAAGACCAGGAGGCTCGGGACTTGGGATTCCCATCGTTCGGGGCCGGGGAGGGAGGTAAGGGGTAGTCACCCGATCCTGAGCCTGGGGCTGAGCCTGAGTCGGGTTGTTCAGAGCTAGAGTGGGTGGCCCACTCGCGCATTGAGACTATGATGAGCGTCAAGAGGACCAAGACTAGGCAGACGTTGACTACGCGCTTGCGACGGGCAGAGAGGGGCTTGCGCTGCCAAGCTGGAGCCCAGGGCGCCGCTCGTACGTCGTGTGATCGCTGGGACTCCTGGCCAGAGAGGAGCGGGGTGGATTCGCTGTGAGGCTGTGTCTCGTGCATTCCTTCGGGTGGCGAGGACGAGGACGAGGAGGTGGAGTGGTAATGGTAAGGAGGTGGAGCTCCTAAAGGATCGTAGCGCTGGCTGTACTCCCGGAGGGACTCGCGACCCTCACCCTCCTCCTGCTCCCTCTCTGTCGACCGACGGGGCTTCTGGTCTATTGCCATTTGCTGCCGTAAAGTGATCGGGCCTACGTTAGATGTGCGTGTATGCGTGCGTGCGTGTGGGCGGGCGTGGGAGGCAAAGATGGCTTGCTCAGCGTGGGCGAGCAAGGTCAGGTTGGATTGGATGCGCAGCAGAGGTCCGTCAGTCGTTGCGGGGGCGCGATTCAGCTGGGTATTGAGTGCGAAGTGCGCAGCAGGTGAACGCTTGACTTGATGGGATGGTGCTGAGCGCGAGCGTGGGAGGCTCGTAGGGAGGGTAAAGCGACTGAGCGTGACCCTGGTGGTCTCAGCCGGGTTGAGATTAGACTACTTAGCGCGAAGCGAACCTGCGAAGGCGAAGCACCCTGAGACGACGAGGGCGGGGGCTCATTCAGCCGGCCACGAGGCTAGCCTCATATCGCGTATTCATCTCTCGCTGTGACTGGTCCATGACAAGAAAGCAAGGTGACTGATAGAGATGAAGGACGATCATCCGCAGTAAGCTTTGGCCATCCTTACCATCAGCTGTAATGAGTGGACTTTCAGGCGTGTGCGGTCAGCGGCACCCCACCCTCGCCAGCTCGCAAGACGCACGCCGCACGGCCCTCTGCCTCTGCTCCTTCTCCAAGCACGGCGTCTTGCCGCCCGCCCGCCCGTCCATCGTCACGTCACTCACTCATTCACGCATCGTCTTGCTGAACTTGAAAAAAATCATGATCGCAATTGGCCGTGGCATGCTTGCCCTCTCGCTGATCGACATGCCATCTTGGGTAAGAGAGAAGAAGGGAAAGAGGTCTGATGCGCCGTTGCGCTTGCGCTTGCGCTTCTTCGATTTGAATGAGAGAGAGAGGGAGAGAGGGGGTGGCTTGGCGTGCTGCTGCCGCCGCCGCCGCCGCCGCCGCGGCAGACGCGGATGCCGAGGAACGCTGCGCTGCTCGTCGAGTGAGCGAGGGCTGCACAGAACGAAGGAGGAGGCCGCGTCGACGTCTGCGTGTGCGCGCGAGAGAGTTGGACTCGCTCTGGCGTGCGTGGGCGTTGGAGTGGCTCACGCTCACACGCTCACACGCTCACACTCACTATAGGCTCGGCGGCAGGCTTGGCTCGCGCCGCGCCGGGCCTGCAGGCAACAAACACCTGCTCCTCGCCAGGCACCAGAGGAGTGTGAAGTCGCGCACAAGAAGGCATAATATGCACACTCGCGCGCCCAGACAGACAGACAGACAGACAGACAGCTAGCTTCGCCCGTCGGCCCCTCAGACTCCTCGACCCCTCGCTCGACCCCTCTCAACAGCCATCGATGAGCGAAGAGCGGTGAGCGGGTCAAGTCGAGTCGCCGCGGAAGAAGGCGCCAAACAGCACACAGCTAAGGGAGCGTCCTTTTCGATCCTATCATCATCATCCTCTCCTTACCATTACCCCCTCCAATCCTTTTACCCCTCCAATCCACTCGACTCGATTCGTTCACTCTTTTCCTCTCTCTTTGACTCGCACCACACTCTTTCACTACACTACATCACTCTCTCCTCTGCACTCCGCACCCCCCATCACACCCCGCAACAATGAAGCTCTCCACCGTCTGTCTCGCCCTCCTCGGCCTGGCCTCCCCCGCCCTGTCCACAGTCTACATCACCTCACCCGTCGCAACCACGAGCGCAGACGGGGGTAAACGCCTCTCGATCCAATGGCAGGACAACGGCAAGTCACCCAAGAACAAGGCGTGGGGAGGATACAATATCTGGCTCGCTGCTGGGAGTGAGAGTGCACAATTCAAGTTGGACCAGGTTGCTTCTAACTTGGATACCGACAAGGAGAAGATCACTTACAAGGTGCCGAAGGATATTGGGCCTAAGGGCAAGTACTAGTGAGTTAGGGGGGCGCGAGCGTCAGCGTGAGCGGAGAGAGAAGAGGGGGAACAAGGAGCTGACGCTAACCACCCTCTGGCTCGCGCCGCAGCTTCATCCGCATGGAGTCGACCAAGCAAGCAGCAAACGGTACGGCGGACTTTATGGCTTTCTCTGCACGCTTCGAGCTGGACAACGTAACCGGCCAGTTCAACAGCACCGTCATGGCCGCCGCGCAGGGCAAGGAGGGGGCCGCACCCGGTGCAGCTTCGTCCTCTGCTGCTGCTGGCGCGTCTTCCACGGGGGCTGCTACGGGTGCGAGCGGGTTTTCCACCTCGGCCCTGGGGGCCGCAGCTAGCCCTACCTCGAGCGCTGCCTCAGCGAGCAAGTCGGGTAGCTCAACGAGCGGTGCCGGATTCAGCGGACAGGTCAACCTCGCTGCTATCGCCGGTATGGGAGCCGTTGCCGCTGGTGCTGTTGTGCTTCTCTAAGCGCGAGCGCGAGCACGAGCGACGCTCACCTCGAATGGCTCGACACACGCAGCTTGAGGCGTCTGTGACGCTTCGCTGCCCCCAATGAGCAAGACCTCAACACCATTCTCAATGTCAAGTCTGGCTCATCTGTACCAAGCCCATGCACGCCACACCCTACGCTTCCACATGCTACGCTACCCACTTCGCTTCTTCTCGCTCACCTACCTGCTCTCGTCTTCGATCTCGATCATCATCATCATACACTCTTTCTTTTATCTCTCTGTTTCTGTCATTGTAGCGCTGCGCGCAATCAGGATGGCATTCTCCACAACCCCGCGCCGAGATGCGATGAGTGATCCATCCAGCCTTGCACTTGCTTGCACTTGCTTGCGCTGACTCGCCGTGCCTTGCGGTGGAAGAGGCCCGTGCCCTCAGGCACTCACTCGTGGCGTGAGAGGGACGGGGACGTCGGATCTCCACGACGACGTTGCCTTTGCTTTGCATCCAGACCGCAATATCGCGATCGACATCGCACCTTCCTTCGCAAATAGCTTTCCGCACCACTTACAACTCTCCTCTTTGGAAAACCTGCTCGGCAGACAGGGAAAGACACGCCAGGAATGGCCATCGACCGCAAGACCCGTCCTCCCGAAGGCGGGGCACCTAGCTACGAGTACGTGCAAGCGCACGACGCGGCTTCTGCTCCTCCTTCTTATGAGAGTGTGGTGAGGGAAGGAGCTGGTACTGAGAGCCAGGCTGGTCGATCCGATTCTACCAGAAGGGCATGGATCGCCCTGCAAAGACGACAGAGCGAGGCGTCCCTTTCTTCTTCTTCCGACGACGACGAGACGTCAGCATCCGTGGAACAAGGAGTGGCAGTACGCTCTCCCGCCTCCTCTCCCTCCTCTCTGTACCCCTACGACAGATCCTCAGCGTCGTCGTCGTCATCGTCATCATCATCGTCATGGTCACCTTTCGCGTCGATCTTCCACCGCCTGGCCAAGTGGCATCGCGAGCAACGCAGCCGCTGGCTGGCGGCCCTCGTCGAGCACGAGGCAATGCATCGGCGCATGCTGATGAGTGGAATTGGGCTCGGGCTTGATCTCGACAGTGAGAGCGAGGCCGAGGGCGAGGGTGAGGGCGAGGCCGAGGGCGAGGGCGTGGTCGGCGGACAAAGTGACTTTGAGCAGCAGCAGCAGGAGGGAGCGCCGTCATCATCAGGCTCTGGGGTTGCAGGCGCAAGCACGCGAAGACGAAGACGCAACGCTTCCACCTCCCTCGAAATGACACGCACCAAGGACAAGGAGCGCGCCAAACGCCTTCGCCATCGTCATCGTCATCAGCAGCGTCTTCTCGCTCATCATCGTCGCATGCTCTTCGCCAAGGTCTTTTGGGTAGCTGTCGCTGCAGGCATTGGGTGGTGCTTGCGCTCATCACAGGAGAAGGCTGCCCAAAGTGGGGCTGGTGGAGGAGGAGGAGGAGGAGGAAAGGAGGAGTGGGGCTGGAGTGCCACAGAAGGGACAGGGCAGGTCGATGGGGGGAGAAGGTGGAGAGAAAAGGGCACCGAGCTGATGAGGGGTTGCAGGTACGTCTGGCGCTCTTGCCGCTAGGCCGCTTCAGGTCAGGATGGCGCTCAAAGTGATATGTTGTAGCATTACGTTCCAATTACAGGTCACGTCACCACTCATTCCCCCATGCTTTGGTTCACGTCATCGCTAGAAGGTCAACTCAGGCAGTACCCACTCCCCATCCCTACCTCTCTCCACCTTGTGTCTGATCGTAAAGTCCTCCGCCGGGCTCAAAGTCCCATAAACATGCGCAAAGACAGTCCCCGCCGCTTCCTCCCACCTCAACCTCGGTGACTCCCCATCTTCAGGCCCCAATCGTTGCCTCTCCACACCGCAGATCCACACCTCCGGTTCGGTGGAGAAGAAGCGACTCAACGTGCCTGCGAGCTGGCGAGAGGTGGACAGGTGGATGAACCCATCGCTCAGGTCTATGCTTGCTCCGGTCCACGAGGAGGAGGGCGTGGTAGGGAGGGCAGCATAATCTGATGGGGTGAGGATCTTGTACAGGTGCGTGGCGCTTGCAGTGAGTAGGAAAAAGGGAAGAGATGGGGTCAGCTCGAGGGGAAGATGCGCTGCTCTTCGTGTAGACGAGCAAGAGGAGGCGGGGACTCACGAGCGCGGGTTCGCCATCTTGTTGAGGAGTGGGTGGGGACGTGCTGGTTGGCAGGAAGGAAGGAGAGGGAGGCAGAGTGGACTTGTGACGCCCGCTTTGATTCAGGCACAAGGCACACACACACACACCCCACGGACACGGAGAGCGGAGAGCGGAGAGCGGGCGCGGGTGGAGGCGTGTGCGCCAATTGGCTCACATCGACGTGGAATTGGAATGAGCAAAGTCGCACACTTTTTTGTCTCCGAACCACCACCACCAAGAAGACCCCACAATCCATCCCCCTCCGCATCCCCTCCGCATCTCCTCCTCGGCCTCAGCCCTTGATGGACCTAACGGGCTCACTACCCCCCATCACCCGCCTATGGGCTTACTCAAGCATTGCTCTTTCCCTGAGCGAACACATCGGTCTCCTCTCCCGCTTCTCCCTCTTCTACTCACCCAGCCTAGCCTTCCTTCCCCCCAACCCCCAACCCTACCGAGCTATAACTACCTTCCTCTACTTCGGACCGCTAGGCATAGACTTCTTCTTCCACCTCTTCTTCTTCGTTCGCTACGCCCGCATGTTGGAGGAGAACCACTACGCGGGACATCCGGCAGATTTCGCCTGGTTGGTCCTAGTGTGCGCGATCGGGTTGCTCCTCGTTGCGCCAGTTGTGGTGGCTGGGGTGCCCTTCTTGGGAGGGGCATTGGCCTTCTGCTTGGTGTATCTGTGGAGTCGCCGAAACAAGCACGTGAGGTTGAGCCTGTTCGGCGTGCTGGTCATCACAGCGCCGTATCTACCCGTAGCGCTGTGTGGGTTCAGTTGGGTGTTGACAGGAAGTGCCACGGCGGTTAAGGGGGATCTGTTGGGCGTTGGAGTGGGACATGTCTGTGCGTAGCTCGCGCGCAGAGAGAGAGAGAGAGGCGCGAGGGGACGATGCTGACCAGTGTATCTCGTTCGCGCACAGATTACTTCTTCGCGGATGTGTGGCCAAAGGAGGTGGGGTCTGGTGGCAGGGAGCTACTGGGGACGCCGCAGTGGTTGTGAGTGTGTGAGGCAAACATGGGGAGTTGCATTGTACACAAGCTCATCCGTCCATCCCCCTCACAGCCGCCGACTGATCGAAGGTCCCGCAAGGCGCAGGATGTAGAGAGGCGTAGTGTAGCGTAGTCACATCGTGTCTCTTCCTCTCTCTGTCACACACATACATCTGTACAAATACCCATCTCATTTTCATCTCGCCATCACTCCACCAGCCTCCCCTCCCTCCCATTCCCCCACGGATCCACAATCTCACTCGGATCTTTGGCCCTCTTCTCCTCCTCCTCCCCCAAAACCCCCGCCTCCCTCAACACCTTGACCGTCTCCACAAGCGCCTGTCGACTGACAGTACGCGTGCTCGTCTCTTGTCCCACAATCACCGTGTTCGAAGCGTGATTCGGGCGTTGATCCCCAGCCCACCTCACCTTGTCCAGCCACGCATCCACGTCCTCGGGCTGATACCCTAGCTCCTGAACAATAAAAGAGCGAGGCGTACCCGCAGCGAATGAAGAGGCGGAAGTGAAATCGTGGATGGACCCTTCCAACTTCTCGAGGAATGAATCCAATGCAGCATCCCGCCTTGTAGCTGCGATACTCCAGCTAGGCCAAGGAGTAGGCACCTCGCCTATCTTCCTCACCTCGCCTGAATCGAAGTAGGGCTTCGTAGTGAACGTCTCCCACATGAAGGCCGATGTGCTACCAGCATTGACCGAGTCCCTCAGACCCTGGAAGGAGTCCTGGATCGAGAAGCTAGGCGCCTTGCCATTTCCGGCGGTCCAACCGCGCTGCAAGGCCATGACGCTCCCCATAATCTGACTGCCGGATCCAGCACGGGAGATGCCCAGCGTCGTACCCGCCAAATCCTCAATCGAGCCGTACGCCTTCGTCTCCTTGCCCGTGATGACCGCCCAGACTAGACTGCTCCTCACATAGCTCCCCACCAATTTCAGGTCCACCTCCTCCCCCGCGGCACGCTTCGCGATACCCGCTACAAGGGCCTCAGTGAGCGCAATGGCTACATCTATGCTTCCGTCGCGGAAAGAGGTGAGGATCTGCCCTGTTCCCGAGGGGCAGGGAACGAGGGTTATGTGGTCCTGACCCCAGGGGGAGCGTGCGAGGAGGAGAAGAGGTGAGGCAAAGTGCTCCGGGATGTAGCCTATGCGCAGTTTCCCTGAAGTCGGGGCGGACATCTTCGTCTTTGTTGTTGTGATGTGGGAGGGACAGGGAGGAAGGAAGAAAGGAAGGAGGGAAGAAAGGACTAAAGTCAAAGTCGCCGCGAGTCAAAACGGCATCCTCGAGGCCGTGCGCACCTGGGCGTGTCTCAGCTCCACTCGATTTCGCTGCCTCAGACGACGAGACGAAATTGGTCTGACGCCGAGCGCGGAGAGAGACGAGAGCGGACCAGCAGTTGAGTCGAGGCGTGGCGGCGTGTGAGTCGAGTGGCTCGCATCGCACGCACTAAGCGCCCGATTCGCTCTCTCGCATTTCTATTTCTCACTACTTCCCAACTCAACACTGGACAACTATCACGCCCTCCTCATCGCCTCGCCCGCCACCTCCATCCGCGAATGATACCAAGAGATAGAGACGACTAGAGCCTCACGATCAGCATCGCCAAGATGCGCCTAATTGCCGTCCCCCTCGCCCGTTCTGTGCGCTCCACCCTCCCTGCCTCCTCCTCCACGCCCCCACAACCAATCTACACGCTCATAATTCAACGTTCCCCCCTCACCTCCACCTCGAGCCCCTCCTCATCCTCCTCACCCTCCTCCTCCTCTTCAGCCAAACCACCCCTCTCAACCCGTCTCCTACACAAAGCCTCAGACTTCTGGATCGCACTGGGGAAGGACGGTACCACCCCTGGGAAGAAGCTGGCCCTCTTCGATTGGAAGAGACGGACCTACAATGCAGGGGAGAAATTGATGGATAGAATCGAGCATCAGGAGTGGGCACTCAAAGGCATTGACCCTAAGGCTGGGCCGGCGTTGGTGCTCAACCCATCCCCCTCCCACTCTCCCTCCTCCTCGTCTGAGTCCGACGCGGGAGCAGCCTCAGGGTCAGGAACAGGAATAGCCACAAGCGCGACGCTTCCACTCCTCTATCCCCCGACGCTCCTGCACCCTTCTTCCCTCCTACTCAGCCTCACCCGCCTAACAACGCAACGCACCCCGTACCACCGTACGCGCCTGCTGTACTGCCTTGTAGGGATGCCCTTGACCATCCCCTTCGCATTGGTACCCGTGGTGCCTAATCTCCCCTTCTTCTACCTGGTGTGGAGGGCGTACAGTCATTGGAGGGCGTGGAAGGGGGCTGAATATCTGCGTGGGCTTTTGGAGCAGGGCAGAGTGGAAGGAAGGGCGAGTCAGGAGGTTGAGAGGGCGATGCTGTTGGGTGGGGAGGGGATGGAGGGGATTGACGCCGCAGGGGGAGGAGCGCAAATCCTGCTGACGGAGCAGGGCATCGAACGATTGCAGAGTGGGTTGGGGCTGGATGAGCAGGCTAGACTCGAGTTGAGGAGAGCTTTGCAGCAGACGAGGCTTGCCGGGGAGAAGGGGGAGTTGGAGGATATACTGGCCATGGAAGAAAAGGCGGCGAGCGCAGTAGGTGGAGAAGGTGGGCAGGGGGGAGGGGAGGAGAAGATAGATAGATGAGCACGGGTGACAGAGACGAGAAACAACGGGCCCGTGGGGACGTGATAATGTCATTTGGGACGCCAAGTAATAGATGCGGGCATAGCTCTGACAATGACGGTTCGGGATGGTGGGGACTTGGAGTTGAGTGAGAGGAAGGAGAGCACAGAGAAGGCGTCATGACGAGGCCTGAGCTTCCCCTTCTTCTTCGTCTTCGTTCCCTTCATCATACTCCTCCTCCGGCTCATCTTCCTCCTCGCCTTGGCCCTGCTCGTAGTCCTCATCATCGCCATTCGACTCGTCATTGCCCCACTCATCTCCCTCTTCTTGCCCCTCCCCATCCTCCTCCTCACCGTCTTCCTGATCATCCTCCTCGCCCTCTTCCTCATCTTCCTCGCCCTCTTCCTCCTCCTCCTCCTCCTCCTCCTCCTCCTCCTCCTCCTCATCAACAGCGCTCAGCCCATCCTCGTCTCTTCGTTCTTCTTCCTCTTCCTCCTCCTCTTCATGCTCATCCCACTCCTCCTCTTCTCCCTCCTGATCATCGTGCGCATCTCCCTGCTCCTCCTCCTCCTCCACCCCATCACCAGCACCAATCCACCCTCCGCCCCCAGCTGACGACTTGGGCGTATCCTGCCCCTCCTTCGCCGCCGCAGCCGGAAAGGCTGTAGTAGCAGGCGCAGCGGGTGGCGGAAGCTTGAACGGCGAGCCCGGCGGCGTGGTGGTGCTTCCCTTCGCCCCCTGCCCCGCCGCTCCCGCTCCCGTGCCAGCTGAAAGGGCTCCGAAGCTGAACCCACCCGCGGCAGGAGTGGCCCTCGGAGCACCAAAGCTGAACGTCGTTGGGCTCTTAAGCTTGACGGGGGCCTTTTGCTCCTGCTCCTTCTCCTCCTTCTCTGTTGGAACAGCAAGCGCAGCCGCAGCCGCAGCCGGAGCCGCAGGCGTAGTTGCAGCTGCTGGCCTGGCAAAGAAATCGCTGGCACCAGCCACGTTGGGCTTCCCGGCGAAGGGAACTGCGAAGCTTTTGTGATGCCCGCCACCGCCACCCTGCGTCTGCGCGGTGGCTGCCGCTTCAGATTTACGCGAGGCGAGCTGTCCTCCCGGGGTGAAGGGCTTGGAGGTGGACGAGTCGCCTAGATTGACACCGAAGGAGGGGGGCATGGAGAAGGTCGTCGTCGAGGGGGAGGGTTTGAACTTGGAGTTGGAAGTGGAGTTGAAGCCAAAGAAGGGGCTCGCCTGAGCCTTGCTTGGGGGCGCGGCTGATGGGAGCGGGGATGATGGGGAAAAGGAGGAAGAGGAGGGTGGTGCGGCTGGAGAGGGAGCAGAGGGAGGCAAGGCTGCAGCTTCTGGCTGCTGAGCGGCTGCGTGCGAAGGTGGCTGAAGAGCCGACTGGGACCCTGACGCGGGCTTGTGCGTATCCACCTTCCTCTCCGCCCGAACCTTGACCGGTCCCCTCGCGAACGCCATCTGTAGATCGCTAGCCTGGAAGTCCCTCTCCTGTCCCGGTGTCTTACACGATGTCAGAACAGGCTCACGGCGAGCGGTGAGGATCGTCTTCCTCATCGCTGCAGAGACGCTGCGAGGCTGCTGAGAGGTAGAGGCGGAGGCGTTTGCGGTGTTGGGCCCGCCCGCACTCGCCCAAGCGGACGGCGTGCTCCCCCGTGGAAGGGCGTCGTTGAGTGTCCTGGTGCCAAAGGGGTCTACCCGCGGCGTGGAGCGCCGAGGTGTCACGACGGGCCTTTCCGTATCGCTCTCGTCGTTGTCGTCATCAAAGGTAAACCGGCCAGGAGTCGGTGTCGGAGTCGAAGTTGGTCCGCGACTCCTGCTCCTGCTCCCCCACTCCTCGCTGCCTCGTCCACGAAGCATCTCCAACTCAGTGGCTAGATCGTCGAGCTCCAAGCTCTTCGTCGTCGCCGTCACCGAGATGTTCCTTACGGTCCGCTGAATCGAGTCGAGGCTAGGCGCCGCACTCTTGCGCCCTGCTGCGCTTCCCATCTTTGCTTCGCGGACCCGCGTCTTTACGTCAGATAGATACGTCTCCAACTCCCCCGCCCTCGCACTGATCGTCGCCTCCAATGCCCTCAGCTTCTTTTGGTTAGCCGCATGCTCTGGCCCCAGCTGGCGAACACGGACCAGCTTCGCAAACTCCGGGTCAGTATGAGCTCGCAACAGCCTGGCGGCCTCCTCGCGCTTGGCATCGGCTTTGAGCAGCGACGCCTCCAGCTCCTGCACGCTGCGCTGTCGTGCTACAACGTCCGCATTGAGGCGATCCAGCTGCACAGAGAGCTCGTCTTCGAGCTTGCGAAGCGTCGAGAGGTCCCCAAACGACCAGTCGTCCACGCGATCTAGGTCGCTCAGGGTGGACGCGCCGCGCGCTTCGCGGATCTCGGATTGGAAGGCGGCACATTGCTGGATGTTGCTGCGGAGCACGTTGAGCTCCTCGTCCATTACGAGGTACGTCTTGAGGAACTCGGATCGCAGCGCATCCTCCTGGGACTGTGATTGGCTGGGCTGTGGCGCCGGACTGGCGATATTGAGTGACGGTGGCTGGGTAGAAAAAGGCGACTCGCCTCTGGTCCGGGCCACGAGAGATGGTGCGGGTGCCACAGGTGGTGGGAGGGAGGGCGAGGCCGGCGCGGGTTGCTGAGCGCGAGACTTGTCTGGTGAAGGGGGAAGAATCGGCTTACCCGCCAGTGGCGAGCTACGGCCCGGTGTGGTCGAAGAGGGAAAGCGAGTGCGATTCCCCGCAAAGGCACTTGAGCTTTGGGCGGGAGGAGCAGACTTGTCCGACGTACCACCAAAGGAGAAGGGGCCGGGCGCGGGAGATGGTGTGGGGCTAGCTGGCGGCTGAGAAGGTGGAGCGGGCTCTTCCTTCTTGGAGTTGAAGCTGAACGACGCCGGGGCTGCCGGCTTGGCCCCGTCTGCGTTCTTGGGTGCGAAGCCGAATGAGGGTGTAGGAGCGGGCGCAGGCTTCGACTCTTGCGGCTTCGGTGCGAAAGAGAAGAACGAGTTCTTTGCGGGCTCGACAGGTGCAGCCGCTGATGATCCAGCGGAGAAAGGGGATTGCTGCGCCTTGTCGTCATGCTTTGGCGCAAAGCTGAAAGAAGGTGGACCCGCAGGCTTGGACTCCTGATCTTTCTTCGGCGCAAAGCTGAAAGCGGAAGGCGAGGCAGCAGCAGGCGACGATGACGACGTGGCTGCAGGTTGCTCATCCTTCTTCGACGCAAAGCTGAAGGGTGCATCTTTCGGTGGCGGCGCTACGCTTGGCTCTTCTGCCTTTTTGGCCCCGAAGCCAAAGGAAGGTGAAGCAGCTTTTGCTGCCACTTCCGAGTCGTTCTTCTTCGGCGCAAAGCTAAATGGCGCGGGCTTGCTAGCCTCAGGCAGGGGAGAAGCCGGTGAGGAGGAAGAAGGTGGGGCCTCGCTCTTCTTCGGCGCAAAGCTGAAGGCTGATGGCGTGGGAGCAGCCGACGCATCGTCTGTCTTCTTGGGTGCGAAGCTGAACGCGGAAGACGGCTTAGCTGGCTCTGTTGTTGCGGGCTTGCGCTCTTCACCCTTCTTCGGGGCGAAGCTGAACGCAGGTGCTGCTGCTGCTGCCGAGGAGGGGCCAGAGGCAGGAGCATCCGCTGGTTTGGATGCAAAGCTGAACGGAGCAGGCTTGCCCGGCTCTGCTGTCGCTGAAGTAGAGCTCGTCTCTCCCGCCTTCTGGGGCGCGAAGCTGAAGGCAGACGGCTTGGCTGGCTCGCTTGATGTTGACGATGAGGGGCCAGATGGCAGAGCGAACTTCTCCTCCTGCTCCTTCAGCTCCTCGGGCTTGTCCTCCTTGGGCTTGGGTGCAAAGCTGAAGGCAGGCTCTACTTTGCTCTCCTCTTCTTTGGTCTCGTTGTCCTGTTTCTCCGCGGGGCCGGCTGCAGAAGCAGGATCCGCAGCCTTGGATCCATCGTCCTTCTTGGGCGCGAAGCTGAATGCGGGCGTCGGTGGTGCAGCCTTAACATCGTCCTTGTTCGTTGAAAAACCAAACCCTGCAGCCGGAGTAGCGGTGGTACTCTGTCCCTGCTCATCACCCTTCTTTGACGCAAAGCTGAATGTGGGCTTCGGACTCTCCTTGTCTTTCTCCTTCTCCTCCTCCATTCCATCCTTCCTTGGCGCGAAGCCGAATGTTGACGCGGCAGGGGACGAACTAGAAGGCAGCGCTGCAGGCGCGCCCGACGACGTGGGGGTAGACAAGCTGGAAGATGACGCTTCGTCCGTTTTCTTCCCTGCAAATCCACCGAAGGCTGGCCCTGAGGCTGATGGCGTGCTCGAGGACGCGAATCCGAAGGCTGACTTGTTCTGCTCGCCTTGAGGTGCAAAGCTAAATGCGCTCCTCTTCTCGCCTGGCCCTGCGAACCCAAAAGCACTCTTCTCCTCCTGCTGTTGCTGCTGCGACTGCGGCTTGCTCGCTGTGGGCGTAGAGCCGAAGGAGAAGGACGTCCCCTGAGCTGCTTCCTTTTTGTCACCCCCCTCCTTCTTATCCCCCAACATGCTGCCCATACCTCCAAACCCAAAGGATCCGGCCCCTGCCCCGGCCTCGTGGTCCGGCTCCTTCTCCGCCGGATTGACCTGCACGGCCGGCGCCTGCTTGACCGCTGCACCGAAAGCTGGGGTAGTGGACGAGGAGGAAGAGGAGGAAGAGAGGGCCCCACCTGTCCCGAAGATGGACGAACTCCCGTTTGAGGAGGATGAAGCCTGGTTGTTCGCTGTACCAAAGCCGAACCCGCTGGGTTTAGAGGTGAATCCGCCAAACCCTCCTGCGCTACTGTTGGACGAGGAAGAACCAAAAGCGCCAAATCCGCCACTCGTACCGCTTCCCGTTGAAGGGGTTGAGGACTTTCCACCGAGAGTCGAAACTGACCCAAAAGCGCCGCCGCTCGATGAAGAGGTGCCGCCAAAGGTGGAGGGGGTGCCAAAGGCATTGCCACCCGCTGGCTTTGGGGTGCCGAAGGCTGAAGGTGAGCCGAACCCACTTACTGGCTTCGCAGTGCCAAACGCCGAGGGAGAACCAAAAGCGCTGCCGCTGCCGCTACCGCTGCTGGCAGGCTTGGACCCAAAAGCTGACGGCGAGCCAAATCCGCCTGCTCCTGTTCCTGTAGAGGGGGCTGCGGTTGGCTTTGAGGAGAAGGCATTAGGCTGACTGAACGATGTTGATGGTGATGAGGAGGCAGCCTTAGGTGTGCCGAAAGCGCTCGGCTGGCCAAAGGCGCTTGATTGTCCAAAACCTGAGGTTGAAGAGGAGGTCGAGGCCTGGCCAAAGGCACTAGGCTGGCCGAACCCAGACCCAAATCCACCACTCGCGTTCGAGGTCGGTGGCGCGGTAGACGGAGCGCCTGGCTGCGCAGGCGTTGGCATTGGCGCTGGCGCTTGCCTTTCGGTTGCTCCTACGCCTGCCTCGGCCTCCTCCCCCAACTCCACAGGTCTAATCATCTCCGAATAACCCTCGCTTGCATCGAGGTTGAGCACATTCCACGCCCCTAAGCTCCCATCGGAATCCAGCACCCAAAGTGTCGGAGGGATCCAACCCAGCTTCGTCTTCTCATCTTCTCCCCTCGCCGCCGCGCGCGGGTCTCTTGGTCTCTCCTCCTCGTCCATGGAAGGGTCCCGCGGAAGGGTCAAATCGAGCACCACGCCGAGTGGGGCGGTTTCGGAACTCTTGTCGATGGAGGAGAAGGGGAGGGTGGGGCGAGATGTTTCGGGGAGCTCGAGAACCTCCCACCCTTCTTCTGCGGCACAACGTCCGAGTAGACCGATATCGGTGCTTGGCATGCTGGCTGTGAAGATGGCATTGGAGAGGGGCGGCCATGATTTGAGAGGGGCAGCATACCGGCGATGTGGGAGGTCGGGGAGGCCGAAGGCTGGGGAGGGGTCGGAGAGGCTGGTGTAGGTGATGGTGCCGGAGGAGCGGGTGGCGATGAAGACAAGTGGCGGCTCAGAGTCATCGCCAGCAGCGTGATATGTGGCCACGAATACGTCATTCTCGACCCAGCGCAGGTCAATCACTGCCGCGTCTGTTGGGAGTTCGTCGGATTGAGGTGCGGGGAGGAGGGCTTTCACTTCCCCTTCTGGAGTGACTTGGGCTATGCGACCGTCTACCAGGCCTATTGCTAGTTGCTTTCCCTTGACTGACCAGCATGCGCTTCTTGGTTGTGAGTCGAGGGAGGAAAGGGGGAGGGGGCGAGCTGTGTGCGCCTCGAGGTCCACGAGGTAGACAGCATCAGAGAGGACGGCGATGAGATTGGGGAAGGCGGATGGATTCGCGCAGATCGAGCTGGTGTTCGCTATGCTGGCGGTGTAGTAAGGCGCGCTCCCCTCTCGCGTTCTGTATGCCGCAATTGTCCCATCGGCGAGAGAGGCGACGATACTCCTTCCCTCCTGCGCGAATGCGAGGCTGCGCAAGGGTGCATTCGTAGTGATTCTCTTCCACGGCTGCCCCAGCTCTGGTGCCCCACTACGCATCAGTTTCTTGATCTCATCGACCTGGTGGATGGCAAAGGAGTCGGTGCCAGTCGCAAAGGCCAAGAGGCCGAATCGATTCGAGATGGAAAGAAGGTCAGCCGATTCGAGTGGGAGCGGGGACGAGGTGCGCAAGAAGGTGCGCGAGAGGGCAGGTAGAGATATTGAGTCTGCCTGTGACTCGCCGCCCTGCACCAATGGTGCGAGAGGTAGTGGGGCGGCCATCGTGGTCGTGAGGATGATGTGGATTGGAGGAAGGATCGAGGGACGGAAGAGAGAGAGAGTCCAAAAGGCGCGAATGGCCCTCGCGCTCAGTCTCAGGGCGGAGAGGGAGCCAGAGGTGCATCGACTGGTCTGGCGGCCCGAGGGTCGACTCGAGGCAAGTCGAGTCGCGTCCCCTGGTCCGTCCTCCTCCTCCTTTGGTCGCCCGACTTTTTAATTCCCCTGGCCCAAGCGCTCAGCCTTTTCCCTTTGTTCCTCTCCCTCCATCCGCCTCCCAATCACACAAAGACGCAATCACAACAACGCCCTCGCTGCAGCCTCCCTCCCGCACATCGCCCCATCGCCATCGCGATGACCGTCGACAAGGAAGTTGCTGCAAGCGTGGCCGCTGCGGCTGCTGATGCTGCTGCTGCTGCCTCCGCACCGCCTCCGCCTGCGCCTGCCTCTTCCTCCAACGATGCCGACTCGACCACCAAGGCAGCTCAGCCCTCTCGCATCGACAGCCAATTGGCCACGGCTCTCCGCCTCAAGGAAGAGGGCAACGCCCTGTACGCCAAGGGCGACATACCCGGGGCTAAACGCTGCTGGCATCATGCAAATCTCAACTCGAGTGGGGTAACGAGTATGCGCCAGCAGTTGGGGTTGGGGGAAGAAGGAAAGGATGATGAGGAGACGAAGAAGAGGGCAGGAGAGATCACGGCTGCTGTGATGAATAACTTGAGCAGTGAGTGGGCGAGCATCAAGATGCTGCGAGGGAGGGTGGGGACACGAGCTGATTGGACTGGTATCCCTCTCCTCGTCGCGCAGGCTGCTACCTCGCCGAGAAGAACTACGACAAGGTACGTCCCGGGCCCCTTTTCCCCTTTCCTTTCCTTTCCGTCCCTCCCTCAGCTATCCAACCCACTCACTCACCCCGTATCTCCCTCTCCCCTCCCCTCTCCACACACACAGGTCCTCTACTCTACTTCGAAAGTAATCGCCATCGACCCGCAAAACGTCAAGGCTCAGTTCCGTCGAGCCTCTGCCCTCTTCGAGCTTCGTCGCGTCACTGAAGCGGCTCAGGCAATCGATGTCGCCATGGAAAAGTCGCCTACAGACCCGGCGATCAGGGCTTTGGCGACCAAGATTGTCAAGTGGACGGAGGAGAAGGAGAGGGAGGGCATGAAGGGTCTGAAAGGGTTGATGAGGGGGAAGGGGTGGGGAGGTGAAGAGGCCAAGAATGAGGACGAGGATGAGAAGGGGAAAGGCAAGAAGAAGGACGGGGAGAACAGTAATGGTAATGGCGACAAGGGTAAAGGCAAGGAAAAGGCCTAGCTGCTATCGAGGTAGGAGGCAGAGAGGCTGTGGCAGTCTGGCTCGGGCCGCTCATCACCATTAGCAAGCTTCGCCACTCGGCAGCGTCATCGTCATTTCTCATCTTTTTCGGCGTGCCCGAGCAGCCGTCGATTTCATTCACGTAGTCATCGAAATACCATCCTCAATATTGTCTCATCCCCGCACATGTGTCGTGCAAATCTCAGAGCAAGCCAGCACAGCATGAGGGCAGACAGGCTCACCATACGAGCCTTGGATGGTCTATCTTTGGCAATGTCTGCGTATATCTAAGATGGCGAATGCTTGGCTCGCTACCCCGTGCTTTTAGTTGGATTAGCATGGCACAGCCTCGATGCCGGCTATACTATCCATCCATCCTGTCCTGTCCCTCTCAGAGCGGCCCTGTCCCACGACTGATGGGATCGTGGGACACTCTGCTGTCCTTGAACTCTTATCGCACTATCCTTGCTCCGCTAGCTAGCATCCCATCCCACTCCCACACCACATCTCTGACCTAGCCTGCCTCGTCACTCACGATGCTCTTTTTCTCTCTCTCCGTCCCCCCCTGCCCTCCCTCGCAGCTTTTCGACTCGACTCGCAGCGCCAAGCCTCCGTTGGCTCGCTCGGCTGCTTGCTGCTCGACTGGGAGACTTGGACCCCTTCCCGTGCCTGCCCGCCCGCCGGTCTCGCAGTCGTCGTCGTCGTCGTCGATGTGAATTTCGGACTAGGCGGCGGGACGGGCAAGGGGGCACAAGGGCGTCATCGAGTTGGCTCGACGTGCCTGCATTATTTTGCCTTCACCTCCATCACCATCACGTCACGCCACGCTACGCTACTGTTTTCCATCCATCCCTCCCAGCATATCACGCTCATGCTCGGGACCAACAGCGTCACTTGGTCGCCTTAAAACTCCTCCACCCCACCCGTAGTCGTTACTACACCACCACACCTCCTCCTCCTCCTCCTCCTCCTCCTCCCCCTCCTCTCATACTGCGCCGCCATGGCTCCGGCGCCCGGCATGGAGTCGGAAGGCATGGAATCCGTCGAGCCAGGCAGCTTCAAGCCCTTTGAAGTCAATGCCCCGCATCTCATCTACGTAGGCTTGGGATTCTTCATCGTCATCTTCGGCATGCTATCCCTCTTCATCAAGGAGAAGCTCTACCTCGGTGAAGCACCCATTGCAGCCCTTTTCGGCATCATTGTAGGGCCTGCTGCGTTGAACCTGTTCAATCCGAGTAGTTGGGCTGGAAACGAAACTCGCGCACCTGGAGGGCATATTACGGATGAGATCACGCTGGAGATCATGCGAGTTACCATTGCATTGTCCGTCTTTGCCGTTGGGGTGGAGCTGCCAAAGAAGTACTTGCTAAGGCACTGGCGCTCCATTCTCCTTTTACTGGGGCCCGTCATGCTCTGGGGATGGATAGTCACTGCTGCCTTCATTCGCGCCCTTGTCCCCGGTTTGGACTTCTTAAACTGCCTAGTCATCGCAGCCTGCGTTACCCCTACCGACCCCATCCTGGCGCAGGCCGTCGTTGGTGGACCTTGGGCAGAAAAACACGTACCTGCCCACTTGCGCTATATGCTCCAGTGCGAGTCAGGATGTAACGACGGAGCCGCATTCCCCTTCTTGTACCTCGCCCTCTTCCTCACCGTGCATCGCGATAACACGGGAAAGGCAATAGCCGAATGGTTCTACGATGCCCTTGCATACCAAATCATCTTCGGAACCCTCCTCGGAGCCCTCATTGGGTGGGCGGCACGCAAGGCCATGCGATTTGCGGAGAGGAAGAAGTTCGTTGACAGAGAGTCCTTTGTGGCTCAATATGTCAGTCTGGCTATTGCTAGCATGGGCGTCAATGTGCTGCTGGGCAGTGATGATCTCCTTGCGGCTTTCGCCTGCGGGACGGCTTTTGCGTGGGATGGGTGGTTCACGAAACAGACGGAGGTGAGTGCGCCTCTCCTTCCTTTGATCCCTTGCTCAGCACTGGACTGACCTCACTACTCCTCGCGCCCGCTCAGGACTCCAACTTCTCCAATATAGTCGACCTCCTCTTCAATTGCGCTACCTTCATCTACATCGGCGCCCTCATGCCGTGGTACGAGTTCGCCCACGCCGCCGACTCCCTCAACGTGTGGCGCTGCTTCGTCCTAGCAATCTGTGTCCTAGCCACAAAGCGCATCCCGATCATCCTAGCCCTCTGGCGCTGGATTCCCGACATCAAGACGTTCCGCGAAGCCATGTTCAGTGGTCACTTTGGTCCCATCGGTGTAGGGGCCATCTTCATTGCCACGCTGGGCAGGACGGAGCTGCCTGAGGTGGTTAATGATCCACCACAGACGACAAACGATGTACTCGCCTTGACTATTCAGCCCATCGTCTTCTTCTTCGTCCTGTGCAGTATTACCGTACACGGACTTACCATCCCCTTCTTCGCCTTCTCCAAGCGCGCCACGACCATCACGAGGACTTGGTCGCGCAACCCCTCCTTCGGGCCTGATGCGGGCGGGGAGCCCGGTTGGCTCAACCGGATGCGCAGGTTCAGGACGGGAGACACGATGGCTTCCAATAAGGAGGTGGAGGGCGGAGGGATGAGTGAGATTCGCCGAGTTCTCGATGCGCAGCTGGGCGTTATTGGAAGGGGGGCCATTGGTGGTGAGGCGGAGAAAGAGCTACGCGAGGGGGAGGGAGAAGCCAGTGGGTCTGGTTCCGGCTCGAGCGGCAATGACGACGACAATGCGGGGGGCGGCGGCGACTCCTCGTCCGGCTCTCGTCGCTCTCGCTACGGTATCCTCAATACGCGCACGGAGCGCGACCTCGAGGCTGCAGAGGGAGAGGACGACGGGATTGACGGGATCGACGACTGGGCTGCGGACGAAGCTGAGGACCCTGCGTGCGAGTGGGGCGGGGACAATACCGCAGAGGCTAAAGCGTACAAGGCTAAAAAGGCTGAAGCTCGTCGTGCCCGCGAGGAGGAGAGGGAGCGTGAGGCACGTCTGCGGGCTGGAGGTGGGGATTTGGGTGAAGCGGGCATGGATCGCGAGCTCGCTGCCGGTCAAATCCGGCCTGAGGAGGAGGATGACGACGTCCGTGAAGAAGAGCGTCATCGGCTTCGTTCCTACGGGTGTGACTCTCGCGACGAGCAGGAGAAGGACCACGCCGAGCAAGTCACAGCCAAGGAGCAACACTACCCGAAAGCACGCTCGTGGCTGGAAGGCTCCAAGCTTCTCATCGAGTACATGGAGTCTCGCCTCGCCGAGCCCGAGGTGCACGTCGTGTGTCTCTCTGAAGAGGAGGCGGAGGACATTGCTGAGAAGCAGGGCGAGGGAGATGGAGAAGAGGAATCCTTCTCCGCTGCGCATGCGTGGCTGGCTACGCATCGCGAGGAACTGGACGACCACATGTCCGACAGGAGTCATCACGAGTGGGGACCAACGAACGCGGCATTGGAGCTTGTGAGGAGTGGGGCGCTCAGTAAGTGGATAGGCGAGTCGACCTCGAGGGGCGGGAGGAGGCATAACAGCGCCGCCAAGGAGCAGGCAAGGAACGACGACGAAGATGACGACGACCGAATGCCCCGCACCACCACGACCGACGAACGCGAACGCTTCCCACGCAGCGACACGTCGGAGCGCTTTTTCCCTCGCTCGGACACGCAGGACTCCTCGCGTCGACCAGCCGTCTCCTTCCTCCGGGACGACGATGTCAAACACCACCGTTCGGCGCGGGGCAACACGCTTGGCAACAATAGCAGCTCGTCAACAACGGCGCAGCGGTTGTCTTCTTTGCTTAAACCTTTCTCGTCGCGAGATAAGGAGAAGGAGAAGGAGAGGGAGGGAGGGAGCTCGCCCGTGGTATCACGGCGCAACTCGATGGAAGAGGGAGCGCAACCTGGTCCGAGAACTAGGACGCACATCGAGCGTGAGGATACGCCCAGCGAAGGCATTCTAGCCTCAGCACCCTCACCTCCGCCGGGTGGCGCGTCGACTCCTCGAGGTGGTGGCAATGGGGGAAGCAGTACGCCTACCAGCTCGGTGGCTTTCAGTCGATTGCCTACCGCTGAGAGGTGAAAAGGTGGGAACATGATCGTAAGCACGGATTGACGCGATAGACTACTCTATGCCCCCCTCCCTGTTCTCTCCTCTGTAGATTCACTCAAACCCAGATCACAGACTCGACTCGGTATACACGCGTCACGTCGCGTTGCAATTCTGTACTTTTTTTGCTTTCTCTTCCATTCCACTTCGCCTCACATACACGCTCTAAGCTCCATGCTCCCCGGATTTACCTCTCCCTCTTCCCCTTCCCGCTCTCTCAAGGATCAACCGCCCTCCCCCACTTTGCCAAATCGAGCAGATCAGCCACATCCACCTTCTCACCACTGATGCGTCTCACCTCCTCTTGCACCACATCCAATCCCCCTCTCCACCTCCAAACCTCGAAGCGATGATTAAGCCCTCTCTGCTCGTGCAAAGCGTAGGGCCCTCCATCCTCTGCGCACCTCCTACTCTCTGGCAGCTGACTGCCGCAGCATCCTCCTGATCCACGAGGAGAAGGGGTGAGGAGGACTACATGCCGTACACGGGAGTGGACGAGGGACATGCTGCAGTAGATGCATGGCTCGTGCGTGGTGAAGAGGGTAAGAGAGGTAAGGAGGTAGTCTTGTCCGTTGAGTAAAGGGGGTTGGAATGCTGAGGAGGGGGAGTCCGGACGACTCCCTGACGCTGATGCTGATGCGGATGCTGATGCTGAAGGGGAGGCGAAGCCCGAGGCCGAGCCCGAGCCCAAGCCCGATCCGGAGGAG
Source organism: Jaminaea rosea (assembly GCF_003144245.1). NCBI lineage: Eukaryota > Fungi > Basidiomycota > Exobasidiomycetes > Microstromatales > Jaminaea > Jaminaea rosea. The sequence continues at coordinate 398,368 of NW_020289992.1, read as the reverse complement.
GAAAAGGCGGAGCCCCTTGTCGTCCCCGTCGATGATGTTGCGGCCAGATACTCAGCGGCCGCTGTGGATCCTTCCCCTATCGCCCCAGCCGTATCCACCGCTGCCCTCCTCTCTGCCCTAATCTCCGCCACGCGACTAACGGCGTTCCCCACCGCGTGTTTGATCGGGTTGCGCTGCCCCACCCGAGTATCCGCCGCGTCCACCTCGATGGCCTCTCCCCCTTCGAGGGGCAGGCCATCCACATCCCACCCGGCCGCCGTTGTGGCTGCAGCGCTCAGCGTCAGTGGCGCGTGGGCGGACCCGTCCGGACCTCCACCGCCGCCGCCGCTGGTGCCGATTGTGGTCGAGGGGAGGATGGAGGGACAGATGTGCACTGCGATTGGGAGTTCGCCGCGAGATGAGGCGGACATAGCCGTCAGGACGCATCGGGCTAGCTTGCGGATCACCCATGCTGTGCGCGGCGGTGACCAGAAGGCGCAGTCTGCTCGTCGGTCCACGAAGAGGTTGGGAGGTTGAGGCGAGGGGGAGGGAGCCGGGACCGGGGCAGGGGTGGGCGAATCTGTTCCACTTCCTGTGCCTGTACCAGTGCCAGTGCCTGTGTTTGTTCGGCTACCATTCGTGGCTGCAGCTCCTGCTTGCGGCGGAGAAGTCGCAGCCGCCGCCGTAGTTGGAGGAGGAGCCGGAACTACGGGCGCGGTTGCCTGCACGCTGCGGAAGGCCACAGGCCAAGAAGCGCACCATTCCCCTGCCCTCTCCTTGAGCGGGGCAGCACTACTAGCCACATTCACCTTGACCACCTCCGCTTCAGCCGCGAACCCCCTCTCAGCTAGGCTCCTCACCTCTTCCTCACTCAATGCCGCCTGCGGGCATACGAGTGCCCTTAGCTTGCCGCCATCCTCCTGCCTCCTACTCAGCGTCTTTGCGTGCCTCAGTGGGTCTTCTTCGCCTCCTAGCTGTGGACCACGGCCTAGGACGCGGGAGTGCTTGCGGAGGAAGGGGAGGACGGAGCTGGACGATGTGGGGGAGATGGTAAGGGCCCAGCAGGGGATGAGGGTTAGAGGGATGGTGGCGGGGTCGGGGAGGGAAGTGAGACGCCAAATTGGGTGGGAGGAGACGCAGCTGGCCGCATATTGGATGGATGGGGGTGGCGTGGTGAGGCGCGTTGTTGTGCGGCGTGGCGGTTGCGGGGTGAGAGATGCGGGTGATTGTTGCTGTTGATCCTTGATGGCGCTCGACGATGATGCTGAGGCTGAGGCCAGAGCTGGAGCCGCAGTAGACCCACTCGCCCCCGTATACCTCGTCCTGGTTCTCCTCTTTGGTAGCTGTCTCCTCGGACTACTCCCACTCGCCTCACTCTCTGCTCCACTCCCCTCTGCTCCTCTCTCCTGCCCAATTCGAAGCATATCGTCCAGATCCCTGCTACAACGCTGTTCCTCATCCGTCTCGTCTGCAGCTGCGTCACTTTCTCCCGCTACGACGTTGCCATTTGTGGACTCGTACTGCTTGCCCCATGGACCGTAGGAGATGCAGAGCTCTTCACCTGCTACAACGTCGCGGACGAGGGTGTAGCGGATCGAGTGGGAGGGTCTGTCCAGTGTGAAGGAGACTGAGGGGTGCGGGGAATGATTGAAGAGGGAGCCTGGTGGGTAGTGAGGTGGATGGGATAGTATATAATGGTGTCAGCTGGAGGGATCCCTCAACCTCATCTAGCACCACCAGCCAAGTGACTCACCAAGTCCGAGGGCAAGTGCATGCGCTCCCATGCCGCTCCATTTGAAGGTATAGCTATCCAGTACAGTCTTGCAGCCATAATTGCGCCACTCCTCTGGCTCAAAGACGAGGACGGGGCTGATCTCCAACAAAGTACCTGCGCTCATCGATTTGGAGGCATATACGCCCCTTCCTCGTGACTGGTGGGAGAGGATGAGGAGATTGTGCGGATTGAGGTGCGGTGTCGAAGGTGGGTAATGGTGCTCTTCTGCTACTAGGCCCTTGGTGTGGCGATGGCCATTGCTCGTCGACGGCGGCGGCGGTGGATCTGCCTCGTCCAGCGCCATGGCGAAGTGGTAGTGTGGTGTGGTGGTGTCGAGTGTGTGAGTGTCAAAAGTGATGGTCGGATTCAGAAAATTGCCGCTCAACTCGATTCGTCTTGCCGCTGCCGCCGCTCGCGAGTCAGAAGGCAAGAGTGAGCGCGAGTTGGGTAAACGCGGGAGTGCGGCAGGGCGGGGAGGGAGCGAGGGGGACAGGCAGGCCTTGGCTGACTAAGCAGTGGTCGACCCTTGGCCCCTGCGACGGCGGCACCTCCGCATCAACGACTGAGCCGGACTGGACTACTCTAGCCAGCCAGACTTACTTGGCTTTCCGTCGCGTCAATGCACTAATTCACTTCCCACCCACTCACCATGGCGTCATTCCCTCGAGGAGCCACCCTCAGTGAGCTCCTAGAAAAGCGGCATCGCCTCTCCCTCGCCCTGGAGAGCAACACCCGTCTCCAATCCTCCCTCTGCCACGCCATAGAAGATCTTCCCCGCTCCCTCGTCGAGCTCTCTCAAGTCGAATCAGTCCTCGATCTGGCCGAAGAGCTCCACACATCCGATATAGCTGAGAGATCCATCGTCTCCACCTCGACGCATTCGTCCAGCCTTCCAATCCTCGGCGCTCGACTGCCCGCTGTGGCGCAGGTAAACAAGGAGCTCCACGACCTACGAGAAGTGACCTGTCGCCCCGCCTGGAACAAGGTAGACGACACAGCCTTGCGTCGCTGTGTCGAGGCAGAATGTAAACGTCTAGCCGCCTACGAAGCGGCCAAGTTGCGTAATCCGGACCCCTTAGGTTATGTAGCTTCGCTCAGCGATGAGCAACTCGCACGCTGCGCCCTCGGTCCCGGATTCGATTGGCACTCCCTCGCACTGCGCATCGCCCCCAAAGGGTCCACGCCTGCGCACACCGGTGCGGCGTGTAGCACCCGTTGGATCATGAGCGTGCAAAAGGGTCCACCCAGCAAAATGACATTGAGTCCCGAGCAGGAGGCCGAGCTACGCAAACTCGTCAATGCACAGGGGAGCCGTATCGATTGGCATCACGTCGCATCGCAGCTCGTTGCGACGCATCCCTCTCTACCCGTCTTGGAGGCGCACGACGCCCTCTATTCGTACACTCGTCTCCTCCCCGATCAGGATGAGGAGATGGAGAATCACGCAGCCATAGATGATCAGGAGCTACTTCGCCTCATATCCGTCTTTGGTTTCGAGTGGGCAATCCTGGCCGAGCGCACACGAAAGAGGCGTAGCGCTGTTTGGGACAGATTTAGGCGCGCGTTGAAGAATACGCATACGAGGGGGATCTGGAACGAGGGGGAATTACAAAGGTTGAGGCAAGGGATTGAAGAGCAGCTAGCGACTGGAGAAGTTGGAGGGGATCTGGAAAAGGTGGATTGGACGCGTGTCTCCATCCTTGTGGGGAAGAGGACGCCAGCTCAATGTCGTATGAGGTGGAAGAAGAGAGGAGCACGTATACCATGGGCGACGAAGTCTGGCGAGCAACCCGAGACCAACGGGGAGCCCGCCTCTGCCACCGCCACGACCTCCTCCTCCTCCTCCGCCGCTGCACCTCCTCGAGGTAAATCCGTCCGCTGGACCCTCGACGAGGACGAACGCCTCAAAGCCGCCATAGCCCAATCCGACTTACAAGCTGCTCAACCGGGCAAGAAGCATTGGAGTTGGCAGGAAATCGCGAAATTCGTTGGAGGGAGGACAGCTTTGCAGGCCAGTGAGCGATGGAGGACTAAATTACAGCAAGAGGTCGCAGGTGGAGTCGCGAGGAGGATTGATAGGAGTGGGGTCAAAGTTGGAGGCGGGAAGAGGAGGAGTGGGAGAAAGAGGAAGAGGGTGAAGGATGAGGAGAGTGAGAGCGAGCAGGAGGGAGACGAGGAAAAGGAGGAGGACGCGGAGGAGGAGGAGGACGCCGAAGATATCGCAGCCGGCACACCCACAGAGACGCAGGCCGACTCGAACGACAGCAACGCCGAGGACGTCGAGGTGTTACTGCCTCCTACCACGTCCTCCTCACGACGAGGCAGAAAGCGTAAATCGCCACTCCGCAACGCCGAGGAAGGCTACGCGGTACCTCGTCGCTACATCACTCGACGTCGACGAGGATGAAGGAGAGGGAAGTGGATGGATCAGAACTTTGAATTTCGAGGGGAAAGGAGGGAGGAATAGAGAGAGACACCCACGACACGACTATAGACATCAGACATCTCGATACCAAAATAAACACACTCATCTTCTCTTCCCTACCTCAATACCAAATCAATTCATCAAATCCCCCCTCATCGCTCACCACTCAAAGCGTTCGGTCCGCCACGTCCCTCACGGCGCCTCTGAGCTTCTTCCAGAGGGGGAGCCCGCTCATCCCAGCAGCACCCAGCGCAACTCCACTGCTGGGCGTGGCCGGCCTCGCAGTACCAGCGCCGGCTCCAGCGCCAGCGCGGTGTCGCCCAGTGGGCATAGACGTGGATTCGGCGACGGGCGCCTGACCGATACCCCTCGCGCCATCGAGTTGAACAGAGCGGCTACGTGGCGTGGAGCTACCGTACGCCGTAACAGAGCCTATCGTGGTCGCAGGGCTTGCCATTGGAGTGGGCGTAGAGCTCAGAGGTGTGCGAATGCGTGTAAGGATTCGACTGGGAGGAGCAGGACTACGGGCTGCTCGACCAGTAGTAGTAGTAGTAGTAACGCCATTCTGCTCGGGATAGTGAGCACTTCGATGTTGCATCGCACGACGTAGGAGCTTGGAGACGGAGGATTCCCCACCCCCACCACTGCTGCCGCCTTTGAGCTTGTTCAGGCTTCGCCCACTCTTCGGCGTGCCCATCTGACTGGCGCTAGGTGAGTTCCCGTTCGTGGTGCGCAGGCTAGCTAGGTCCACGCTCATGTTGCTGTAGCTGGTTTGGTGGGCGGGTCCTTTGTGCTTCTTGTTGCTAGTGGTCCAGGCGGAGGGGTATGGGATGAGGACGCGGGAGCGCTGCGAGTCGATGGAGATTGAAGTTGGGCGAACCCCGGCTCCGCCTCCCCCTCCGCCTCTTCCTCCTGCTCCTCCTGGCTGGGCATGAGGGCGAATGGAAGGGTGGACGGGGACAACGGCGATGCTAGTGGCGACTGTGCCCACCGAATCGAGGTTGCGAGCTGGGTGCGCTTCACCTGCGTGCGAGGCTCTGGGTGTTGAGGCTGGGCTAGCCAACTGCTCGACCGAGGCGGTGCTGCTCTGCTCCTGCATCTGCTGAAGCTGGCTCTGCGCCTGCAACGACATGTCGGCCAGCTCGTCTGCGAGGCGCTTCATGTCTTGCAGCTTGGCGACCACGACCTTTACCACGGCGGTGGAAGGGGTAGGAACGCTGTCGTCTGGCTTGGAGGCTTCGACCTGACGAGCGTGCTCAAGGCTACGCAAGGACTCTTCGCCGATGGTGGCGAGGGCTTGCGTAGTGGAGGCGATGTCGAAGTGGAGATCGGTCATGGTTGCAGCCTCAGTTGTGGTCTTGCGAGGAGCAGGGGTGTCGGGCTCAGTGGTGATCGACTGGTCTGCAGCAGGCTCAGGTGCAGGTACAGCGGCTCGACTGCCTTGCCCAGCCACTTGCTGAGATTGCTGCTCGCCAGCGCTGACCTTTACCTCGCTGCTGATGTAGCGTGGGGGCGCGGCGCCTGAGTCAGCCGTGTTGATGCGACGAGGTGGTGAGTTCACCCTGTCCTTGCCAGGTCGGCGACCAGGGGAAGCGATGGTAGTAGCACGAGCTACACCCGACCTAGTGGTGCTGGCGCTCGAAGAGCTGACTTCCGGGCTGGCGAGGCGCTTGGGCATGGGGAGCAAAGATCGCTGATTAGTCTCTTGAGCACGCGAGCCGACGTAGCGAACGGGCGACGCGCCTGGCGAAGGGAGAACGATGCTGTTTGCCGTGGCAGAGCTGCGGAAGCGGGAGGGGGTAGGTGCTCCAGGACGTAGGGTTGACCCGGCCTTGCTTACGAGGCTGCGGCTGCTCTCAACTGGCTTGCGAGGCTGGGTAGGCGTCTCAGCAGGTACAGCTGGACCTCGAAATACGACATAGCGACGAGGGGTGGTGTGAGGAGGGCGAATTCCGCTGTCACTCGCATTGGCGGGCTTGTGCTTGCTCTCTGTGGTGGCTGCAGCTCGCCCGCGAGATGGCGACTCGACTGCTTCGAGGAGAGAGCGGGTAGCATCGCTGCTGATGGGCTTGGACCAGGGTGCGACATCGTCCATAAGGTCGGAAGTCTCGAAAGAGTGGTCTCCGAGCTGAGGCGAGCCCGGTGAGGCCGGTGTAGCAGCAGGAGGTGCACCAGTGACGGGAGAAGGCGATATGGGAAATGGGACCGAGGACTCGTCGCGCGACTGGCTGGTATCGTGCTCCTGCGAGTCATTGTTGGCTTGCTCTGCCTCCGCTCGCGACTCGCCGTAGGTGAGACGACAGCCGACTGGGGAGCATTCGGCCGCGATCTCGTCAAGAATAGACTGGTCTAAGACGTCGATGCCGTCGAGGGCAGCGTCGATGCTGCGAGGTGAGCTTCCAGCAGAGTCGGTAGCCGCCGCGTCTTGAAAGAAGTCGTGCTCAAGTATCTCGGGGATCCTCGGTCTGGCCTGCGGGTCCACCCTGACGATGGCGCGGCACAAGTCCTCAATCTCGAAGGGTAAATCGTAGTCGGTGTACCACTTGCCCTGGATGGTGCGACGGTAATATTCTTCGCGTGCCTCAGGGGTTGTGAAGACTTCATTCTTCTTTTCGAAGGGAGTGCGACCTGTGGCCATCTCAAAGAAGGAGACACCCAGAGCCCAGATATCGCTCAGTCGCTCATCGTGAGCGTCGCCGACGGAACGCTCGGGGCTGAGGTACTCTGGCGTGCCCCACGACTCGTTGGAAATGAAGTTGGTGCCGTAGCAGGGCTGATGGTTGCGCGCGAAGCCAAAGTCGACGAGGACAGGTTGGCCGTATGGCTCTCCAGCGCCGCGGTTGACGAGGGTATTGGCGAGCTTGAGGTCGTTGTGCGTAATGTAGTGCTTGTGCAGCCACTCGACGGCCTCTGCCATCCGAGCAAAGTACACGCGACAAGCCGCGAAGGGCAAGCAGACGGTCATGGGCTGGTCGTAGAATGGCATGACCAAGCAAGCGTAGGAAGGGCTGAGGACCAGGTCTTCGAAGCAGACGATGTTGGGATGGCGAGGCATGCCAGCGAGGACCTGGACGCGTCGGTGAGGCGAGTAGGAGGTTAGCGCAGTCCTCTACGTCGACACTTGCGCTCGCGCTCACGCACCTTGTACTCATTGAGCAGGGCATTGAAGCGCTGCAAGGCGCCACTCTGACTGGCGCGATGAACAATCTTCATGGCCTTGACCTGGCCACGAGCTGAGCCTTTGGGCTGGACGATCCAGACAGATGCCCAGTTGCCGCAGCCAATCTGGCGCGCAAAGTAATACGAGGCGGCCATCTGGGTGCGAGCGAGCAGGCAAGCAATGTGTTAGCACGCGGTGAGTCGCGTTCTGTATGGTGCCTGGACAAGCGCGCGCACTCACTTCAGCCTCGGTCATGTGTCGCAGCCCATCGTTGCGATCGACGCGAGGAGCCTTGGGAGGCCCGCGAGCCTTGGGAGTGCGGCCGGGACTGTTGTTCAGAACGTGCTCGGTGAGAGCTTGGGCAGATGTCTGCGTCTTAAGAGGACGCGTAGGCGTAGGAGAAGCAATGTCGACATTTTCGTCCTCCTGGCCGCGAGGAGCGATGCGACGTCGCTGCGTAGAAGACGGAGCATGGGAACGCGTCGCCGAGGCAGGAGACGGGCCAGCCGTCTTGACAATGGGCATGGCGATGGTGGATGGAGGAAGCTGAGGGTGAAGAGAAGAGCAGGGTGCGTGTTGACGCTGAATCTCGCCCGCTCTCGCTCACGCTTCGCCCACCTCTCCTACTCAGCGAATCACATTGTGCGGCTGCTACGCCTTTCTGCAAGAAGGTACGGCCGTGGCAATGTGATGCTAGAAGATGGTGTGACGCCCTTCGAGGATGGAGCGGGAGCCGCATCCGGTTTTGCGTTGACGATGGCCTTTGGCTGGACCTGAATCTCATCAGGAGCGAGGTAATGGGCGGCGGGACATTGGGCAACGGAAGAAGGCAAGAAACTTTTGGCGGCAACGAAGTACGCGTAGATTGGGGCGCGCTGAGCGCTGCACGGGCCCGCTGCCGCTCGACGGCTCCCTCACTCGCTCGCCCGTTGCCGCTCATCTCTCTTGCCGCCAGCCTCGCTTCAGCCGCATTTGCTTCTTCACTTCGTTCCCCCACCCAACGACTGGCCGCAAACATGGAGAGCCCAGTCATCGAAGGGCTCGGCGAGCTTCAGCACGCGGCTGGCGCTGCTGGCGAGCAGGCACCTACGATTCGCGGCCCGGACCCATCTCGCCCTTTACCGCCTCACAAAGCCCTACAAGTTGCCGCCGCCACTCGCCGTGATGCTCAGCTCGGCATCGATGTACGCATCCCAGAGGGCGTCAATCTCACTTCAGCTATCCAATCGCTTTCCATCTCTCAACCCAGAGTTAAGACCTACCAGCCTACCGAGACCCCTGCTCAGCAGCAGCAGCAGCAGCAGCAGCAGCAGCCACCGCAGCCCTCGTACGCCAGCAGCTCAGCATCGACCACCGCCGCTCAGCCCTCACGCTCTGTCATCAACGGTGATATTCCTCGCTCCACGCCAGCACGATCCCCCTCCGGCACGCGCACTCAGTCGACTCGCATTGTCAACAACGAAATGCCGCGTGGTGGCAAGGGGAAAGGAGCGCCTTCCAATTGGCAGCCAAGCGTCAGCACGTCAGCTCCACCCGCCATTCCTCGCGGACCCAAAGTACAGAATCCAGGCTTCTCTCGACGAGGGCCAACGATGGTCAACAACCTCGACCCCACACCGCCTACTGCGCTTTTGACCGTCACCGACCTGCCCAGCAACATCGACTCGCGTCACTTCCGCAAGAAGATCGGCAACGCCATCAAGACTCACTTCACGAGCCCGCCGCGATTCAAAGCCAGGCTTCAGCTGCGGAGGGGCGTGATGGAGTGCGGCTTGGTGCTTTTCCCTAGCGCAGAAGAGGCGGTGAGCAGCGCGAGCGCAGTGTAATTGCAGGAGAATCCCATCTCTGAATATTCGGCCCTTCGCGCCCGCAGGACAAATTCTTTCGCGCCGTGACGTCGCACGTCCCCCGCTTTCGCCCCTCGAATGTCGAGATTGGCAAGAATTGGCTCACCTTTAGCAAGTCTGACCCTGCTCGTCATCGACTCACTAGGCAGGAGGTCGAGTCGCTGAGGTTTCGCCCAGAGAGAGCCTTGGAGGATGCGCCTAGCGACTACGAGGAAGAAGATGAGGTCAAGGTTGAGCCTCTCGTCCATCACTGCGAGCTTGGCATGTAAGTGAGCGGAGCGTGTATCAATGTAGCGGCGCTGACACACTGCTGATCCCTCACTGTTAAAGGTGGGATGACAAAGGACGGTGAGTGGTTGCGAGCGGCAAATTCTTAATCGCTCACTCTCTGAACCTTGCTCCTCTTCTCGCCAGCTTCGCCCCCGCCTGGCAGAGCATCGTCTTCAACGACCACCATTCGACTCTGTACATCGACGCCGACCTCGGGCGCCTGATCCTTCGCATCGACCAACAGCTCATCTCAATCTCGCTTTCCCGCGTCGAGCGCCTCATCGTCGATCAAGACGACTTCTACATTGAATGTAGCCAGTGAGTGCTCACCGGGCGGGCGCCTGTCTTTCATCTCTCCTCAAGCCTGATTCTACTGTATGGTGGCCTGCCACCCCTCCCCTAGGCTGCCAATGTACCTCGCCGACGAGAACATCGAGTCAGGCAACATCGCCATCCATAGTCGCCAGATTGGAGCAATGCCCATGAACGATGGCTTCCCTCGCATCAAGTTCATTCGCCTCGATCACCTCGACGCCAATCACGCTCCAGTCACGCCATTCTGCTACGTCATCAAGGTGAGGTGCCGAGATGAGGACGAGCTCGAAGCTTGGCTCTACAGGTGGCAGAGCAAGATCGCGGACCTGGTCATCATCCTTCAGCCGGGCCGAGACATGCGTAACTCAATTCTGGCGACCCATCTCAAGACCCTCGACGACTTCTACCCGACCATCTCTTTCCCTCTGGCATTCCAGGTCCAGAAACGCATGCACGCCGGCTACCTCCTTCCGATCGAAGTCATCAATCTCATTCCCCTGATCTGCCGCATCAACGAGCACCTCACGCCGTGGCAGGCTGCTCGCCTTTTCGAAGGATCGTGCACCGACCTCTTCCATCGCCAGCCGGGAGAGGACGCCCCTTGCTCCTTCGAGCGCTTCAGCGAGCTGCTCGAGACATCCCTCGAGCGTGCCCTCAGCGGTTCCCTACCAGGCCTCATGGGCGAAATCGATCAAGGCATCGAGATCCACTCGTCGACCATTACCCCTACAAGTCTCACACTGGACGGCGCTTTCCTAGACGAGGGCAATCGCATCATCCGTCGCTACCCCGGCCAAGAGGAGAACTTCATGCGTGTGACCTTCGGCGAGGAGGACGGCTCCAGGCTCTGGGACTCCTTTGTCATCGACCAAGACTCGAGGATCTTCTCTGAGCGTTGGCACAACTTCCTCACCGACGGCATTAGTATCGGCGGTCGCCTCTTCAAATTCCTTGCCTTCTCGACCTCATCGCTCAAGCAGCACACGGCCTGGTTCGTCACCGACTTCACCAATGCTGTCAGTGGCGAGCAAGTCTCAGCCGCCTCGATTCGTGCTGGCATCGGCGAGCTCGAGAGCATTCGCATCCCCGCCAAGTACGCGGCTCGAATGGGGCAGGCATTTACAACGACGAACCTCGCCGTCGAGATTGACCACGACAAGATCGGCGCTCTTGATGATATCGCTCGTGCCTGGCGCAACCGCGTCTACGACTTCTCCGACGGGTGCGGAACTCTCTCCGCCGTTGCGTTGAAGCGCCTCCATAACCGTATCGGCCGCAAGCGTCGAGGTGGCAAGAAGAGAGTGCTTCCCGTTGTTTTCCAGATTCGAATGGCAGGAGCAAAGGGCGTCCTGGCCTACGACTCGAGTCTGCCTGCGAACGGACCTGAGGTCTTCATTCGCGACTCGATGACCAAATTCAAGGTCAAGACGGCCCAAGGAGGCAAGATCGCTCTCGAAGTGGCGTCTACGGCTGATCGACCCCTCACTTTCTACCTCAATCGCCCCCTCATCGCCTTGCTAGAGACGCTCGGCGTACCGGCGAAGAGCATGCTTAAGCTGCAAGACCGAGCTCTAGCCACGGTACGGGAGTCGGTCACCAGCACCGCGGCCGCTATTCGCCTTCTGCGCATCTCAGGCTACGGGTCAGCTCCGCGTGCCGCCGACCTTTTTCAGACGCTGGCTCGCGTCCTCGACATCGATGCCGTGCGAGTCGACTACTTGAAGCGCTGCAACATGACATGCTTGACGGCCACGCTCAAGAACATGAAGTACCGGGGAAGAATTCAGGTGGACAAGGCTTGGACGCTTATGGGCGTGGTGGACGAGACGGGCTGGCTCAAGGAAGGGGAAGTCTACGCACAGCTTCGAGTCGGCGGTGACGGAGGAGGCATCGAGACAACTTTCCTCACGGGCCGCTGCATCATAGGGCGTAGCCCTTACCTCGCTCCAGGGGATGTCCAATTCGCCCAGCTGAAAGGCGAGCCGCCCGAGGGATCCCCGCTCAACGACCTGTACAACTGCATCGTCTTCTCGCAGCATGGGCATCGTCCCCTCTCGAATCAGCTGGCGGGAGGTGACCTTGACGGCGACCTGTACAACATCATCCAGAACCCGGCCCTCTTTCCCGAGCGTACGGTTCAGTCCGCGGGCTACGACCCTGCCAAGTCCACCGAGCTGGATCGCCCCTGCACTATCGAGGATGTGGTCAAGTTCTTCCTCACCTTCATCCAAACGGACAGAATCAGCGCCATTGCCGATCGTCATCTGTGCCTGTCTGACCGTAGTCCCAAGGGCGTGGAAGACCCACAGTGCATACAGCTGGCGGAGATGGCTAGCATTGCGGTGGACTACCAGAAGAGTGGAGTGGCGCCTGACTTTCGGAGGTGAGTGAGCGAGAGAGAGGTAGAGGCAGCAAGGCTTGAGGAGGCTGATTGACCTATTTCTCCCTTGCCCCGTGCTCAGTATGCCCCGCCTACCGGACGATGCCAAGCCCGACTACATGCAGTCCGAGTCGCGCGTCGAGATCACCCCGGGATCGAGCGAACGTCGTAAAAGATGGCAACGTGAGCAGTGTGAGTCCCCACCAACACTCCAAGGCCACGGCAGAGGACACTCATCCACTCTCTTGCACCCTCCTCTCGCGCCCAGTCACCTACTACCAAAGCAACAAAGCCCTCGGCCAGCTATTCCGCCGCATAGAGGTGACAGCCTCGATAGACCAATGGGGTCGATCTGCTCCCCCTTCTTTCCCCGAATCTCACCTCCGAACCAAGCTCTGGGCAAAATTACGCTCCCACCTACCCACAGGTTGGGACTCGCCAGACCTCAGCTACGAGGGCGTACAGATTGCCTCCTTCTACCAGAAGCTGCAGATTCTCGCGGACCGTTATTCCCCCGAACACAGGACCTTCAGCTTGACCGAGTGCGAGGTCTTCATGGGCGTCATACTGAGTCGACCTGCTCCGCGGGGTGCTGGTGGAGGGAACGGGAGGGTTTACGATACGCAGATGGGGTTGAGGGACGAGTTTGCTGAGTGGATCGATGCTGCATTGGGGGATCAGTGTGGGAAGAGGAGCGTGAGTGAGGTCGGGATGCAAGAGGATGGTTTTCAGATGCAGAGCCACGGCGAGGGGCATGGGGATGGCGGTGACTCGTGGGACTCGCCCATCATCGACATCGCTTCCCTTCGCGCTGCCACTAGTCTCGAAGCCAAGGAGGCCCTGGCAAGGGACGCGCGTTCCGTCCTTGTTCAGCTCGCGCGATGGATCAAGGCGGCGGAGCATCGTCAAGACAGCTATGGCAGTGGGGAGGGAAGCGGGACGATGGAGGCGGCCAAGTGGGTTGCGATTGGGCCTGCCTTGCGCAAGTGTGAGGAGCTGGACCTCTACGAATTGGAGATGAGGAGGGAGCGTAATGAGAGGGAGATGGAGGAGTGAGTGGACCAAGAAAAAAGGGAGGAGCCAGAGCGAGTTCCGACGAGCCCATCCAACTTTTGAAGTCAAAATTCTTCTCCTTGAGTAATCATCAATCACCTATCATCCTCAACGGCACGCATGCTCATCTACCGGTGGCGTTGCCAATCCTCTCCCCAACCCTAACCATCGTTTCCACCCCTCTCTGACTGTTCTTCCTCAAATCCTCATCCCACTGCACGCTCCCCGCTGGAAAGACGACGACGACCGTACTTCCCCCATAGGCAAAGTATCCCAGCTCGTCTCCGCGCCTGACACTCGTGGATCCTTGCGTGGAGGCGGGGGTGGACCACCCGATGGATCCTACGAGCATGGCACCGATTGCCACGAAGGCGTACGGGATTTTGCTGGTCGGTGTGACGTGCCAGGTGGAGTGGAGGATATCCCGCCTATTTGCGGTGAAGACGTTGAAGTCTTGGTTTACGGCTTGGGGGTTGACGGTGAATAGTCTGGAACAACGGGCGAGGTTGAAGCATCAGCATGTTTTGGTCTCACACACCTCGACGAGCCACGCCCGCACTCACTCTCCCTTGACATGCTTCGTCGGCCCGCTAGTGCATGGCCCCACGGGCGAGTGGAAACGATGGTAGTCTGCCGGCGCGAGGCGAAAGATGGCTAGACTGGCCCCAGCCGAAAGGCTTTGCGCTGTCACGCTCTCGTCGTCGAGTAATGCTGAGAGGGAAAACTTCTGGCCCTTGATCCAAAAGCGCGTCGCTTCGTCCACAGTGGGGAAGACGGTAAGTCGACAGTCTGCTGCGGATAATATGATGGCCGGGTCGTCGAGAGGAGGAGCGATAGGTCTTGCCCCGTCTTTGAGCGCTCTTGTGAAGAAGGAGTTGAACGTTGGGTATTTGGCCAAGTCTGGTTGTGCGAGCTCGTCGAGGGGGATGGAGTAGGTCTGCACGAATGACTCGATGTGCGCTCGAACTGCGGCGGGGTCAGAGGAGTCGTCGTAGAGTTTGCCTTGGTGCTGAGAGAGAGATATGAGCGCGTGGGATACACTGCTCCACCTGAGGAGGGAGGATTGCCGTGAATGGTAGAAGAGGAGGTGCCTGCGCAACGGAGGGGGCGTGAGGTGGATTGGTCGGTCAGGAGGGAGGGAGGCGATTGTGGATGCGAAGAGGTGAGGCAGGCTGGTGCTCACATGCCGACCTGGGGACAACACGTAGAATGCTGTTAGCTCAGTATTTTTGGACAGCAAGGTTGCTCATCTGTCCCGTTTCTCACCCGAACGTAAAGCGGCATTGCCTCGAAAATCTCCTGGCCCGTAGATCGAATGACGACGTAATTGCCCTGCGCGAGGGTGAGAAAACAACGCCAGTGTGTTTCTGTCAGTGCCACCACGTCGCTTCTCTTCTTCTGCTCACACTCACCATATTTTCATCCGCGAACAGCCGATCAATCGTGTCATCACTGGGGAAGAAGCGCCTCCACCAAGAAGAGGCGGCCTTGTGGCCTGGGGTGATGGCATTATTCTCGACTGGATGGGCGCTCAATGAGGCCGAATCACTGGATGTGATGTCGTACCCTACCAGAGACTCCAACGAGGCGATGACACTCTCTTTTTCGTGCTCTTGTGGTTGCGAAGCCATCATCAGGACAGATAGGGGTGCGTGGTAAAGACGAGAGAGGGAGCTTGCGCTTGTGCGGGGCAAGCAACACTCACTCAACCGGCGGCATCTTGGGTGCTTTCGCTCCTCTGGAACAACGTGCTCCACTTTGAGACGCCAGACCAGCCCGATTGAGCCGGGGGCGGCAAGACGGCATCGAAGCAAGTCAGGGCGCAGCGGCGCGGCCGGCCACACTTTGTTACACTCTCCAAGTCACTCTTCTCTCATCCTCGATATGGACGAGGCCGCTGCTACATCGTCGTCGTCCTCATCAATAGCTGCGCCTGCTGAGGTGATAGCAGCGACAGAGGCCACTTCATCCTCCTCACCACCATCGCAACCAGCTCCATCTACTTCGGCATCTGCCATCGCATCCACCTACACTCTCTCGCCATCCTCCTCCTCCTCCTCCCTCATCCTCGGCGTAGCAGTAGTAGACTTCAACCACCTTCAAGGCCCAATCGTAGAATGGGCCTATCCCTCTTCACTTCTTTCACCAGACCATGCCGATCTCACATCCTCATTGCCCTTCTGCGCCCTCCCTGACGGCTCCCACCTCTCCGACGAGGACTTTGCCCATTTCCACCTCCTCTGTCCCAGCATTTCAGAACAGAGTACCGTTTTCGGCATCTCGTGCAATCGACAGATTGCCAGCGATAAGCTTCTGAAGAAGGGGAAAGATGTGACGAGGAGTACAGTGCAGAAGGCAGTAGTGGTCTTGGCTAGGCAGCCGGTATTTGCGCCTTTGAGGGATAAGTTGGGAATCGTCACTCGCGCCTATTTTGCTCAGGGGGATCTGGCAGAGACGGGTATCCTCGTCGATTTTCACGATACTCTAGAGGCAGGGCTGAGGGCTGCCGGGCTGAGAGATCCTATCACAGCGGGAGAGGAAGGTGGTGGTGAGCCGGAGGAAGGGGCTCCCACACCGGCTGTGGCTGAGGATTTGAGGGAAGGGGTCATGTACATGGGCACCTCGCTGCGGGAGCTCGTGTTCAAATTCAGGTTTAAGACCCTGATGCTCGTCAAGCTCTTGTTGCTGCAGAAGAGGATCATGTTCTTTGGTACGTATCAGCCGTACGGTCACGAAGAGCTAGGCTGACACTCCTCGCACCCCGCCAGGCTACCCCGTCGAACGCCTCTGTGTGTACGAGTATACACTCGTCTCCCTCATTCCTGGCCTCCTTCTCTCCCTCTCGGACTGCTCCTCCCCTTCCCTAGACTACACGGCCAATCACAAGCTCTCCGTCGCAGAAGACGTAAAGACTTCGGATCGTCGCTCCCTCCTCCGATTCTGTGGCTGCCCGCTCCGCCTCTTTGGCGAAGGAGCCTTCTTCCAGCCCTACCTGCCACTACAGCAGATCGACCTGCTCAAGGCACCCAGTTGGCTGGTGGGGACGACGAATCTCATCTTCAGGCAACAGAAGGAGTATAAGCCTGACGTCGTGGTGGACTTGGAACATTGCACCCTCGATTTCGCAGCGACGCATCAGCCACCCGAGAGCGTACAGGGAACAGCACCTCATGCCACGAATGCTGAACCTAGCTTGGCGCAGATTGTCTCCCTTACCCCGGCCGATCGCAAGTGGATGGACGAGCTGGTCAGCGTCGTGACGGAGAGCTACAATCCGGAGGACCCGGCAAGACCTACTACGATGCGATTTGAAGGAAGTGAGGATTGGCTGCGGGCCAAGTTCGAGGTACGTCCGCGCTCAGATTGCGGTGTCACAACATCGTTCTGTTTCTCTCGAGCTGACAATCTTGCTACCTCCTCACCCCCTCCGCCGCCGCTGGCAGTCTTACGTCTGCGCCATGCTCTCCTGCACCAAATATTCAGACTTCCTCGACAAGAGTGACCCAGCCGCCGCAGCAGCAGCCTTTACTCCCGGCTCTCATCCCGCCGCTCCGCACGCCTCCTCCTCATCAGGCACTCTAACACCAAACGGGGGCTCTGCTACCACCCTTGCGGGCACCAACACCAAAACGGCAGGCATAGATGCGCCAGACTCCGTGGAGGCGATAAGGGACTTTAACCCGCTCTTCCTGAGCGCCTTCAAGCGCACGAAAGCCCACGCCGTCTGGTCAGCGTCTACCTCGCCCGTCCTCTTCGATCTGGTGCCCTATCGTCACCCGTGCGCCGGGCGAGTCTCTGCACTCGAGGACGTTGGGCTGAGGCTCAGTGCTGGGTTGCACGACCTGAGGCTCGAGGAGCAGGTGAGGGATACGAGAGAGTACGTGGAGAAGGCGGGGCGCGGTCTCTTTAGCATGGCAGAGCGATTTGGGAATGAGATGGCGAAGCGGAGACGTGAGTGGGTGGAGCATCAGCAACAGCAGCATGCCCAGCAGGCAGCGGCGGGCGCGGCGGGCGCAGATAATGAGGGACGAGCCAGCTCGGAGCAAGCTCCGTCGTCGGCCACCTCGCCGGGAGGAGCGGTGACTGCCCTAGACGATATCACAGACCATCGTCGACGCCAGGGCCTGGCCCAATCTAACGCCAATGGCACGTCATCGTCTACGGTGGTGGAAGGAGCAGGCGCCGGCGAGAGGCTGGAAGCGGCACGTCAGACCCTCGCCCCTCACGCTGCGGCCGCACAGCAAGCTGCGATGGCAGCGGGTACAGAAGTGAGGGCAGCGTTAGGCAGGTTTGGATCGTATTTGGGTAGTAGAGGATGGGGAGCATCGACACCGACTCCGTCAACGCCTTCAACACCACGACCACCACCGCCCACCTGACCTTACGCTGTTCTCTTCCTCGCTCATCCGTTCAGCAATACCAACCAATCGCAGCAAAAGGGCTCCTTCGGTGCACTTCCCGTCGATTCGTCTGGCTGTGTGATTGATTGATTGATTGAGAACTCATTAAGGAACACCGCGGGGCGGCTCGGCGAGTCTTCCGCTCGTGACGAGCGAGTTGATTGGATCAATTGAGCGTCGCGCTTCTCGTCCCGCCGCTCGCCCTTCCTCCCGCCTTCTGCGCTTCTTCTTCCTGCCTCCTCCCTTTCTCTTCAGGCACCGCCGCATCGCACCACGCGCTCCGGCCTCGGCGAGCGGCGCCGGATGGGGATGGGCGCGCTTGAGTCGAGCGCCTGGGAGCAGGTGCAAGTGTGTGAGCGCGAGTGAAATCCATTTGTCTGGTTGCAACTGTTGTGCAGAGGCCAAGGAGAAGAGTGTGTCCGCCGGAGACACCGCCGTGTAGAGTAGAGTAGACGGGAGACTGGAGGCGAGGGGGAAGAAAGGCGGGGCGAGG
Source organism: Jaminaea rosea (assembly GCF_003144245.1). Lineage (NCBI taxonomy): Eukaryota > Fungi > Basidiomycota > Exobasidiomycetes > Microstromatales > Jaminaea > Jaminaea rosea. Next base: position 380,272 of record NW_020289992.1, on the reverse strand, counting down.
CGAGTCACTCACGCACGCGACGTCGCTCTGTTGCTGACATGGCTGGGCTCGCAATGTGATAGGCGAAGCAGGTGACGTGCGACACACACACAAGCCTCCTCTAGTCTGAAGTTGGCTCGCTGCCTCTGGCTTCCCTCCCTTCCACTCACGACCAACTCACACGACTGACTCGCCCGCCAGTCAACGATACTTTCTCACCACGCTCGACGACTCGTCCTCACGACAAGCCATCCACGGCTACGCTCAGCTAGCGGTAGCGGTGCAGCTCAGCTCAGCTCAGCTCTAGCCTCCATCACGCTCACGCTCACGCCCACGCTCACGCTCCCGAATCACGACGCATCCACACCTCTCCTTACCTCTTCACTACCACCAACACCGACCGCTTAACCCCGTACCGTGGAGACGGTATCGACGAGGATGAAGACGTCTTTGCCCCTCTCGCGCAAGCGCAAGCTTGAAATTGTCATGGCCATCTGCTTCTTGATCTGTATTGGGGAGGTACTGGGTGAGTGACGCGAGGTGGGAGACAGATGTAGCTGAGCGTTGAGCCGTAGCTGACCATCTGATCCCACCTCTTGCCATGCAGTTGGTCGCCTGACATCGACGCTCGTCATCATTGCAGACGCCTTCCACATGGTGAGCACAGGCAAGATGCATCTTCCATCAAGTCAGCTCACCAAGCTCACCACGCCCTCCCCCGCACAGATCTCCGACCTCGTAGGCTACCTCATCCTCTACGCCAGCATCAGCCTCACGCACCACGCAGATGAAGCCGACTCGATGCCGCCGCAGCCACAAGGCATCCTCCCACTCACCCGCGTACCAGCCCGTGTGGCATCGCCTTTGTCGGTGCCCTTGGAAAAGCCTTCGCGCTTCGCAGTCTTGTCTGCTCGACTGCCCTATGGATGGAAGAGAGCGGACATCGTTGGCGCGTTCTTCAATGGAGCCTTTCTGATCGCTGTGGGGCTCAGCATCATTCTGCAGGCCACGGAACGCTTTGTTGATCGTCGAGGTAGGTTGTGCGTGGCGAGCAGCATACAGTCGAGGGGGGCGTCAGACTGATGCAAATTCTCTACCCCTCCTCTTCGCGCCCCAGCTATCGATCACCCCGTCGTTGTCATTGGCATGGGAGCAGCAGCCCTCGTCTGCAATGGCATCATGGCTCTCGTCTTCCATGGTGAGTTTACTGTGGCACCTTCGTGCACGCCCCTCCTCTTATCATTACTCACCACACCGTCGCATGCTCTCGCTCGCACAGAGGGACACCATCATGGCCACTCTCACGGCTCTCCTCGCCTCGAGTCGCCTCGCTCGTCCACGGACCACTTGACCGACGAAGAAAAGCATGCTCTTGCCCATCGCAGCCTCGCAGCATCCGGCGTTGTCATTCACATTCTCGGCGATGCGCTGAACACCATCGGCGTCATCATCGTCGGCATCATATCCCTGTGTCTCCATCAGAGCGAGGTGACCTCGTATGTCGATGCAGCTCTCTCGTTGGCCATTGGCTTCAGCATCATTTGCACGGCGATGCCTCTGAGTGAGAAATGATCCATCGTCAAATAGCGATCAGCTCACGCTGACCACCGCTTGCCCTCTTCCCACACACTCGCAGCCCTCCGCTCAGGCATGGTCCTCCTACAATGCACCCCCAGCTCAGTCAATATCGAGCGCATCTCCTCGGAGCTCACGCGCCTTCCCGGCGTGCTACGCATCGACGAATTGCGCATCTGGCAGCTCAACGAGCACCACTCTATCGCTTCGGTCAAACTACTCCTTGTCCTACCCGACGAGAAGCCCAACGTCTGCGCCAACCCGAATGCGCAGCCGCACCCTCACCTCTACCACTTCTTCATCATGCCGTCCGACGTCCTACGCCGCGCTCGTGCTATTCTCCAGTCGTGGGGCGTAGAGGAGTGCACGGTAGAGGTCGAGTACGACACCTGGCAGCAGACAGCTCAGTGCATGATTGCCACCCCACCTCGTGCTGCAAGCAATGATTCGATCAATGAGGCAAGGCCGTCGGGCACGATGATGCGCACGTCACCGCCGCGCTCGAGCGAGGCTATCAATGGAGATACCGGCGGCACGGAAAGGAGGCGATCGAGTTGGCGAGGGCCGCGATGCGATTCAAGCCCCTGAGTCGCGGTGCGGTGGGGCCGACGCTGGGCAGGCAGGCAGGTCCACCCGTTTAACGTCCAATGCCCCTTGGCAAGCAAGCAAGCAAGCAAAGCACGGTCGACTTCCTATTCTCCATCTATACCACCTTCCTCTTTCATCAGCATGGCTCCTGTTTCCTAGCTCGATCCTCCTCCTCTTCTCGGCGTCGCTTTTTCCTTCTACCTCATCCCTACCTCACGACCCGGCTCCACGACTTCTCTCTCTCTCTCACACGTCCTCACGTCCTCTCACGCCTCATCACGACTCGCACATCCCTCCCTCGCGTCCTCGTCGCACCATTGTTTCTACCCGGTAACGAATACACGGCAATAGAAGAACAGCGTCTCATCAACGACACAGACCTCGAGTGAGCCCACCGGCTAGCGCGAACAAGCATGGGACTCAACTCGACCTGTCCTCACGCGCCCGAGGCACCCTTGGACCCCGTTCCCTTTTTGGTGGATGGTCAGCTCAACTTCAAGACTCACGATGTCGGATGGCTGCTATCGGGCATCTTCACCTTGATCACATGGTGCGCCAGTATCTGGCTCATCGTCAAGCACTTGACGTATTACACGTGCCCGCCTCAACAGCGACATATTGTGCGGATGCTCTTCATGCCGCCCGTGTATAGCGGTGTGAGCTTTGCGGGGTACCTATTCTACAGGCAGGTGAGCGAGCGAGACAGAGATTCAGAGACGACAATGGGGCTGCTAGTATGTGCTCACACGCTACCCCCTCGTCGCGCTAGGCGCTCTATTACGAGACCATCCGGGACTGCTATGAAGCGGTGGTGATCACCTCCTTCTTCTACCTCCTCCTCCAATACGTAGGCGATACCCGCGCTGAGCAGCACGAAGTCTTCAGGCAGGTCAAGCTGGAGAAATGGTTTTGGCCTATGGGTTGGTGGAAGTACAGGCCGGATGGGCTTCACTTCTTGTGGTTGATGAAGAGTGAGCACGGCAAGCCTCTTTACGAGCGAATACGAAGCGTAGCTGACATCTGAATGCTCCGGCGCCTTGGCATTAGTCTCCATCCTACAGTACGCCATTGTTCGCCCTCTGTGCACCATCTTCGCCGTCGTGCTGGAGGCGCTGGACCTGTACTGCATCGAGAGCTGGATGCCCAACTTTGGGCACATATGGATCAGTCTGGCCATCTCCATCTCTGTGACCATTGCCATGTACTGTAAGTGTGCTGCGAGAGCGATACACGTTTCCGCCCTAGCTCAGCTGACATCCCTTTGACGCCTCGTACCTCTCGCCAGGCATCATCCAATTCTACCTCCCCATTCAAACCCCCCTCGAACCCTACTCCCCCGTGCTCAAATTCCTCGCCGTAAAGTCCGTCGTCTTCCTCACCTTCTGGCAAGCCACTTTCCTCTCCATCCTAGCCTACTTCGAGGTCATCCACGCCACGGACCATATGACCTCCCTCGACGTCCAAGCGGGCATCAACGCCTTGCTCGAGACGTTCGAGATGGTCATCTTCTCGCTACTGCACATCAAGGCGTTCACGTACTTGATCTACCGGCCGGCGGATAGGAGCAGGAAAACCAGTAAATGGAGGGCGTTGCTGGACGTCTTGGACTTTAGGGATTGGGCGAGGCAGATGGGCGAGAGTGGGCGATATGTCATGGCCAAGTCGCGGGGTAGAGACGATATGGTTACGAAGGTGGATGAGATTCGCGCAGAGAAGCATCGCCATCTTGTTAGGGCGTTGGGTAGGGAGAGAAGCAAGGCGTTGGCGGTTGAGTTGGCGACGGAGAAGGGAGGGGAGAAGGGGATGCAGATTCCTTGGAAGGATCCTCCTCCGCCGGGGAGCCAGGGTACGGGAACGGCTGGGACGGACTATGATGAGGAGAAGTCGATGAGTATGGTGATGTCGAGGGGACTTGAGGGAGAGCTGGATGATGAGGAGGAGGAAGAAGGGGAGTCGCTGAGCTATGCCAAGCGCGGAGTGGCTCATCCGGAGCTGGCGCAGTACCATCGTCCGCACCGTGGAGCTGAACAGGATGATGACGACGACGAAGAGCCAGCTAGCCACCTCGAGCCGCCCGCACCTGGTCGCCGTCACGCCTGGTGGAGAGCCCTACGGGAACGTCTCTCCGGCTCCCACTACGAAGACGCCCGCGACCAAGCCGTAGACGGAGAAGGGGATCGTCCCGCCTCTCCGCTCCTCGACGAGTCACCCCTCTCGCGAATCATCACCTCGAGCGGGCAGAGCGGGCAGAGCGGGCAGAGCGGGCAGAGCGGTAGCAGTCAAGAGGACGAGGCTCTATCCAATCCTCGCCTCTACCAATCGTGGGGACCGCAAAGGGCCACAATCGACTCAACATCGGCGCAGCATGAGCCGCAAGTCCTGCGAGAGGATGCGCCTACACTGAGCCGTTTTGCCCTCCCGCCAAGGAGAAGCAGCAGGGACGTCTCCGCGAGCCCGCATCAGCCGTCTACCCCTTCTCGCATCAGCTTCTCAGGCCCTACCCATGCATCAGAGCGGGCTTCCCAAGCTCATGCAAGGGCGTCGCCACCATCGACCTCTGCGTCCTCTTTTGCGACTGCGCCAGGTAGCGTGGCACCTCCTACCGCGGTAAGCCGGCAGGGCTCAGTGATGCCCACTTCATCTGCTGTGGGTCCCAAGGGAAAGAAGATCGAGATCCGAATTCCAGATCCCTTGAGCCCGGCACGCTACCCATATGGAGCTACAACGACTGCGCCGCCTCAGGCTCAACGTCAATCTCAGTCGAACCAGCGACCGAGCGCTAGGCGATCAATGCCGTCGACCTCTTCGTCTTCTAGACCTACCTCGAGCTCCAATCTGGGGCCTGATTCGAGACGCACTTCCTTACCTCCTCCTCCAGCTCAGCCGTCTCAGCGCCAACCGGATGGATTCGGTGGCTTCGTGGTGGGGCAGATCGTGAGCCCAGCGGAGAGGATGGAGGCGGCTTGGCGCAGTGGTAGTGGCAGTGGCAGCGGCAGTGGCAGCGGCAGTGGCAGCGGCGGTCAAGGTAGCGGTGGTACCGGTAGACGACAGTCGTTGCGTGGCGCTACGACTTACGATCGATGGACTGGTGAGCCTGAGAGGCAGCAGCAGCAGCAACGTCGACAGCGCCAGCAGTCTCGCTTGGAGACTCATTACAAGGTCGAGTACGTTGATGATGATTGATGATTGTTTCTGTAGCTTGGCAAATGTCCAATATCACGATACCATAGATGGCGTTCCCCGACGCCTGGCGGTAGTGGTGGTGTGGTGTGGTGTGGTTGCGAAGCCAGCCATTCTGTCTAAACCACGTGGCTCGGCCGAGGCTGAGGCGCTTCTGCCCCGCGCTCCTCTGTCTTCGTCATCCTGGTAGCTCGGTCGTGTGCATCCGCCCCGACGCACTCGAGCATTTACCATCGCCATCGTCTCGTCTCCCTCATCGTCATTTGGAGTTGAGGAGCGTAGTAGCAGACCTACGCTGCCCTCCCACAGTTGCCTCGACGCCCTGCCTGCCACCGCCTTGTGGCTCTCGACCCGCTGGCTGGCTGGCTCGCTCGCCCTCTTGTTACCGGATCCGCACCTCCCTCCCGACCATTCGATTGACTCACGGCTCCGACACCCACGTCCCCCACCCCACATTCAAAGTGGGACCAGGTCCCATCGGCGGGCCATGACCGACTACAACGACGCTTCTCACCACGAACAAGGTGACGAGGCCGATGATCACCACGCAGTCAGCGATGAGCAGGCAGCTGAAGTAGCTGGAGCAGCCGCTGCTCATGCTGCTGCTGCCGCCGCCGCTGCTGCGTACCATCATCATGATGAGGCGGGAGCGGCCTTCTTTGGAATCGAATCATCATCAGATAATGCTCAGCAGCATACAGGCAACGAGCATGAGGGCGACGTAGCAAAGGATGAAGAGGCGTCTCAACAAGTGATTCAAGGCGCGGATCAAGAGCGCAGCAGCAAGGACGACAGCCATGCTGCTGCTGAGTCCGCTCCTAACCTCGAGTCCATCGCTGCTGCTGCTGCCATCGCCGCCGCCGCTGCTAATCATCATCACGGCGCATATGATGAGGCAGCACAACAGGCCGCAGAGCAGCAGCAGCAGCAGCAGCAGCAGCATGTCCCCGCCGAGCAGGTCGATGGTCAGCATGCTACCACGCACGACGACCAAGCACAGCATACAGTCGAAGATGCATCCGCCAACGGCAACGGTACCACCGACTCATCCGCTCCAGTCGCTTCATCCTCTCGCGCCCACGCAGCCTCCCCACCAGCGTCACGCAAACAGAATCAATCCTGCGACGCCTGTCGTGGTCGCAAGGTGAAATGTGTGCGAGAGCTAGGGGAGACCAAGTGCTACGAGTGCAAACGCAAGAACTTGGAGTGCACCACCTTCTACGTTCAGATGGTCACATCTGGACCGAGACGACCTTCAAAGAGGCAGAAAAACTCACATCCTCAACCTCATTCCCACTCGCATGCCCACGCTCCGACGTCAGCCGCCGCCACAGCCGTGGATGGCGAAGGTCATGACCCATCGTCACCCCACGTAGCAGCAGCAGCCGCTCTCCAGGACGACGGCCTCCCCTCCGTGGTCAAGCATCTCCTTCTCCGTGAGCCCCCATTACCCTACACAGCAACGGACGCCCCGTCTCCAGCATCGGGAGGGCTGAGCGCCGCCTCGTTACCTGCGGAACGCCCCAAGCTGCCAACCGCAGCCGAGTCCCGAATCCAGAACACCCAGGCTCGCAAAGACCTCGTCTCTGATCTCGTCGATACCTACTTCAAGGTCGTCCATCCAAGATACCCCATTCTCGATCAGGTGGCCTTTCGCCAGCATCTGTGTACCGGTCCGGCGAGAGATGCGGCTTGTCCTCCAGGCGGTGGAGCAAGTGGTAGCCAGCCCATCCCGGACGTGCTGGTAGCCGTTGTGCTTGCGTGGGGCGCAAGATTCAGTGAAGCGCAGATCTTGATTGCGGACAGAAAAGAGGCGGAGCAGTACCTCTCGTCAACAGAGAAGGCTAAGCGCTCAGAGGCCATCCTGCTGGGGTCGGACCTCGAGCAGAACGGCAACGCAAATGATGCCATTGGGACGAGTCGCGTAGCTGAAGACCTCATCCAGCGATGCCTCGACGTATTTGAGCGCAATCGCGTCTACTCGGTCGCTACCACCACGAATGTCAAGGCAGCGCTCTTGCTTGAGCCATTGCTCTGGGAAACAAGACGGCGTCCCTTCCCCGCTCGACCCGTGACGGACCCCATCGATGTCGTCGGCAAGGATCGTGTACAGCATCCCCTCCTCTCCCGCTCCCACCTTCGCTGCCACAGCACAGCCCGTCTCGCCGCCACGCACCACATGATGACGCTCGGGCACAACACGACCTCCGGCATCAGCACCATCGAGGACACAGAAGAGAAGCGCTCACTCCTCTACGCGTGGTACCTTCTCGAATCCCTCGATGCCTACCAAGCAATCTACCATCGTCGTAAGCCCCTCCTCTCCCTTGAGGACTCGACTTGCGGCTCCCCCTCCGCAGCCCCTCGCAACGACAAGCTGGGCGGTACATCCCCCCTCGGGCCAGGAGAGCAGTATGACAATTGGCTCGCCTCCTCGCAGGCCGCAAATCAGGTATGCCGCCTCATGCACCTCGTCGTATTCACGGCTAGAGCAGAGCTGCATGGCGTGGAGGTGGAGAGCCTCGCCCACTTGGTGGGGCAGATAGACGAGTGGAAGAACACCTGGCTGGCAAAAGTGGGCGTACCGGCCGAATGGCCCTCTACTTGGGATTTCAGTGACGCGATTATTGCGACCAACTCTGAGATCCTGTATCACGTCCTGTGGGTGGTGCTTTGGCAAGGATTGGACGAGTATGGGCTTTCGAGCTCTAGTCTGGGTGAGGAGGGGCAGACACTTGGACGAAGGATTACGGCCGAGGCCCTAGACTCGGCATTGCGCATCGCCTCCCTCTCCTCCGTACTGTCTTCGAATGGATACCTCAAGATGGACCCGGGGATCGCCCTTATGCCCATCGCGGAGTCGGCGTACGTGCTAGCGCGCTTCAACCGGCCGAGCGAGGCAGGAGAGGCCACCCTCGCGCTCAGGCAGTACGGGCGGGCGTATGATCTGTGCCACGATGTGGCGGCGGATGTTGAGGGACTTTTCCTAGAGCTGCATGGTGAGACTTTGCCCTCTGCGAGCGATGTGGCTGCAGCAGCGGCTGCTGCGGCGGCGGCGGCGCATCATGAGCAGCAGCAGCAGCATCACCAGATGGAGGAGCATGGGGTTCATCATCACGAGGGCCACCACGAGGAGCATCATGATCATCACCACCACCACCATCATCACCACGAGGCAGAGGCTGCTGCCGCTGCTGCCGCCGCCGCTGCTGCTGCAGCGGCCGCTGCGGTGGCTCAACAGAGCGAATTTGAGCAGCAGCAGCAGCAGGCGGAGGAGGCCAAGGTCAACGGTGTTGTCGAGGGAGGGGATGAGGCGATGCTGGAGGATTATGCGGCTTAGCAGTGAGCCGAGTCTGTTTTCTTTGTAATCACACCTTGTTGTAAGGCACACCACCGAATCGATCAAATAATTTAACTCACGTGTTAGATGGCATGAACCGTAGCTGCCTGCCTGCAGAGTCGGACGACACCCCCCATGCCTGCCCCCCTCCCCTTCTCCTTGGAATCGCGGCCCGTGCACCCTGAACTTGGTCTCCCTTGTCTGAGCGACGGACGGACGGACAAAGAGAAGAAAGCGGGCGGGCGCATACAGGCTTCAATCCTGCTTCCCTACCTTGTCCTCCCTTCTATCCGCAACCATCATGACACAGAATCCTGAAGAGGAGATAGCAGAGACTACTGCGGCTGCAGCGTCTGCTTCGGCTTCGGCTTCGGCTTCGGCATCTACTCAGCCTGGCGGGAGTGATCAGATGACAGAAGGTGGGTAGGCTAATCACCTCGCCTCGCCTCACCTCACCTCACCTCTCACGCCGTCCTTCTGCTGACATCTCATCCTCAATCACCTCACCTCACCTCACCTTCCCTTTTCCTACCCGCGCAGAGGAAGCAGCCCTCTATGATCGTCAACTACGCCTGTGGGGCTCAGAAGCCCAGTCGCGTATCCGTCAAGCTCGTATAATCATCACTCCTTTCGAGGGAGGGGTGGCAGCTGAGATTGCAAAGAACCTCGTCCTGGCGGGGGTCAAAGAGTTGATTCTTGTGGATGATGGGATTGTTGGGGAGGAGAGTCTCGCTGCTGCCGGGTTTGTTTGGAGAGAGGATGATGTTGGCAAGAAGGTGAGTGGGAGAGAGACAAGAGCAGAGAGAAGGCTCGAGAGGAAGAGAGAGAAGGCTGACCGGTTCTGACAATTTGCCAACGCCCATCACAGCGCGTTGAAGCGGCTCTGCCACGGCTGTGCTCTCTCAACCCGCACGTCCTCATCACTCCCGTGACCTCAGCTGCGACCCTCTCAACCCTCCAGCCCCTCCTGAGCAGCTCTCCCCGCTCCCTCATCTACTGTCCCTCCAACCCTTTCCGTCCCCCTCACCCTTCCCCCTCCCTCCTCTCCCAACTCAACGCCCTCTGTCGCTCCTCTCCCCCTCACCCAACGGGAGGCAACACTTTCTTCCACCTCGTCATCCCCCAGGGACTGGATGGGGTCCTCTTCCAAGACTTGGGGGAGAAGCACAAGTTCCTCGTGGAGAGGAGGAGCACAAAACGCGACCCCAAGACGGGGGGAACGGTCGAGGAGAGCTGGACAGAGATGATGGTACAGAGCTTTGTTGAGGCGGGGGAGGTGCTTGCGGATGAAGTCAAGGGCGAGTGGATCGCTGCTGGTGGGAGGATGAGTGCGGCAAAGGGTAAAAGGGTCGTGAGGGGAAGTGCAGGGTTGTGGGCTACGATTGGTGAGTGGGCGTGGCGTGCTGCATTGAGGGCGACGTATACTGATCCTTCGACCCTCGCACATACACGCACACGTAGCCGTCTGGCATCTCATCAGCTCAGGCGCCACACCAACAGCCGCAGACCTCTTGGAAAATGACAAGTCGCCCCAACTCCTGGTGGACACAATGAACTCTCTCCTGTCATCACGCGCCGGACTCAATACTGAAACGCAGCGCCAATCCATCTTCTGGAGTGACCTCTGTCCCCCTCCTTCCACTCCCCTCGTATGGGCGTCCACCTACCTGCGCTCCACCATCCCCCTTCCCACCACCTCGTCCGAAACTGAGGCGTCAGACGCCTCGCGCTACCCACCAGCGGACATTTCGCCCACCTGTGCGGTTCTGGGCGGCATAATGGCTCAAGAGGTGTTGAACGCCGCAGGAGGGAGGGAGCGACCCAAGGTGGCCAACTGGATGAGCTGGTATGGCAGGACAGGGCAGGCGACGGTGATCCCTTTGGGTGGGGTGGGAGTCATGGGAGAGCCGGTGGGAGCCGATGTGCCCGCTGCGGTTGGCAATGGTAGTGGCGAGTCGGGGCAAAAGAGCAAGTAGCCTGCCGGCGATGTCACGACCAAGCCCGTCGTGAGGTCATGTATTCATCGAGGTATCTCGTCAAAGTCAACGTATCGTGCTACATAACAATCTACGTTCTATCACCATCGCCATCGTCGCCTGATTGCTGGGATCACTCGCTCAACCCACCCTGCTGAGATCCAAAGGCGTGATCCAATTAGCCAGCTCCCCATCCCCTCCCGCTGCGCCTCTTCGCGCCTCATCACCATGGTAGATCCTGCGCATCCTATCCCGCATCCTCTGCCTGCGCGACGAAGGCGAGGCGTCGTCCTCGTCCTCCCCTTCCCCGCCCCCCTCCCCGTCAAGGGCGAGAGCCCCGTATTCCACCTTGTCATCGTCGCGGTCGTCGTCGTCACCATCCCCCGGCTGGGGCAGTAGCATACCCGGTGGCTCGAGCAGAGCGACGCGTTCTCTTCCTCTCGGCACGGTAGTTGCGAAGAAAGAGTCGAGGAGTGTACGACGACCAACTTGCGATGCGACTGCATGGTCGATACCGCGTCGGACGGGGCCGCGTTCGATGAAGGCGAGGTCGTGCTCCTCAATTCGATGCGCGAGGGCGGGGACGATGTGATGGTGGCCCTGCTGTGATGCGGCTGAGAACTGGCCATGCCCATTGGCGCTGGGCCCGTTCTCCCCCCTCCTTCCTCCTCCTCCTGATTGAGCCGAAGCTCCCCGACAGGCAGAGAGATGTTGTGCGACGTCCAGCAAAGTGCACGGGATCTTTAGTCCTGTTCCACCGGCAGTGGTAGGCAGTACATTGCGTCTCGAACCATGCTTTGTGTACTCGCTGTCCAACTCGCGGGAAGCCGAATGAGCAGCAGCTATGCTGCTAGCTGGAGGCTGAGTGGAGAGGCGAAGCGAGACGGCGACGCATGCTACGGGAGCTGCTGAGGGCCAGGCTTGACGACCACCACCACCTTGCTGACGAGAGCGCTCCTGCTGTGCTTGGGTTGCGGGAGTGGGGGTGACGAGCTCCACATCCACCAAGAGGCGAGGCTGTGTGCTTGTATCTGCTTCGTGGGCAGAGGTGATCGATGTGTTCCCTAGCCAGGCGAGGGCGCGCAGCAGGAGACGCCATGAGCCTGAGCGCAATGTGAAGCTTGAGCAGGAGGGGCCGGATGGGAGGTGAAGGGAGATGGTGTTGGGGAAGCTTGAGGCGGAGCTGGAGCTTGAGCTGGAGGCCTGCTCGCCTTGGTCGAGAGAGATGGCGAATGGATGGGTCGACCAGCCCCACGAAAGGCCGAGTGGCACGCTTGGGCCGGTGGAAACGGAGGACGACTTCTTCTCCTCGACAGCAGGTGAACTCGACGTCGATGGGCCCGCCTCTGCATTGCCATTGATTGGCGTCGCAGAAGTCGACGCCACTGCCTCGGGGCTCGCGGTCCTCCTTGCCCCCAGTGCCTCCATCCTCCTCTTCTCCTCGATCGGGTCAGTCGGAGCTCTTTGCTGCCCGTTCGTTCCGACCGCTGCAGCAGCCTCCGCAGCCATATGCCTTGCCCTCACCTCGTCCCACATGCCCGTAGGAGCGCGGCTGGGGGCCTCGGGCGGTCGATCTGCATATACGTTGCTGTACTCCGGCGGAGCTTCGGCACTGTCCGCAAAGGGGTCATCGCCTGAGTCGTCGTCGTCGCCTTCCTCGGCTTCCTCGCCCACCGGGTCCTCATATACGCTGTCCCCGTTAAGGCTTGCCACCTCGCTCTGCTGCGCCTGCGGCTGTGGCACAGGGGGTAGCGGCCTGGCACTGCCCCTACTACTCCTACTGCTCTGCGACACGGATCTCCCCATCTCAGGTCTCCACTGCTCCTGCGCTACTCGTCTAGCCTCCTCCTCCCTCCTCTGCTGCTCCTGCCTTTCCATCTCCATCCTTCGTCTCCTCTCCTCCTCCTGCCTCCTATGCTCCTCAGCACTCTCGATCATCGCCACACGCATGACCTCCTCCTCCTCGCGTTTCCTCCTCTCCTCCTCAGCTCGACTAGCCTCCATAGCCCTTCGCACCTCTTCGCGCGCTTCAGCCTCAGCACGAGCACGACGCTCAGCCTCTGCCTGGAGAGAGGCGTTCATTACGCTGCGGAGCTGAGCTGCTTCTTGCTCCGAGGCGGCTGCGGCTTCTGACTGGGCAGAGGCGAGGGAGAGAGCTGAGATGCGGGCAAGGGTGGCCTGATCCTCTTCCGCCTGGGCTCGTAGGCGGGCAGCGGCTTCTTCAGCTGCAGAGGCGCGGGAGGCTTCGATGGCCGCGAGGTAGGCGGGGTCTTCGCCCTGAGGAGCAGGGCTTTGCTGCTGCTGCTGCTGCTGGGCGCGAGGGAGCTGTGGTGAAGCGGTCGTGAGTGCTGGCGAGGAAGACGGTGGTGCAGAGTTGGGAGGCCGGGTGTCATAAGGGTTGGGCAACCTGCCCGGCAGGGGAAACGACATCGTAGCCGCTGCGGGATTCCAGGATGAAGGACTGGTGGACGTCATAGCAGAGGGAGCGCTGACGGTGGATACAGAATGATAAGGACCAGCCGGTCTCATGCCATATGGCTGCGGTGGGTGCCAACCAGAGCGAGGAGACGTAGGCGCCGCGGTCGGTCGTGACGAGGATGAAGCTGACGAGTAAGAGTGAGATGAAGGAGTAGGAGATGAAGGGCCCGGCCGTGATGACGACGACGACGACGTCGTAGCCGGAGGCGGGCCTGCGCCGTACGGCCACATCCTTGTCCGTCCGGTGCCTGACAATGAACGTGGCGTGGCTGTGTAAGGGCAACCCAGGAACTGAAGTGGGATGAAGAGGATCGCAGGAGCAAAAGGGCAGGAGGGGCGGAAATGAGAAACGAGCCGCAAATCCCGCCCGCCCATCTCGACGGGACCCCTCTCACAGCCCCGCACGGACGTCCAACCAAGGCTTGCACCGCCCGATCTCGAGGTGCATCTTTGCTTTGCTTTGCTCCGCTTCCTCCGCCGCTCTCCTCTCACCTACTTCTTGATCATCATTACGCGCCATTTGCCACAGCAGCATCCTCATCTTCAACCAAGGCTCGAATTTGATGACTTGCTATTCAATGACAAAACGAAAGAGTGAAAGAAAATTGGTATACAAATGACAGTAGTCTGGTCCACGGCCCGCTCAGGCAGCCATCATCCTCAACCTGCTCCTGCTCTTCTTCAACCACCCACCACTACCGCTACCACTCCCATTCACGGGCGTAGCCGCTCGACCGTGACTACTCTCTCGCGCCTCATCGCTGTTCCAGAAGCTCAATCTGCTCCCAAAGTCGACGCTCTTGGCCACTCGTCCACCCAATGTACGCTCCTTGAACGTGAGCGAGACCTCGTTGCTGCCCGTCGACTCAGGGGAGGGAGAGGGAGACTGTCGAGAGCGGGAGAAGAAATTGGAGCGAGAAGACCCGCCGCCCGCCTGCAAGGCATGAGGGCGCAATAGGTCCATCGAGGGACGAAGCATGTCACCGAAGCTGCGACGACCGCTACCGTAATTCTCCTTGGGCTCGGTGGATGGCCTGCCTTGCGAGGTGTTGTTGAAGGAAGACGAGCTGCTCGACGACGATGCAGCGGCGGCACTCGAGTTGCTGGCTGCCCTGCGCAGAGTAGGCCTGATGAGGTCGTCCTCTCGACGGAAGCGGATCGAGGGGGATGCGCCAATGTGTTCCGTGCTCCTCACGCTGCGGGGAGAGTTGGAGTCGCTCGGCTTGCCTACCAGGATTGAGGGGCGGGCAACCTCGGCACTCTGCTCCTTGTACCTGCGACCTACAGCCGTGGTGGATCGAGACTCGCGCAGAGCCCCACTGCCGTTACGCTGGAGCGAGGTGGACGGGGTGCGACGAGGAGGGCGAGCCGGGAGCGGAGCCACCGATGTGGGTACGATACCGGCGAGGGCAGCCAGCATCTGCCGCTCATCCCCCACCTGATTGTCGTCCCCTACGCTGCTGGGGAAGGCTGGCGCCTCGCCCATACTGGCTAGGCGACGCTGCTTGTGATCGGCGTTCATAGGAGCAGGGAGGGTGGAGGACAGCCCGGCAATCGGGAAAATGGCCGAGTTGAGCGACATGTGAGAGGAGGTGGTCGAGGTATGCGACGTCGTAGCAGAAGTCGTAGCACCGGTAGGTGCGAGCGAGGTCGTGCGAGGAGGCGCCATAGGCAGGGAGGCGAGAAGACGCAGCTTGGCTTGCAACTTCTTGCGCTTGCGCTCAGGCACTTGAGAGTGAGTAGGCTCACTGTTGAAGCTGATTGCTGCACTGGCGCGAGTGCCCATCGAGTTGATGCTGTCGCTGCGACTGGTACGGGTCGACTCGATTGAGGCAATGGTTTTGGCCGTGGCAGGGCGCATGGCGGAGAGACGCCTCGAGTCGCGCTTGGCCTGAGGCTTGAACGCTTTGGCCATCATGGCGTCAAGCATGTCTTCGTCGTCGTCATCACCAAGCCAGCTCTCCTGCCCGCAAAGGAGCTCAGGCGGTGTCTCGGGCAAGGCAGGGCTTTCGTCTACATCCAGCGCTCCCTCTGCTCGCAGCTCGTCGTCAAGCCATGGGATCCCCGTGACGCGCAGCTTTGTGTCGTAGCCCGGGTTGCGGCCTGGGCGCCTCGCTTGGATGTCGGCGTCAAAGGAGAGTCCAAGAGCACTGCCACTGCCGGCGCTGACGTCGGCGACAGGCGTCGTCTCCTCGCTGTTGTTCTCGTCGCCGCGGTACTCGTACTCGATCAAGTTGGCCCAATGGTCCGTGGACATGCTGCTGCTGCTAGTGCCGGAGCCGCTGCCAATTCCCGAGCCGGAGCAAGCCCCATCCGAGGAGTGCAGAGAAGGGGAGACGGGCGCATCGTAGTAGCGAGCTGCACCACCATCCACGCTGTCACGGCGGACGCAGCAGACGTTGGGAAGTGGTACGCTAGAGAGAGGTGCACTCGGTCGACGCAGCATATTCAGCGAGTCTATTGAGCCATCGCGGCTCCCCTGGTCGAGCAAGATGGTAAAGCCAGGCTCAGCCTTGCGAGCTCGACGGTGGTGCAGGGTGGAGTCCAGTGTGGGGAGGGGAAGCGAGTGGGATCGTCGGTCGAGGAATCGTGGCTGAGGCGGGCGGTACTCGTCGTCCTCATCGTCTTCGTCCGTGTGCGCTTCCTCTTCCTCGTCGGTGACCAGGCTAAGTTCGCTGACATCGTCATCGAGCAAGGCGTCGTCCGGTACGATGCCCAGCCCAAGGCCTTGCATGACCGCGCCACCGCCGCTAGAGCAGAGGCTGCCGTCACGGGTTTCCGCGCGGGGTGGTGGTTGAGGGAAAGAGGAGGTTGCGATGCTGGTGCTGGCTGAAGCGCTGGCGGCGGAGTCGACTGAATTCGAGGATGAGGCGGCAAAGGCGTTGGTATAGGACGACTGCGGGGTCGCATCGACGATGGTAGCCTGCGAAGACGTCGAGCTGCACGAGCGGCTACGGCGCGGCTCGGAAGCGGCCTTGAAAGGGTGGGAGGAAGAGTGGGAAGGGGCAACTTCCGAAGCCGATGGTGGGCGACGGTAGAGCATGGTGGCCGCCAGAGGGTGGTGTAGTAGGGTTGGGGTAACTGGCCCTTGCTGGTCTTCCTCGCTACTGTTGCTCACCTCGGTGATGCTTGATAAACGGCGAAGCTGACGATCGTCGAGTGGGCTTGGACTCGTGCTTGCCGTGCTAGGTGTGAGGTTGTCTGAATGGACAAAGAAGTTGGCCTGGAAGGGTTGAGCGTCTTGATGAGGAGGAGGAGAGGGAGAGGGAGAGCTGCTGAGGGGCGAGCTGTTGATATCCTCCAAGTGAAACTGAAAGTTTTGATAGTCTGGACCGGGGCTCCACGAGTTGGCTCGACGACGACGACGTCTCTGACGTGCGCTGGAGGAGGCTGTGTTGAGGACACGGAGCTCGGTGAGGCTTGGTGCTCGGCGTACGCGTAGCGGAAGGAGAGCAAGAGAAGGAGGCGACGAGTCGCTGAAAGAACCGGATGCTGCAGCCGCGATGGCCTTGTCGAGGATGGAGATGGAGTCGGTAGGTGGACTCGATGACTTTGGAGTCTGTGAGCGCAGAGCGTTGCGTCTGTATCTGGTATTGGGCAAGCCGCCAGGGCGTGGATCGAGGCGTCGCAGCGAGGGTGGCGTGCGGACGAGCGTGGGAGGAGAAGAGAGTGCCGCCATGGTATCGAGAAGGGGAGGACGTTGGGGTATGGGCGAAGAGTGCGAAGGCAGAAATCAGCGTCCATTCTCTCGCCATTATATGCGCCAACCCAGAGATAACATCGTTGGACTCACACGTTCACTAGACTTGCCTATCGAGTGAGAGGATTGCGTTGCGGACCAAGTCGTGGTCACGTCGAGCGCAGCTGAGGGCGCGTGCTACTTGAGTGGTGCGAGCAACGGCAAGGTGGTGGTAGCAATGGCGTGGCTGATCCTCGGCGTTGTCGGTGATGAGATCAGCGATAGCACGAGGGAAGCAGATAAAGTGATGGTGATGATAGCAAAAAGGGAGAAAGCGGGGGATCTTTTGTGTGGACCCGGTCGGTGTGTTCCTTCTCCTTGGCTCTTATATCCTTGGCGCTCTCTCTCGCTCGTTGCTGGCTGGCTGGCTGCGTGGGAGATTGACAAGTCGGGTAAAAGGTCGCCCAGTCAGGTTTCCGGACGTCTCGTTTCGATCAGTTGCCCCCCCGTCATTCCCCCCAAACCAGGACCAGAGGTGTGGGAAGGGCACTGTCACTCACGCTAGGCTCTTGTGTGTGTGTGTGTGTGTGCGTTCCCTGAGCAAAATGCGCGATAGGACCAAAGGGCAAACGAAATGCGCGGAGGTGGTGAGGTGAGATGGAGATGGAGAGGGCAGGAGGGCGAGATGGTTGAGCTGGGAGCGGGCGGGATGTATCGTCTTGCTCCTTGCCGTGTGTCCCAACGAGGCCTGACTACGACGACACCACGCCCCACGGACGCATCCGTGCGACGAGTGGATTTGTTTGCTCTCACGGCCCGGTCAAACGGTCCCACCACGCAAGGGGAAGCACGGGTTCGCGGGGCGACAGAGGCAAACACATCGGAGAGTTGGCTCCAAAGCGATGTCGATGACGACGAGAGTGGTACTCTCGCTCACGCTACTGCGCCGCTGCTGCTGCTGCTGCTGCTCCTCGTCCTCAATGCGTTTCGCACGGTCCATCGACCGACCAAGACGACGGACGGCTGCTTTCCCTGTCTGCGTCTGCGCTCAAGCGATGCTGACCCTGCTGTCACTTCTCACTCATCACATCTTCCCACCTCCTCCTCGCCAGACGAGACGACATCGATCCCAAGGATCCCGAGGGGTCCAAGCTTTGCTGGGCGGACGGCGGGCCTCTAATGCACCACAAGACGGTGTTCAAAGTGCGAAGGCGAGGGCGAGGGCGAGGGCAAGGGGAGCAAGGTTTGGCCCTGGTCTCATCGCATCGCCTCGCTCGACTCTCTCCCTTGCCAGGAGTCTGGTGTACACGCCTGATCGGCATCTTGGT
The DNA here is from genome assembly GCF_003144245.1 of Jaminaea rosea. Taxonomy (NCBI): domain Eukaryota; kingdom Fungi; phylum Basidiomycota; class Exobasidiomycetes; order Microstromatales; genus Jaminaea; species Jaminaea rosea. The sequence goes on along the minus strand of NW_020289992.1, from coordinate 362,149 downwards.
ATTCCCTCGCCCTACTCGCCTCCTCAAACCCCCCTTCCCCCTTCCTCTCCTCCTTGACCCCCCTGCCGCGTCTTCAACACGCACCCGAGTCTGCTCCTTCTCCCTCGCTCGTCCTCGCGCTCTCTCCTTTGGTACTCCCTTGTCCCTAAATTGACCATCTTCTTGGACTAATCAGACTCGAGCCGGTGCACGACTGCGTAGGGTTCAACTTTGCCTTGCACTCGCTTCAGATCGACGACTCTACTGTACACTCACGTCGCTCAGGCTTCTGGACCAATACGCTCCTCGTTATTGGCGAGATCTGCTCGACGCAAGGATTCTCCGGCTCAGGCTCCCTTGCTCTCTCCCTGGCTCTCTGTGCGCGCCGAAGCGCCGCGGGGTGGCCGAGCAGCAGCGGCCGTGGAGGCAGCCGCCCGCGTCGAGCGCAGTCCCGTGGGAGACGGAGATCAAGGGTCGTGGGAGCACCAAGCAGAAGCAGACGCATGGACACGATATGCGAAATGGCGATGTGCGAGGGGTCGCAGCGACAGAACAGCAAGGGGGGGAAACAGGGAAGAGAAGGCAAGAGATGCTGAATTTGCTCAGCGTCAAGAGCTCGGGACCAGCGAGTTGCAGAGATGAGATTGAGACGCTGCGAAGAATGGTCAGCCACCGTTGGAAGCAGTAGAAAGAAGCAGGCTGTGAGCGTAGCAGCAGCGAGATCCGCTCTTGATGAGAAGAACACAAGGTGGGGGTTCAAACGCAGTGCGTTTTTGCGCCTGGCGCCGATGCACGGTGCACAGTAATCCAGCTGAACCTTGTTGACTTGCAGCAAAGAGCAGCAAAAGCAAACCAAAAGGAGGGCGAGGTGAGGCAGGGCAAGGGTTCGTGGCTACGGCCGGACGCATGGCATGAGCAGACCGAACATCGGCCTCGCGCTCACTCACGCCGGCGACGGACGGACAAGACTAGCGCCGACCCCCGATCGCTTCGGCCAGAGAAATAGATGATGGTCGCTGGGGATGGTCTTTTACGAGAGGGGACCGAAGGGAGGCAGGCGGTAAGGCGAGTCGCCATTCTCGATTCTCGATTCGCAATCGAAGCTAAAGTCGCCAGACAATCTCCGTCATTTCCCATCGCAAAGGCAATCCTTGACCAACCTGTCACGACACATCGCAATCAAACAATCGATGATAGCGCTCACAGTCACAATCAGGGCCAAGTCTTAAGCTGATAGCTCGCTCATTGGCTTGGCTTGCCTTGGCTTTGATTTGTGACAGGCCGAGCCTGAGTCTAAGATGAAGACTAAGCTTGACCTTGATCTCGGCCTCCTCGGTCTCCCTTGACCCTCGATCTCGAGCTCAATTCACGCATCTCAATCTCGCTCGCCACGACTTGCTCTTCTGCCCCAAGCTATTGCACGGTTCAGCGAGGCAAAAGTCAAGGAGCGAGGAGCGAGGTAATGAACGAAGGAAAGCGCAGCATGGCGCACACGTTGGCATTACGACGAGACCAGGCCGAGCCGGAGAAAACGGACGGACAGTAGGGCAGGGCAGTGAAACAAACAAGAGCGAGAGAGCAAAGCGAGGCGTTCAAGAAACGTGTGCGTGATGTTGCTGACAATGCTGCTGGTCCTCGTGCGTTGCGGCGCAGGAACGAAAGTTGGGGGATCTGAGCAAGACAAGGATTGTGATGGGGTAGTCTAGTCGAGAAGAATGAAGAGCAGGGAGGATAGAAGCGACCCGCACAAGTGGAGCGATTGAGCGAGGGAAGCGACGATCCCCACAATCGGATGGAAATTGCGATCCATGATTAGTCTTCGATGCTGGTTCACTGATTGTGCTGCTGTCGCTTCCATTCTTGTCCTGCGAATCCTGTCGAGTCGGCAGGCTGTGCTGCCTTGCATCGCGTTCGGGTCCGCGTCCCCGCGAAGGCTTTGTTGTCGGGGAAGAGGCGATGATAGGTACGGTAATGTCGGTCATGATGATGAATACGGAAACCTTATCTTGAGCGTGTGATGAGTGAGCTTGAGCGAGATGAGCAGTATTAGGGTAAGAATGCATGGTCTTGAGTGTCATCTCGACATCTACATGGCCCCCATACGACTGCTCCTCGCGCTCATCGGCACATCGGAGCGCTGGAGCATGACGAGAGGCTGTGGTTGGCCGTACGGCTGTTGAGCGTGGTAGGACTGCTGGTAGGGCCCCGTCTGCTGCAGCTGCTGAAGCTGCTGATGCTGATGCCACGATGCCGCCATCATCCCTTGCCCCTGCTGCGGTGGGTACTGCTGGAAGTGGTGCGCCGGTGAGGGCTGTGGATTACCAGGCAACATAGCGTTGCTCCTCCTCCTAGGTTGATGCAAGTCTCCCGGGCTTGCCAGTAGCTGGGAATGAGGCGCCCCTCCATGAGCCAGTTGGACCATGCTCGTCGAACTGGGCATCGCAAGGGACTGGTGGTGGAGGCTCTGCGGCGAGTATGGGCCGGCAGAGGGGTAGTGATGGTGGAAGCCGCCACTACCGCCGTTGAAGGTTGGGGTGGCAGGCGTTGCGAACAGGGCTGATCCTCGTCGAGGGACTCCGCGGGGACTGAGTGGTCCACCGTGTGAGGTCGATGCCCGCTCGTGCTGGTACGGCATTACCTGGTCCATCGGAGGGGTCGGCGATGAGCATGACATGCGTGAGGGCGAGGTGGGCAGCGAGGGTTGCACGCGTGCCATGCTTGGTGAAGGGGCTGGTCGAGCCGCCTTCGGGCTGGGCATCTTCATGGGAGGATCGCCGCTCGTGGGCCAGCGCTGCTGGTGCTGCTGCTGTTGCTGTCGCACATCTGCCAGCGAGACGCTCGACCTCAACGAAGCCCGGTGAGCAAGCATTGCGTCCCCAGCACCGTACCTCGGGTCCTGGAGCACGGCACTGAGCTCATTCTGAGTGCCAAGCTTACGACGTTCCCTCGCTGCCTGGAGCTGGCGCTTGTTCTCCTCGAGCCGCTTCTCTGCATGGATGCGCAGCAATTCCTGCTCACGCTCACGATCGCGGCGGCGTAGACGCTCGAGCTCGCTTTCGAGGCGGGAGATGCGCTCTTGCTCGAACGGTGACCAGGGACGAGCTGATGGCTGTTGCTGCTGATGCTCTCGCTGCTCCGCCTCACCGGGCGGAGAAGGGGGCTTGAGAGTAGATGTCTCTGCAATGGACATGCTAGCGATAGTCGAGCGCCTTCGAATCTGGTGCAACGTCGCGATGGGCACGTCGTCGTCGTCTGTCGTGTTACCTCCCAAATCCAGATCCACCTCGTCCTCGCTCTCCATCCCGCTCTCGGCGCTTACGAACGCTTGTTCGTCCGAGTCTGGCAGCGAAGTAGTGACGCTGTCCGGCGTAGGCGGGAAGCTGTCCGTGACTGAGAGGCGACGTCGGGTCTCCAAGGCGATGGATTGTGCAGGAGTGAGGGCCGTCGTAGGCGAAGGTAGGTCGGCCTCCGTGGCCGGCTCGCCGGCTCGAGCTGTCAGCTTGTCGTGCGCTGCTTGAACGTTGGCGTCTGCACTTGGTGGGATGGGCGCGGCTCGCAGGTTGCGACGAGGCCTGATCCATGGCGGCGGCGCCCGAGGAGCTGCCATCTTCTTCGGCGGAGGAAGGACGACGACAGGCAACTTCGGCAATGGCTTCGGAGACCAGCCAGCAAGGATGCGCACACGGGGGGAGAAGACCAGATCGCCTGCCCTGGTTGCTGGCTTACCCTTTGCTCGTACGCCCCCGCCAACGACCACATCCCCAATTTCAAAGGCATTGTCCTCGCCTCCCTTGTGGACAACACAGCGCTCGAGGAAAGTACCGCGCGATGCCCACGTAGCCATCCCGTCCATGGCAGAGGTGGCGCGGTTGCTGGGCAGCTGAGTCGAGTCTGGCGTACCAGGGCGAGGAGGGTCGGACGACGCTGAAGCCAATCCCTGCGCCTCGGGCGACACCTGCGGCCGTGAAGCCAGCGACTTGGCAATTGCCTCAGGGCTGACCAGCTCCGAGGCATATGCCCTCAAGAACCAGCCAATCTCGACCTCATCATTCCTCGTCAGCCTCCCTCGCAATTTGCGCATCACCTGCGTCTGCGCCAGAGCGATGCCCAGATTGCGGGCACACATGGTAAGGGGCGCACCCGCCACACCCGTCTGTGAGCCGCCATTCTTTGCTGCAGCTGCGAGCTTGGCCGAGCTGTTGATCGAGCGCGGGTAGCAAATCTCGACGGGCACAGTTGGCGTGCTGCTCGCTGGGCGGAGGAGAGTGTCCAGCTGAGGGTGGACCTTGAGGAGGGTGCAGGCGTAAAGGGCTCGCTTGGCTGGGGTTGAGAGGCCCGGTGGAGAGAGGCCGGGAAGGGTGGAGGAGGGAGTCCGAGTCGCTGGCGGTGGTGTTGCTGCTGCGACGTCCTTGAAGGTAGCAAACGTGGGCGAGGGTGAGGGCGAGGGAGAAGGAGAGCGCCTACGCCCAAAGGAGAAGCTCGAGGGGAACAAGGAGTTGCGGTCTGCCGGTGTGGTCGGCGACGTAGCCAACAAGGACTGTGATGTTGGGCGCGCCCTCTTCGAGTTGCTGCTACTCGATCCACCACTCTCGTTGCTGTCCTCGTCTCCACCGTATTCGTCATCCGACTCCGAGTCTTGCGCCCAGAGGGACGGCTTGTTACGGTTTGCGAAGCCAGGTCGGATCGTGAGCTTGGGTCTCCTCTTGCGCTGCTCCTCATTGATCTGCGCGGCTTGCGCCTCGGTCATCATGCGACGAGACCCTGAGCTCAATGACGTCGTGCTCCGAGCTGAGGGGAAGCTCGGCGACGTGAAGCTGGAAGAGAGCGTGGACATCGGTGCAGGGCCGGACCTCGAAGTCGATGCCTGCTGTTCGTCGTTGCGGAAAAGGCTCTGGCTCGTCTCGCCGTCGTCCGTGCTGAGCGAGAGGACAGCCTCAAGAAAGTCGGAGGAGTCGCCGAGAAAGTCGGACGTGCCTGCTGTAGCTGAGGGCAGAGAGGATGAGAGCGACGAGGATGCTGCAAAGCCAGAATTTGACGATGAGGAAGTCACGGCAGGTTTTGCTGGTGTGGGCGTAATGGTAAAGAGGCTGCTGGTCCTCGACGGCGCTGGTACGGTCGAGGATAGCGGCGCAGAGGTGGAGGGCTCGCGCCTTGCCCAAGGGTCCATCATCTGTGCTTTCGGCGGTGAGGAGCGGCGAGGCGGGATGACAATCGGCGTTGCGGGTATCTTGCTCTTGGGGCTGATATTCAGCCCATCCGCAGTCGTGCTGGACGTCACAGAGAAGGAGGCCAGCGGGGGCAGCTGAGGGAGGCCACCCGTGTACGTAAAGCCATGCTGAGGAGACGGTGGCGTGCGCGGGGGCGAGGAGTTGGCAGTCGACTCGGACGAGTAGGAATGGGACCGATCCGTGGGGTATGAGGAAGGGTCCAGGTCTGGTTTGCTGCTGTTGGTGTTGCTGAAGAAGAGGCGGCGTCCGATCGAGCGAAATGACGTACCATTGCTCGGAGCAGCATTTGTGGGAGGGCTCCTACTCCGCTCTGGCCCTGGCGGCGTCCGCGGCTGCTGCTCACTGGAGCTACGCCTGTCGTTGGCCTCGCCGCTTGCTCGTCGCCCACCGAGGAGGCGCCTCATGCTCGGCATCGAGGGCACACCTGCTGGCTTGAGCGAGTCCAGCGACAGGGAGCTCGCGTTGGGCGATGCCGAGGCGGAGGAGGAGGATGGTGTGCCAGTGGTCGTGGACGACGACGCCGTGGACGCCGACTGGCCGTCGTAGAAGAAGGCGGGCCGAGGTGGTGCGAGGTTGGCCGTCGTGCTTGTGCTTGAATGCTGGTGGGTATACGCAGGGGATGAAGAAGAAGCGGCCGTGTGGGCGTGATTGGAAAGGAACGGAGGGTTGCAAGACGACGACAAGGAGTGAGAGGCAGTGGGAGTCGAGTTGCTGTTGGTCGTCGTGGCCTTGTTGCGCCGCCACGAGGTTGAGAGCTTTTGCAAGCTGGCTGAGGGTCGGAGGGTGCGAGAGGGGAGGGCGAGCGGCTCGAGGTCGTGCGTTGAGGCCATTGTGAGACAAGAGGAGACGGACCTCGATGGGTGGTCGCGGCGCCAAATTGTGCAGGCGAGGCAGCAGCGGGTGCAGAGCGAGCCTCGTGAGGCGCGAAGAAGAACGGGGAAGTCGAATGCTTTGTGAGCGTGGTGGGCGTGGTGGGCGTGGTGGGCGTGGCTGGTCGTGCGTAGCGTTGTAAGGTACGCTGGTCGTCGCGGGTATCGTTGAGTAGAATCAAGCTGAATCTGGAGAGGGAGAAGGATGGTCTCGTGAGAAGGAGGGGTGAGATGTGAGCAGTCTACGATGGACCTAGCAGAGCAAACCCCTTCTCGCGGGATCGCAGTCAGCGCACAGTGAGTGAGTGAGTGACATCCATTTGCTCTCCCGCTCATCCCCTCGACGATCCCATCGGGCTTTCCTTTCCTCTCCCGGCCGCCATGCGTAGCAACTCACGGACCCCTTCCTCTACTAGCTTGGCTTAGAGCATCTCAGCTGGGCCCTTTACCCGCTCCTTCGGTCTCAATTCCATGATCGAAGTTGGAAAACAACGCTGCTTTCGCCCCCTTCCATTGATGCACGAGCCCTCAGTCCGCCGTGTGCTCCTGAGCCTCCAGAATTCGAACTCGCCGTCCCCGCGCTCGCTCACGCACCTCGTTCTCCTCCTCGCTTCGCCCGGGCCACGCTGCCAGGGCCGCAAGGGCGCTCCCTCGCTGCTGCTCTCCAGCTCTCGAGCTCGTGAGTTGGACGACGACGCTGGACGCGAGGAGGAGCGCGCACGCAGCCCGCCGCCCGACACGCGGAACCAACAGACCGAGAGAGGCAGGGGTCTCATCAGTCAAGGGGTTCGTCGAGCTCGCAACGACGACGGCATCTACTCTATTCCAACCACGTTCGAAGCGGGGAGCGCGACACGCAGGCGGCAGGCAGATGAGGATGGAGACAGTGGTACAGGGCCGTCGTCGTCATCACACGCCGGCAAGAGCACGGCTCATGTTTGCGCGGCTCGCGACATACGGCAGAAGGCAAGGAGTGGCCACCAGCATCGAAGCCTCAAATCCAAATGGAAAGCAGCTTGTCTCCTTGCCTCATGACCTTTCTTTGTCACCACATGTTTCCATTTGCGTGAAACTGTTGACTCCGTACAATGTACCCTCGTAGAGCTATTCCAGAGCAGGCGGCTTAGCTCTTTCCCCGACCCCAATAGCCACTTCCCCCTCACAGAGTCGTCATCAGAGACGTGCCCTTCCGCCTCCTACTGCCTTCTTCTCACCGCCCGCTCCCCTTCAGTTCTTGAGGAACTTGGCATGCCACCTCACATGCTCGGGCGCATAAGTTGAGATGAAGAAGTACGAGTGGTCGTACCCGTCCTGCAGTCGTACCTGTACTTCGTCCTCGCCATGCCCAGCCTTACGAGCAGCAGCTTCAAAGTCCTCGGGGAGGAGCTGCTTCTGCTGGTAGAAATTGTCGCCGAGGCCGGAGTCGATGCTGCGTGCGTGCGTGTGCGAGTGAGGAGTAGGAAGAGAAGGTCAGCTCGCCGCGTACGGTTTCAGTGCATCCGCGTGGAGAAGGACGCACAGGATGTTGAGCTTCTTCCCCTTCGTCCCGGCAATCAGCTCCGTAGCATCGTGCTTCTTGCCCTCCTCGACGCCGCCCTCGAGGTAGCCCTTGAAGGCTTTGTCACCCCAAGGGCAGGCAGTCGGGTGGCAGATGGGGGAGAAGGCAGAGGCGGACTTGTACTTCTTGTCTCCCTCCTTGAGGTAGAGGGTCAAGGCGCCGTGACCACCCATGCTGTGTCCAGTGATGGAGGCACAGCTGAAGTCGATGGGGAGCTTAGCTTCTTGCAGGGCGGCGGGGATCTCGGACACGATGTGCGTGTACATCTGGGCGTGGGAAGGGGCAAAAGAGGGTCGTCGTGAGCTCGGCAACGTCTTGACTGCTCGTCTTGACTGCTCGCACGCACCTTGTAATGCTTGCTCCAGGGGTCCTTCGTCGCATCGATATAGAACCCTGCTCCACTGCCAAAGTCGTAGCTCTCATCCTCGCCCTCAATCTTGGCTCCCCTCGGGCTCGTGTCGGGGAAGACGAGTGCGATACCCTCCTTTGCGGCAGCCTCGAAGAAGTTGCCCTTCTGAGCTGCATTGTCCTCTGTGCATGTGAGGCCGGAGAGATAGTAGAGGACGGGCGCAGGGGATGAGGAGGAGGCCGACGAAGGCAGGAAGACGTTGAGATTCGCTTCGAGGTTTCCGAGGGCGGAGGAGGGGAAGCTGTACTTTGTGAGGGTGCCGTTGAAGACCTGCGTGCGGGAGTGGATGGCGTGAGCGATGGCAGGCCAATGCGGGAGGACTTGAATCTACGCACCTTGTTGGCAGACTGTGAAAAGGGAGGAAATCATCATTATCAGCCATCGGAGCACAGCATCCTCAACGCCAGCCTTCCGACTCAGCTCACCTTCTGCTGAAGAGCGGGCATGATTGCGATTGATCGAGTGGTGTAATTGGCTATCCTGGATACGCCGCTTCGAGTGAGCGCAAGTAGCATATAGTCACGTGTCGTTGCGCCCGCTACTCACGAAGATTTGTGTGATGGTTAGGAGCACAAGAAGATTGTGATCGTCCCTCGAGGTCAGCTGCTGAGGTGGAGCTGCCCCCGCCAAAAGCCGATCAATCGGAGCAACACAAGAGTCGCGAGGCCCGTGCGCTGCCATGTGGCTGGGGCGCTCAGTCAAGGCCGCGAAAGAAATGCGTGGCAGCCGCCGCCCATGAGTTGCTGCTTCCGAAGGTCGCTCCTCCTAGGGTTGCTGCACTACTTGTTCATCAACCTCATCCTCAACCTCGTCCTCGCCGTCAGCCCATGTCGTCGAGCATAAGGAAGCGGGAGACGAATAGCAAGGCTCAGGCCCGTCAGGCAATAGACGGCGAGCTTGCTCCCGTCAATGGCCATGCCGCTGGGCCCGCCTTGACCGCTGAGGATGAAGACGCTGAGCCTCCTTCCAGCTTGGCCAAGGGGGATGTGAGGGCCATTGTGTTGCTGGTCATCCTCTACCTACTGCAAGGTGAGTCTCGTCTCCTACTTCTACCCAGTCGTGTCAACTTCAGCTCAGCAATCCCCCTTACCCCCTTGACGACGCTCACAGGCATTCCAGTAGGCCTCGCCTTCGGCACGATGCCCTTCCTGCTCAAGTCCAAGCTCTCCTACGCAGAGATCGGCACATTCGCCCTCTCCACCTACCCATACTCCCTCAAACTCGCTTGGTCTCCCATCGTCGACTCATGGTGGACCTCTCACCTCACGCTGCCCCTCTTCGGCCGCATAGGCCTCGGAAGGAGAAAAAGCTGGATCGTCCCTGTCCAGCTCATCGTGGGCGGGATTCTCTGGTTCTTGTCGACGAATGTGGACGGCCTTCTGCTGGCAGACAAGCCTCCAGTCAACCTGATTACGGCCTTGTTTTTCGTGCTGGTCCTCTTCGCCGCTACGCAGGACATAGCTGTCGATGGTTGGGCTCTGACGCTCCTCTCACAAGAGAACCTAAGCTACGCGAGCACGGCACAGACTGTTGGTCTCAACATTGGGTACTTCATGAGCTTCACTGTATTCCTCGCCCTCAACTCCGTCGAGTTCAGCAACAAATACCTCAGGACTCGTTCGCTGGACTACCCTGTGCTTTCACTGAGCGCATACCTCAAGGTGGCAGCTGTGGCTTTCGTGGCTGTGACGACTTGGCTGGCCTTGTTCCAGGATGAGGAGGCGGAGAAGAAAGAGAAGAAGAACGATGACGCAGAAGCGTCGTTGGAGGACGAGATGGGGCTCAAGGGCGCGTATGAGGTTATGTGGAAGATCTGCAAGCTCAAGCGTGCGTTTCACTGAGCGAGCGAGACACCGATTTCGATCTGCGAGCTCACATGTCCCAGCTCTCACCCCCCTTTGCAGACGTGCAAATCTTCCTCCTCATCCACCTCGTAGCCAAAATTGGCTTTCAAGCAAACGAAGCAGTCACCGGCCTCAAGCTCGTAGAAAAGGGCTTCAGCAAAGAGGATCTGGCCCTTACAGTGCTCATCGACTTTCCATTTCAGATCGTCCTGGGCTACTTGGCAGCCCGCTGGTCGAGGGGCGAGAAGGCGCTCACACCCTGGCTGTGGGGCTACGTCGCAAGACTGGGCTTCGCGGTCGTATCGATGGGGATTGTGGCCGGACTCGGAGCACAGCAGGGCACTGGAGGAGGGGGAGCCAGCGGCGGGATCGGCCTCGCCTACTTTGCACTCATCATCCTCTCAACCGTCGCTGGCAGCTTTGCTTCGACGGTACAATTCGTGGGCATCTCAGCCTTCCATACTCAGATTGCCGATCCCTTGATCGGCGGCACCTACATGACCCTGCTCAATACGGTCTCGAACTTGGGCGGGACTTGGCCGCGCTATTTTGTGTTGAAGGCAGTGGACGCATGGACCACGAGCGAGTGTAGGGTTCCGCAGGAAGTGGCAGACGCTGCGAGTAGAGGGAAGAAGGGGATGGGCAGTGTGCCGCCTGACGTGGTAAGGGCGGCAGCAGGGAGTAGTGAGGCACTACTGGAGCAGCTCAGCAAGGCGCCGAGCAATGGGTCGACGTCAGCGGCAGCTACGCAGCCGTACGTTCTCCTGCCCGCAGCATCAGCGTGCGCAACGGAGGACGCAGCGCGTACTGCTTGCCTGGCCTCATCCGGATCGTGCGTCACAACGAGAGACGGCTACTACGCTACTTCGACCGCCTGCGTAGTCGTAGGGCTAGTGCTCCTAGTCGTCTTCATCCTGCCACAGAGCCTGAAGCTGCAGAGGATGGGCGTAGAGGAATGGCGGGTGACGGGGAGTGAGGCGAAGAAGGCCGAGGAGAAGGAGGAAGAAAAGGCTAAGGGGAAGAGGAAAGGCAAAGGGAAGAAGAAGGAGCTGTAGTAGCATTGTAAGACCCTCTATCATTAGATGGCTTTGAGCATTCCCTTTTGTTTTCATTAGCGCGCGCGCCTCGTCATCCGCGGCTATGAATGTCTGACCTCTGGGATGCCTTCTACGTCCACCGTCTGCCAATCGATGCTTGCGTCCTTTGCTGTATCCACCTCCCCAATGAGACAGCTGCGGCACGCGAAGACGGGAATTGAAGCTCGTTAGCTTACATCGTTCGCCATGACATTCTTGGCCTCCTCGCACTCACATCGCATCCCCTCTCATCACGTACAACCCCAGATCCACCTCCTCCACCCCACCCTGCGTTCCCTCCTCCTCATCACTAGCAGTAAACACCCTCTCCTTGGTATCGCTCAATATGACACTCCCGACATTATCGAACCCCTGTAGTACACCGAGGAGGACTCGCCCGTCTTGTGTGAGGAGGAGGACGCGTTGTGAAAGGTAGAGGCCGAGCGAAGGGTTCGTCGACTGCGACGCCGCTGACATTGTCCGTCCTGCGGGCAGGGAGGCCTCGCACGCTTTGTCGAGGAAAGCGAGGGAAAGCGGCTGCTGTCTACGGTTCACAGATGATACGGGGCTTGGCTGATTTGGCTGGCTGGTCGATTTGTGGGTATTGGGGACGGACGGAGAAGAAGCAATCAAACGAGAGAGCGAGCAACTCGACTCGACTCGACTCGCATCCACAATCAACTCGAGGAGAGGACGGAAGTAGAATGGCCCTCTCTGGATTGTCCCGGACGCGCAGTCCTTCTTGACTCTCTTGTCACTTCTCCACCACAAACAACCAACACCTGCCCTCTCTCCTGACCAGCATGTTCGGCTCCTCCTCATCATCATCAGCAGAAGCGCCGCAAATCCAACCACTCAACGTTGCCCCTCCCCACCTGTCAGCACAAGAGCACGATGCAGCGACCAGTGCCACCCCCGCTTCATTCGCGGATATCCCACCTCGTCTTGTTCTCGGATTGCAGAATGTGACCATTGCGGTGGAGCCAGCCTTGGTGCAGGGAGAAGTCAAAATTGATGGTGTACAGAGGGGAGAGATGTGGGCCACTGAGTCGTAAGTCCCGGTCCTTAGAGCCACAGGTGAGAGCCACAACTGACATCTAGGTCGTGCGCACAGGTCCCTCTCCTTCCTCCCTTCCTCAGGCCAAGGCTTCTCCCTTCCTTACCCGCTCATCGTTCTCCATGCTGTCTCTGCCTCAGTGCCCGCTGCGATCGCCTCCTCAGGCTCATCTTCAGCGCGACGCTCCATCTACTGCCAAATCGAGCGGCAAAGTGGAGAAGACGAGGAAGGGGACGAAGATGAGGCAGACGGGTTGAGGGAGATGTGGATCGTACCGGAGAGTGATGCGGATGGTAATTATGCGAGCTCAGATTCCCATCGGTCTCTCGCAGAGCTGACCCCTCCTCGCCCTCCCCTCTTTGCGGCAGTCGACCCCCTCTTCCAATCCCTCTCGCACTGCGCCTCCCTCCACCCCTCGATCCAAGATGGCGACGGTGAAGACGACGATGGTGGCAATCCATTCGCGGGCATGGGTCCATTCGGGACCGGTCTGACAGGAGGCGTGGCAGGGCAATTCGACGATGTCAATGGCGGTGCAGATGGGGAGCAGCAGGAGCTCAGCGAAGCTGGAAGGGTGAGAAGCGAGAGAGAGGACCCGAGATATAGGCCCTACTAGGCTCAGAGGCGGAAAAGAGGGCATGGGGGAGGGATATCAGTGCTACATCCTCGCCATTCTCAGGCTGACAAATGCATGTATACTGCCTTGCCCGCTCGCTCGCTCGCGCAGGCCCATCTTGATCGATTCGAGGCAATGCTTGGCGGTAGTACCGACGCTCCCTCGGCCAACGACGACGACGACTCGCAGTCCGGCCTCTCGCGCTCGTCCAACCTACTTCTTCTCCGCACCCAGCCGCAGCCCTATCCCTCTCTCTTCCAGGCCCCGCTCCTCTCCTCCCTCCTCGCCCTCCTTGACGCATACGCTCCAGTGGTGGGATGGGACCCTTCCCCGGCCGAAGGCACCATGCGCATTGTATTCGACAACCGTCGCTCTGCCGCACGAAGGGTGGAAGACGACTTATCGCGGGTTCAGGAAGTGCTGGACGGCCTGCAATTGGAGGTCGAAGGAGTGGCCGCAGGCGAAGAACCGCCACGTTTGAGCGCTACAGTCCTTGCCCACGGGATCGACGTCGACTCCCTGCTCCCGCGCGGATTGACGGATCCTGCAACTTCATCGAGAGACGGGGCTCCTCAGCGTTCCGCCTTTGCTCCGACGGACCATCTTCAGCCACCGAATACGGATCGCAATTTCCTCATCTCGCCACCAGGGTCTCCGCCTATTGGGTGGGAGCCGATGAGGGAGGACCCGCCGAATAGAGAGACACTGGCTGGTGATCTGATCGAGGCGCTCAAAAGGTTAAGCGGTGGGGCGAGGGAGGACGAAGACAAGGAAGAGGAGCAGAGCGAGACGAAGGCGCAAGCGCAAGCGCAGGCAGGAAGTGGGGGCTCGACGGGTTCGACGAACGGCCCGAGGCCGGGCGAGGTGAAGGTTGTGATGCGCAGTGGACAGGAAGATGGCCAGGAAGGATTGACAGTTACGGTGCAGTCCTTCGACGATGAGGGCGATGATGGCCAAGAGTCTGCAGGCTCCTCTCGCCCGGACATCACAAAGGTCAAGGCAACGGTGGAAAGCATGCAGGCGAGCGGCAACGTCGATGGTCTTGGATTGGGTGACGCAGCCGGGGGAGGCAAGAGGATCACGCCCACAGGTCGTCCTCCTCTCGCCTAGCCCTGCGCTCGTTGGTGATCTTCTGTGCCCCATCTACTACAACTTCACCCCAACCCAAATAGACGCAATACCCCCACTGAGGTCCTCCCAATCCTTTCCGCCTGCCTTGGCCCAGTACTCCTGTCCTAGCCCTGCCTCTTCGATGATTTGCGATCCCTGGCCTACACCTGGTGTGCAGAAGCCGGCTTCGCGGATCATCTGCGCAAAGTCCGGCTGTGAGGGGAATCGCTCGATGCTCTCCACTAGGTATTGGTAGGAGGCACTGTCAGAGGCGAGAAGATGCCCGAGGGAGGGGAGGATGCGGAAGGAGTATTGACGGTAGAGCCTGGTGAAGGAGCAAAGGGTTCCAATCTGTCAGTGACAGTCCACCACAGTGTCTCTTTCCAGCTCGCCCACGCTACTCACTCTGCAAAGTAGGGATTCCCCACCTTGCCGAACTCAAGGCATCCAAAGACCCCACCGGGCTTCAAGACCCTATATGCTTCCTTGAGCACTTGGTCAATATGCGTGCAGTTCCTGATCCCAAAGGCAATCGTGTAGAGATCCACACTGCTATCCGGCACTGGCTCGCTCTTGAGCTCCGGGAGCTGCCTGTAGATGGCCTTCTTACTCGTCGGCGGAGGCACCACCATTCTTTCCCCTAGTCTCTCTGCATTTCCCAGCTGGAAACCCAGCTGATCCGTTCCCCAGTACATGCTCTCCCTCTTGCACCTCACCATCCCTTCACGCAACATGTCCGCATTGATGTCCAGCATGCTCACCCGCGTCTCCCGGTCTGCGTGGGCGGTACGCGCATGGTCCAGGATACGCAAGGCAATGTCTCCCGTCCCGCCTGCCACGTCTAGACAGTTGATCCCGCCACGAGGGTCGAGGACCGTTGAGACGAAATGGTTCTTCCACAGACGATGGATACCGAGGGACACTGTGCGAGCGAGACAAGGTAGTGAGCGCATGGGTGTATTATGCTGCAATCTTGTTCGTACTCACTCGCGTCATTCATGACATCGTAAGAAGACGAGACGGACGAGAAGACACCACCGACCATCGACTCTTTGAGGGCCTCGGGCACTGATTGGAAGCCAAAGTGCGTTTCCGGGTCATTGTTGCTGCTGCTGCTGCTGTTACCGCCCGATCTCGAGGAGGATGACGAGGGTCCCGGGGAGGACTCGCCAGTCGCGCCACCATTGCTATAACATCTTGCCGCCTGCAACGGGGACGGGGACAAGCGCAGCGAGCGGCCGAGCGAGGAGGCGCCCGTGCGGAGCATTGCAAGTGAGGTTGAACGACGAGAGGCGAGAACGTAGGAGGAAGTTAGCATCAAGAAGCGGAGGCGGCCGGCAGTCCGCCCCCTTCTCGCTTTCGCTCACACAATCTTGGTCCGCCTCGCTGACGTAAGCCGAGGGCTGAAGGGGCACGCACGGAAAGGGGACGCTCAGGCCAACGGAGCAAGATGCGCAGCTTTGGATCGATCCTTCGAACCATTCCGCAACGCAACACCGCAACGCAATGACATGCGAGGCTCATCGGGCGATACATACCTGCCCGTCGCCGCTGCAGACGACATGGACGCCATACCCAAGCCTCTTCCGGTCCAGCAACGACAGCGGGAAAGACGGCCCCTCTTCATAGCCCTCGTCCTATTTCTCCTCTCCCTTGTCCTCACCCTCGTCATCTCCCGCTCCTACTCCTCTCTCCCTACCGTACTCAACCTCCACCAAGAATGCCGCATGTCCCGCATGTACCCGTCTTATGTCCTTCATCAACCCTTCTCTCCTTCGGGACTCGGCCGCAAATATTCCCTCTACATGTATCGCGAAGATAATCCCTTCATTCCGGATCCCAAGTTGCACCAGAGGAGACGACCCGCTGTATTCGTGCCGGGGAATGCGGGAAGCTATGGACAGATTAGGAGCTTGGCGAGCTGGAGTCGGTTTGAGTGGGATATGCACGGGGTGTGGGAGACGGATTGGTGGACGATTGATTTCAATGAGGTGAGCAAGAGGAGTAGTGAGGAGTTGAAAACTGTGGCTGAGCTGACACGCCGCGCTCGTCTTCATCGTTGAGTCAGGACTTCTCGGCCCTCCATTCTGCCACGCTCGAGTCGCAAGCTATCTACCTTAACGAGGTGCTGAGGTACCTCGAGTCGTATTATCAGGATGAGGGGATGGACTCGATTCCTCTCCTCGCTCATTCTATGGGAGGAATAGTTGCGCGGCTGGCGACTCGACTTCCTACCGCTTCACCGTACATCAAGACCATCCTGACTCTCAGCACGCCCCATGCTGCTCCGCCTGCACCAATCGAGTCTGGCCTCGAGTCCATTTATTCTCTGATCAATACTCCCCACCCTCGAGACGGGGACACACTTCTCATCTCCCTCTCTGGCGGTCTCCTCGACACCCAACTCCCTTCCGAGCTAGCCGTCCTCCCCTATCACTTCACCTCTGCCAGCAACATGTCCGTCCTGCAAGGTTTCACGGCCGACCTGCCGGGGCTGTGGAGCTCTGTCGATCATCTGGCGATGATGTGGTGTGATCAGTTGAGAAGGAGGTTGAGCTGGACGATGGGTAATGAGGTGCAGCTTGCGCAAAAGGACAAACAGGCGGGGAGGGTGGAGATGAGGAAGAAGACGTGGGCGAGAGCGCTGGGGCTTAGAGGGGTAGGGCGACCTAGTCTAGGGGAATTGATCAAGGGAGCGCCGATCATTGAGATCGAGAGGGGCGAGCAGGTGCACGACTTCCCTCTGCAACAGGGACACGAGGAGTTCCAGCTACTCACGGACCTCGCCTTGGGAAAGGACTACACCGTTGCACCAGCCCCAGTGGAACATCAGACGGAGTTGCACGTCTTTGCCTGCGTGGACATCAAGGACAGCGACAAGGCGGGCTGTCGTCCCCTCCCACCCTGGAGCTTCGACATAGTCCCAACCAAGTCTGCTGGCAACTTTTTCCCCATGGCGGAAGCACTTTATGACCAGCCAGGGAATGCTGCGCGTCTCTTGCGTCTACGGGCGGAGGAGATGGGCGAATACACGAGCATCAAGGTCGTGCGACCCGCGGGCAAGCAGATGGGCTTCTGGCGCGCGGCATGGGTACGCCCGAAAGACCAAAGCGCTGCTCCGCCGCTGGTGCAAAGCTACGACCTTTCCCCTTCGTCCTCAGGCTCGCATTCCACCCTCTTCGTCTACGACGTTACCTTGTCCTCTACCTGCACGCCAAATCCAGCATTCGCGCCCTTCGCCCACTTCTACTCTTTGCGCTCAGGCGACGGAAGATGGATGCCCGCCGACCCCGCTCAGACGCAGAGCCTGCACATGCACTTCGCCGACGATGGGGACCAGCCTATGAAGTTGGACATCTACTCGGATGGGTGTCGCTTCACCAATGTCACACTGCAACCGCGCTGGTCGGCTAGTGTAGGCTTGTGGGTCTCGAGATTCAGATGGGCAGCGTACGCGTGGTGCTTTGCGCCCTTCGCCCTGGTCCTCATCCTTGCCCATGCTCGGCCAGAGAAGGCGAAGAGCCCCTCCGACTTGGCCTCATTAAGCATGCAATCCCTTGCTGTTCTGTACGGCTGCGCGGCGCTTGTCGCGCTCATCGCCCCAGAGCGACTGCTCGGCGTGCGAAACAATGTCCGCCTCACCGTGCTGGCAAGTAGCGCCCTCCTCATTCTCACCTTTGGCATCCTCACCGCCCTGATTCTCATCATCGGCGGAGCAAGCTGGCTAGTCACGCGACTCCCCTTCGGGCAGCGGCTAGTCTTCCCCTCCTCCTCTGGCAACTCCAAGACTGCGATGACGGCGCGAAGAAGCACGCTGGTGGGAATAGGGCTCCTCTGCATCGCCATCAAGCTCGCCCTTCCCTACCAGTTTGTCTTCCTCGCATGCACCCTCGTACAGATCATCAATGTCGTCCGCTCCGCACGCTCAGCTGCCACGGCCACCAGCAAGGATGGTCACTCTCACACTCGCTTCGTGCAGCAAGTCACCCTTCTCCTCCACCTCCTCTTGCTCTTGCCGCTCAAGGCGGCCACCCTCCTCGTATTCGCTCGCAACTTCCTCGCTGGGTATTTCACGCCCTCCTTTCCCGGGGGTGCGGGGCTGCAGTTTGGGGAAGACCACGATCTGTGGCGCATACTGCCTGTGCTGGGCGTAGTGCAAATTGCTGCGACGGGAAGAAAGTTTGAGCTTGGAGGGATTGGCGATTCTGGGGCGAGGATGGGTAGATTGGCCTATGCGCTGGGAAGGTACGCCGTACCGGGGTCGTTCGCCTGGCTCGCAGGCAGCGTCCTGCTCCGAGGAGCGCGCAGGCCGTACGTCTGCTACGATGCTAGCATGCTCTGCTTTACCGCTGTTCTTGCCGCGCACTACGCCGCGAGGTTTGCTCAGCAAAAGCAGGGCTCGAGTGCGGGTAGCAGCACTGCGAATGGGATACCGATGGAGCTGGGCCGAACGCAGAGAGCTAGGAGGATGAGGGAGGAGGAAGAGAGGGAGGAGGTAGAGCGCAAGTTGTTGCGAGGCGATAGAGAGGAGCAGGTGATCATGCCCTTTGAGGTGCCGGATGGGATTGATGACGACGGCGAGGACGAGGCAAAGAAGGAGAAGGCGACGGCCGAGCCCTCAGAGGGGACACATGCCGGGTCTACTCCAGCGGCGTTCGCTTCAGAGAATGATGTGCGGTCAGAGCAAGACAGCCCAGCACTTGCGGCCCCTGCCCACCCCCGCTCTCACCTGGACGAGCTCCTTCTCCTCTACCTGACAAAAATCGACGCCTACCAACGCCTCCAGACCCAGCTCACCACACACCTCACCACGGGCTTCCTCGCGCTCAGCAAAGGGCGGATGAGCAGCACGACTAGCGTGACGCGGTGGGAGGAGCAAGTCAGGGGGCTAATAGACGGGCAGAGGAGGGCGGAGACTGTCGTTGACGTTGAGGGAAGGCTACAGGCGAGGGAAGCGAGAGGTTGGGAGGCGGAGGATGAGGGTCAGGAGGTGGTGGAGCAGCTTGCGGGAGAGAAGAAGGGAGGCGAGGAGAAGCAGGGATTGAGACAAAGGCGCAAAGGCAGGGCGACTACTACGAGGACTGCCGAGCCTGGCGTGGTAGAGGATGAGAAGACGGGCAAGCTGGGCAAGGACGACGACGACGACGACGACGAGACGCGCTCATCCAAGTCGCGTCCCGCTCCCCTCTCCTCGCTACATCGCTTTGCCTCCCTACCCTCACCGAGTGTACGACGCGCCGCCACCAGCTTTGGAGAGGCGCTGCGCGTCGTTGCGGCTGAGGAAGCGAAGAAGAAGCAGAATGGGCAGGGGGAAGCAGAGAGCGCAGCCGTAAGAGCAGGCTTGGCGACCTTGGTGAGGGAGATGCTCGAGGTGGAGGGTAAGATACGCAGGGAGAGGGAAAGGTTGAAGACGAGTAGTGAAGAATGATAGAGTTGGAGATTGTGAAATACCAACGGACACGCTTGCACATTTGTCTCATTGGACCTCTCTTTGAAGTGTGAAGCTGTGTCTCGACGTGCCCCTCTTCTCATCTTATCCACGCTCTTCTGTTCCATGCGTATCGGCTTGCGGTGTATATATTCGCACATCTCTTCGCGCCGCCCCCTCAAACCAGCCTTTGCGCCTTTTGCCAAGCGGTCTCCGGAAGCTCTGTTGGTCGAGCATCGTACTTATGCTTCGCACGCGGGCGCACTAAGCCATGCAGCGTTCATGCTGAGATCGGCATGGCCGAATTTACATACGGGGGTCGGGGGTTCGACTCCCCCTCGGAGAATGTGTCCATAGCAGCGCGGGAGGACAACTTTTGAGGTAAGTCAGATCAGAGAGATAGTGGTAGCGATGCGGATCAGAGATGGTGGTGGGACGACGGGAGACGGGTAGATTGCGAGCGAGACGCTCGTGGACGTTTCCTTTTTGCTCAAGTCGATGTTTGGGGTTGTTCTTTGCACCGGCTGGCTGGTGCTGGCTTTGTCGTTGTTTGTTGTTAGTTGTCATTGTCTTCGCTCGCTCGCGCCGCCCGTCTTGTGGAGCTGCAAAGCCCTTTCCGTCATCGAGACTTCTTGCTTTCCTTCGTGCCGCTTTATAATCTCGTCACGCTCGCTCATGTCCTTCCCAGCTTGCCTCGCACGGCCACGTCTCTCACGCTTCGTCGCCGGTTCACGACGTTGCTTGCTCACCACCACCGCGAACCACGCATCAGCATCAGCATCATCCCCAACGCTCTCCTCGTCTGCAACGCCAATCGCCCCGCGGCTCCGCTTCGCCCCCTCACCCACAGGCCACCTGCACCTCGGTGGACTCCGTACTGCCCTCTTCAATCACCTCTTCGCACGGCGCTACAATGGCTCCTGGATACTCCGCATAGAGGATACGGACCAGTCTCGCTTGGTCCCTGGTGCGACGGATGCGTTGCAGGAGGTCTTGGAGTGGTGTGGGTTGGATTGGGACGAAGGACCCGGACGCACAGGTGGAAGCTGTGGGCCGTGGATTCAGAGTGAGAGGCTAGAAATCCATAGACAGTACGCTGAAAAGCTTATTGCGACGGGAAAGGCATATCGAGATTTCAGGACCGAAGGATTCGCCGACTCGGCTGGGAGTGATGCTGCTGGACCTAGTAGGCAGAGAGGAAGGGGGCCACGCATCGTTGCAGCAGACGACTACGTGCCGCCAGATGAAGATGAAGCTCGAGCGCTGATACGAGACGGGCGCAGCTTTGTTGTACGATTCAAGGTGAGCAAGCAGATGCGACACCTTCTCTACCCCTCGTCCACAGGCTGACGTTCCCACTTCTCGCGCGCATATAGATGCCGTCCGCACCTTTGACGCACAGCGACCTGGTCTACGGTCCTCTCAACTTCCCAGCCGACGTGGGTGCAAGTGATCCGATCCTCCTCAAATCCGACGGTTGGCCAACATACCACCTCGCAAACGTGGTCGACGACCATCTCATGGGTGTAACGCACGTCCTACGCGGAGAAGAGTGGCTTCCCTCTGTGCCCAAGCATCTGGCCCTGTACGAGGCCCTCGGACTCGCCCCGCCCGTTTTCGCGCACCTACCCTTGCTTGTGAACAAGGACGGCTCCAAGCTCTCCAAACGCAGTGGGGACGTGCACGTCGCCGCCTACCGTGCTGCGGGTTGGGAGCCCGAAGCCCTAGTCAACTGGGTCGCCCTTCTCGGGTACAACCACCATGGGCAAGGACCGGCGCGCTTAGAGGGGAACAGGAACGAGGATGGCGAGGTGCTCAGCATGCAAGATCTCATAGCCTCCTTCGACCCCAAGCGGATATCGCACAGTCGCGCCACACCCGATGCCGGGAAGTTGGCCTTTCTCAACAGGAGACACCTCTTCGCTCCTGCGGCTCAGAAGGCTAGGAGCGACTTGGTGCCGCGTTTGCGGGAGATATTGGAGAAGCAGGATGGAGGGGCGAGGTGGAGTGACGAGTACCTGGCAAAAGTGCTGAATATCGTATCCGAGCGGGCCGAGAAGTTGTGCGAGGTGCCGGCAGAGGCTGACTATCTGCTCATTGCGGACGATGCACTGCCGAAATGGCCTGCAAGTTTCGAGGAGCGCGACGTCGCTGTGTTGCGTACCGCTCACGAAGCTCTCGCCATGCTCCCATCTTCTTCATGGCAGGCAGCATCACTGCAAGGTGCTCTGGATGCCACGGCGGCTCACGCTCCCTCGCGCAAGGTCGCTCTAAGGGCTACGCGTGTTGCTCTGACGGGGCGTAAGGCTGGGCCTACGCTTGTGGACATCATGGAGGTCATGGGCAGGGAGAGGACGCTCAGTAGATTGGATGCGGCCTTAGCGCGAGGCGGGGCAAAGGGTGACGCAGCCAGGTGAAGAGACGAGGCCTTTCTAATTTGCATTTGTAATACCACCATTCAATTCCGATGGCAGCTCTTGTTGCGATGCGCTACCGTCGTTGCGGATCCATTGAAATGAGATCGTGCTGCTCCTCTCATCGCTTTCTTCTTCTCCCTCTTCCCCTCGCGACCTAGCCTTCCTTCATCACCACACGGCACGCACCCTACTTGCCCATCTCCGTCTGCCCATCCCTCCAAACGCTCCTGACCTCCCTCGCCGGCTTCGGGTGAATGTTTCCATGACCGAAAACACTCTCAACGCGGTGTGTCGCGTTCAAGTTCTTGTGCAGCGCAATCTGGAAGACGGAGCTTCCTCCCTCCCTGGCAATAATCGTCGACGAAGCAAGGAAGTAGACCCAAATCCTCCATAGCCTGTCCCCGTACTTTGCGCGTACCTTGTCCTCATTGCTGTACCAGTTCTCCAACCACCTGTGAATCGTGGCGCTGTAGTGCACTCCAAGGACATCGCAGGAGCGCACCTCGAAACCCGCCTTCTCGAGCTGGGTGATGACCCAGCCCACGTGTAGCGAGGCGTCTGCACCGCGGAAGATGTACTTGTTCATGAAGAGGCCCCAAATGAGGTCCCAGTATTGCCACTGGGGGCGCAGACCGGCGACTTGGAAGAGGAAGACTCCCTCGTCCGAAAGGCGAGAGTAGACGTCGCGGAGGAACTTGGAGTAGTGGCGGATACCGACGTGTTCGGCCATTTCGAGGGAGACGATCTTGTCCTGTGTAGCGAGGAGGACAAGTGGGGAGGCGGGAAAGGGCGAGGTCAGCGATAGGTGAGAAAGGCGCGAAGCCGCGTCGTACCCACGTAGTAGCCGGCTTCCACAGGGATATCACGGTAGTCCATGCAGAGAATCCTCGCCTTCTTCTCATCAATGCCGTTCTTCCGGATCCTCTCGTTGCCGAACCTGGTCTGCTCCCTAGCCAAAGTCACACCCGTCGCATCACACCCAAAGTTCTTTGCTGCGAAGGCGGTCAGTGTTCCCCACCCGCAGCCGATGTCGAGGAGCTTGTCTGTGGGTTGAAGGTTGAGCTTGGAGCAGACGAGGGCGAGCTTGTTGTCTTGGAGCTCTTCGAGGGTCTCTTTGCGGGTGGGGTCAGAGATGACGCCCGAGGTGTAGATCATTTGCGGGCCGAGGAACCATCTGCGTGCGAGCCAGAGCAGCAAGAGAGTGTTAGTAATGTCACTGTCGCAACTTCGCTCTCCCTCGCATGGGGCGCATCTACGCACTCGTAGAAATCATTCCCTCGGTCGTAGTGGTCGCGCACCTGCTCCTCGTCCTGTCGCGCCGAGTGGCTCAACACATCTGGCACGAGAGTAGTGAGGACAAACTTGAAGAGCTCGGGCGTGAAGACCATATCGGCCCAGTCCATCCTATACTCGAGCACCTCAAGCATCTTAGCATCCCCGCCAACAATGTCGATCTTCTTGTCAAAGTAGGCCTCCGAAAATACGTTCATTGGGATCTTCTTTCCGGGCTTGTCGGCATACTCGCGCTTAAGCTGAGGGTCGTTGAAGACGAGGTAGTCGGTAATGGGTCGTCCGGGCATGGTCACGCGTGTGTTCTTGCGGGAACCGATGCGCGACATGACGTACCAGTAGGTGACTGCTACGGGCGTACCGAGGAGTGCGGCCAAGGTGAAGTAGAGCCACCATGGTACCCAAGAGGACTTGAAGAAGGGGACGATGCGGGTGAGGACGGCGGGTGCAAGGAGGACGAGGATTGCGAGGTGCAGGTTTGAGAATTGGCCGGAGCCTTCCGCTGGGAGGAGAGCGTTTGCGATCGAGGGCTGCGAGCGGGGTCAGAGGAGGGGGATTTAGCATGGCATAAGGGGCAGGAGGAGGAGAAGATACCCACGTAGTTGGTCAATCGAACCTTCTTGCTGTCCGCAGGGCCAGGAGCAAAGCCCCCATTGGCCATCTTGTTGATAATGTCCTTTGCTGGACCCTCGAGACCCGTAGGGGCAATGTTAACGGGCTCGCCCGCGGTCGAGGTGGGCTTCCCCGTTGCTGCGGCGGCAGCGGTAGGAGGGGCCGCGGGAGCGCTCGCAGCACCGAGGCCAGTAGCGGCAGCTAGAGGAGCGGCGGTAGTCGAGGGAGCAGCGGCAGCGGCAGCATTGGATGCGTTTGCGTTTGCGTTTGAGACGGGAGCGGTGCCAGCTGGAATGTTGTCGAGGCCGCCATCAGAGGTGGCAGCCTTGGCAGCAAGGAAGTCGCTGAGACCCTCGATACCTGGCGTTTGACCGTCCATCTTCGTCGTCGAAGCGGATGAAGAAGAAGGGGAAGAAGTGACAAGTCAAAGATTAGCATCGGCCGTGCGCTGGCCTGACCACTCTCGAATCCCGCCCTTGCGTCTTCGCCTCGTCGTGTTCTTCTCGCTCAACTCGACACGACACGAGCCGCGAGCCGCGAGCTGAGAGCCGCTGCCAGATGGACCCGCGCCGGACCCTCACTTGCCGGCCCTGAGAGAGGCCTTAGTCAGCAAACCACCGGGCGAAGCTCAGTCCGATGGTGGATCGACGGGACGCACAGACCCGAGATTTTGCTGCGTTGATAAGTTCTCCTCATTACCATTCGTTCGCCCGCACACCACTGTCGCTTCTCGTTGCGGCTGCCAACACTTCCATGGCAGCACAGGCGAGGCTTTCGCAGCCTTCGCCATCGTCTTCGTCTTCGTCCTCCTCATCCTCGATCTCACAGATAAATCCTGCCGCGCAGCCCCTCCGTCCCCCACCCTACGCCACCCTCCTCTCCGGCGCCCTCTCCGGCCTGACGTCTTGCGTCCTACTTCAGCCGCTCGACTTGCTCAAGACGCGCCTGCAGCAGGCACACGGCTCCCATGCTCCCTTTGGCGGCAAGACTCGGCGGCTACTACGGACGATAGAAGGCGTGGTGGAGAAAGATGGAGTCAAGGGACTCTGGAGAGGCACAGTGCCTACGATCCTGCGCAATGTGCCGGGGGTGGCAGCATACTTCTATTCGGTGACCGAGCTGAGAAGAGCGCTAGGGAGCAGGCCGGTTGCCTATCTATCTACAGCCAATGCGGCTTCATCCTCATCCTCATCCTCATCGGCTGCGACCCCAACCTCAACTGGCAATCTCCTCGCAGGCGCAACGGCGCGTGTCGTGGTGGGATTCATCCTTTGTCCAATCACCGTAGTAAAGGCACGCTTTGAGTCTTCCAACTTTGCACCCTCTGAGAACAGGACGTTGGCCCTCTCTCTGCGCTCCATCTACGCCGAAGGTGGGGTCAAGGGCTTGTTCAGAGGCTTCTCGGCAACAGCATTACGCGATGCGCCATACGCTGGGTTGTACCTCATGTTCTACGAGGCGCTCAAGGTGGGGCTGGCACCGGCGCTAGGTGAGGCAGGGGAAGAGGGAGATGCGAAGGCAGAAACGACCCAAAGTCGTATGGTCGCGGGGTTGTGCGCGGGGACGCTCGCTACTTTTGCTACGCACCCGTTTGATATCATCAAGACGAGAGTGCAGACGCAGCGAGTTAGGCAAGAAGGGGCGGAAGGGGCTTCAGCAGCCCTCCTCGGTATACGAGCTGTGCTGACTGGTGCAGGAGCATCGACGGGAGGCGCGCGCCCGCCGCTCTCCTCCCTCTTCTTCGACGGGCTGGGTTTGCGATGCGCACGCAAGGCTCTGAGCAGCGCCATTGGGTG
Organism: Jaminaea rosea; assembly: GCF_003144245.1. Taxonomy (NCBI): domain Eukaryota; kingdom Fungi; phylum Basidiomycota; class Exobasidiomycetes; order Microstromatales; genus Jaminaea; species Jaminaea rosea. Next base: position 336,860 of record NW_020289992.1, on the reverse strand, counting down.
GGGCATCTTTGAAGGTGGAAGGGATCTGTGGGTTAAGAGGGAACGGCAGAGGTTGGCGAGGGAGAGTGGGAATGTCATTGTTGAGAGATGACGGAGGGCCTTTGGCGTATTGAGACGCAAAGGGGCAAAGGCAAAGAAGGCGGACACCGAAGATATGTCATTCGAATAATCGCATAGAGGATGACTGCTAAGATTGCCTGCGAGCTGCTGCCGTCTTGGGCTAGTCGCATACATGTGAAGAAGAGTGTGTGACAACAGAGTGGCTTGAAGCTGGTCGAGTGAAGCGAATAGTGCCATCGAGGCGCAGTTGTCGGCGGGAGGGAGGTGTGGGGCTGCCTTGTCGCTGGCTCTAGCGGTAGTAGTGGGTCCGATTGATTTTGAGGCTCTGGTGCTATTCCGAACGGCTGAGAGTACTGTAGGCCCCGCCCACACTCAGACATCACGGTGCGCCTCGCGGTAGCCCCCGGCCTTTCCCTTGCGTCCCTCATGCATTTGAATCTCATTGATCAGCACCTCGACGTCCATATCGAGGTCACAGTACGCCTCGCTGAGGCGACGGCGGCGCTCAAAGTGTTCAGCGCTGTCTTTGCTTCGAGCGGTGCGCTGCATGGCCGTGGGCATGGTGTAGTGTTGCTCCTGGAATTGTTGCTGGGGCTGAGCGTGGGGCAGAGTCTCTCGACGGGGAGGCGGTCGTCGAGGACGTGGAGGCGGGAATGTTCCTACTGTTGATGCGGTGGCTACTGCCGCGAGGGGAGGTGACGAGAGATGATGAGCCATAGCGATGCCGAGCGTCGCTCCTGCCATGACCTCACGGCTGCGAGCAAGACGCTCAAGTCCAGTGTTGACCGGCATGGGCGGTGAGATGGGCAGGCCTTTGAACTTGACAGGCGTCTCTTGTATCTCTGCCATTTGAAAGAAGTTCGTGCGCGTCAGGGCGACCTTGATTGGCTCGCGGGTGCGTCCACGTCCCACGTTGACGATGGGAATGAGGGACTCGGGGCTGGCGCTCTTGCTCTTTGGCGTAGTGGCGGCAGCGACAGCGGCCGCAGCGGCTGCGGCCTCGTGCTCCTGAATCATGTTACTGGGGGACAGCTCACCTGCGAAGAGCGATGAGTCAAGAAGGTGTCAGCATACATGCTGTTGATCAGGTGCTCACCCAGCCGTGATGCTCACTTTCCCATTTCGTGAGATCGACGGCATTCAAGGTCTTCTTGATCCTGGCCAGCGCCCGAGTCTTGGGCTTGGACATCAACGTCATGGGAACAACTGTGGACTTGTCGACGATGTTGATCTCGACCTTCGGTGTAGGGGCAATCTGGATCTTGGGCTTCTCAGGTTGATGCTGGCCAGGAGCGGGCTGCAGAGTCGGTCAGCATCGCAGTTGAGCAGACGTTCTTACTCTTGCTGCCCTCACCTTCTCTACTGCGAGTGGTCGGCTCGATGAGATGAGTTCAAAGGAGGCAGCCTTGACTAGAGGTCGAGGAGGAAGGCCGGTCGGAGCTCCGGCCTTGCGGTCGCGTTCACGCTCTCGCTCTTGCTCTCCAGCGCGCTGCTTGTTGAAGTGGACGGGGGAGCTGCTACGAGTCTGATTTGGCGTATGAATAGGGCTGGACTTGTCGACTTGGTTTTGGGAGCTCTTCTTGACGACGCGAAGCGGGCGACAGGGAGGTGCCGTGTGGCTACGAGAATAAGGGTGCTGAACGAAGGTGGGAGTCTTTGCTCGGAGGATTGTCGTCGTTGTCGCCATGGAGTGCGGCGTGCGTCCGCACTGTAGCGTAAACGATGATCGTCGCGACCTGGAGATGGGAGGTGTGGAAAGTAAAATGAAGAAGAGATGACGAGTCGTGGAGGGCAAGACGAGCTTGAATGAGTGATTCGAGCAGCCAGTGGCGGCGCCAACGTGACGACGCCAAAAGCACGACAACATCGAGCGCGCGGCGAGAAGCCACTTTGTGTGGACTGACAAGAGGCGGCGATGAGCCCGCCAGGCAATTAACTGCCACGCACCGCTACGCCGCCGACGCCTTGCCAGCATCCGCACTCTCGAAGCCAATGACCGTCCGCCCATCGCCCCGCGGCCGAGTCATCCTAGCCCATCCAAGTGACTGCAAAGAGGCAGCGGCAGCCGCACAGCACCCCGCGGTCGTCGAGTTCCATTTACGAGACACGAGCTGGGTGCGGGCTTGCAATCGATCAGGACGTGGATGCTTGCAGCAACCCGCTGCTGTGGATTCATCTTGTGTTTGCGGCAGCGTTTGAAGTTGTCCTCGCTGCTAATCGTTCGTGGTAGCAACGGCGTGGCCCTCACCTCGCAAGAGGGGATCAGGTCAGCCCCGGCGCCAAGCTCCGGCAAATCTCGCAACTTAAGCGGACGGCGACGATGCCGTCGATTCGATTGAGCGCAGCTCAGCCTAGCCTAGCCTACCTCTTCTCCATCGTAGCTATTCGCCCATCGCTGCCACCCCGCTGCCTCCTTGTTGCTCATCCTCTCAAGCAGATCTCGCTTGCAGATGCAGTCCAACACGAGCAAGCAGGCGTCCGTCCAGCTTTTTGGACCCTTGAGCGTTGCGTCGAGTTCGCGGCAGAACACTCGCCGTGCGGGCGGCGGCTCAGTCGAGTCGAGTTGAGCTGGGCGGCAGCAGCGGCTCGCGTCTTTCTCCTCGACGCGAGGAATGACATTTGCTACTCATCGGTCGGCCGATCCATCTTGGCAAGCAAAGTCGTCGACTCTCATTGAGCACGACGAAGATGGCGGCCAAGAACTCGCCCGACACACACGCACACGCAATGAAAGGCTTCATGACTCTCGCGCTCACATCTTGTCTTTCTTCCCATCCCTCCCATCCTACCCTTGCCCCCTTGCTATCCACCCCGGTTCGCTGGTCGAACATCGCTCCTATAATCCACTCTCCCTCCGCTACCTCTTCACCACCTTCTCGCGCTCTGGCAGCACCCGTATTTCCCTCGACCATTGCTTCATCCTGATACTCACGTAAGACAAACGCCATCCTCATCCTTGCCCACCTGCCCGCCATGAAGTTTCTCGCCCTGTCCCTCTCCTCGTCCATTCTCCTAGCTTCGTACGCCGCTTCAGCTCATGGCGCTCCGATGCAGCAGCGACCGATGGTTCTCTACCCCGGCGAGGTCTCTGCACTCTCATCATCCTCCGTACAGTCGCAATCGTCGCTCAGTAGCAGCTCCTCCTCGCAAGCCGTCGCCGCAAGCAAGGCAACTTGCTCGAGTAAGGATGCCAAGAAGCCCAAGAACACGCAAGTCGCCGCCAGTTCGCCCGACGAGGATGGAGAATCGCGAGTCATCGAGGTCGTCGTAGTTGTAGTGGACGAGAACACCACCTCGACGGTGGGCACCATCTCCCCTCCGACGTCCACCCCCTCCTCAGCCTCCTCTGCTGCCTCGACAGCAAATCCCGCTGTATCCTCGTCAGAATCGACCAAGGACCGCTGCGCCGTGCAATACAAGGTGAATGACGCCCTCGAGGCCAAGAACCGCGCCCTCATTCGAGGCCATCAGCGCAAGCTGCAAAGTCTCAAGGGCGCGGCGTCACACATCAAGGTCGCCGCACAGACGCCTGTCGAGGTGCCCGTGTACTTCAATGTCATCAACGATGATGGGAAGGGGGACGTCAGCGACGCCATGATTGCAAAGCAGCTCCAGGTCATCAATCAGGACTGTGAGCAGCAAAGATAGCAGCACGCGGTCGAGTAGCGAGCATCAAGCTAACCAACGCCATCGACCTCTGATTCCCTCAACTTACCCCTCCCTTACGCAGATTCTCCCTGGGGCTTCGAATTCAAGCTAGCCAACACAAGCCGCGTAAGCAACGCCGATTGGTACCAGAACGCGGGCGCGGACAGTGAGCTCGGCGATGAGATGAAGACGTCACTTCGTCAAGGCGGTGCCAACGCCCTCAATCTCTACACGCTCGATTTCGGTGACGGGACGTTGGGCTACTCGACCTTCCCATGGGACTACCAGAACGAGTGAGCGCACGTTCGCCACACTGGCTCAAGTGACCGTTGTTTACTATCCCCTGACTACCATTGTGCCTTCCCACCTTCACGCAGCCCTGGCGTCGATGGCGTCGTCTTCCAATACAACACCCTCCCTGGCGGCTCGCTCAAGAACTACAATGGCGGCCGCACCCTGACTCATGAGGTCGGGCACTGGCTCGGTCTCCTCCACACCTTTCAAGGAGGTTGCGCTTCTCCAGGAGACTACGTAGACGACACTGCGCCGCAGAAGAGCCCTACCAACGGCTGTCCATCCTCGCGTGACTCGTGCTCAGGCGATAATCTCCCGGATCCTATCCACAAGTGAGCATGTCGCCTGATCGAGCAGGCTGGTATGAAGTGCAGCAGCTCACCCACCGCTTCACCCACAGCTACATGGACTACTCGTACGACTCGTGCATGGACTACTTCTCTGACGGGCAGGGAGCGAGGATGCAGGCCCTGTCGGGGCAGTATCGCTTCAAGTCGTCATCGTCATCATCGTGATCTTAGAAGGAACAGCAACCAAGCAAGAGGAGCGCATTATACTCGATATTCATTCCACACTCTTTGTCTCACCCCTCGAACAATCCATTGCATTGTCTTGACTTGAGGATCGTGGAGGGGGCGGTGAGCGTAAGTGAATGGGTAGAGTTGATGCGGCCTCCACCTCCCCGTTGATTGAAGAGCGGCCAAATGCCGGGCCCAATGACGTGCAGCTTCCAATCCATCCCTCCGTCGCGTCCTTCTTGTCCTCACTGCGCTCTCTCTCTCTACCACTCATATCAGACAAGTCACCTCCCCTTTTTACCTGCCTATCATCACCACCATCATGGACTCCCTCCAATCCACACTCGTCTCCCTCACAGGGCTGCGCAACATCTCCCTCCTCGTCGTTCCCGCTCTCTGGGTCAACAGCATCGCAGCCCACTTCTACGCCGTCTCTCTCACGCGGGGTCGATTCACCAACTCGTCTCCACGAGACTACCTGAGCAGCATCCAGAAGAAGGAGAAGAAGACGTCTACGGATCTGAAGTTCATTAGGGCCGAAGCGGCGCAACAGAATGGGTTTGAGAACTTGCCCTTCGCTGCAGCCGCTTTTGTAGCGGGCATTGTTGCCAAGGTGAGTCGACACGAGGCGGCGGCGGAAAAGAGCATGCTACTGCTACTGCTCATCGCTATGACCAGGAGAGGGCTGCTATCTGCACACCCGCTGAGCATCGCTGACCAGCATCCACTTGTCCTATCCCTTTTTCCTCCCACTGTCACAGCTTCCGGTCGCAGAGCTTAATTCATGGGCTCTCCTCTACTTGATCTCGCGAGTAGTCTACAACCTCCTCTACATCAACACGACGTCTGAGTCGCTATGTGAGTGCTTGAACCCGTCAGCGATCATGCACGTACGCCAATGACAGCGCTAATACTCTAATTCCTATCGCCTCCCACTCGCAGCCAACGCCCGCTCAGTCGTCTTCGTTGGCGGAATCGGCATACTGTTCAAGATCTTCATCTCGTCTGCTATCGCTTTGAACAAGCTGGCTTAAGGGGAAGGGCAGCAGAGAAGGAGGAGGTTACGGAGAAGGAGGCGAAAGTGGAGTCGTGCCGCCATGTCCGCGCCGCCGCGCTGCGCTCGAGCCCGTTGCTTTTTGCCTTTTGCCTCGAGAAATGAGAATCGCGATTCTATCTTGCCTTCCTTTCCTTTCATATCAACAACCTCATCGACCATGGCCACCCTCATATCACTGAGGGCGGCGCCTATTCGCTGCTCACGACTAGCGTCTTCAGCTAGTCATCGCAGCGGCTACATCACCGCCCGATCACGATCCTCCTCGACAAGTCGCACTCCGCCCCCGCCGCCATACAATGTCCTCTTCTGCGGGACCGACTCGTTCGCAGCCACCATCCTGCAAGGACTGCATCGCTCCCCATCAATTGCGCACTCGATCACCGTTGCTGTACCTGCTGAGCAGAAATATCACAGTGCAACCAGGGAGGGCAGCAGGAGAAGGGCAGCGGCCAGCGCAGTCACACAGCCGCCCGTGCTGGATTATGCGCATCGTCACGACTTGCCGGCGATTAGGGTGACTGACTTCAAGAATGATGACCTGCCCCTTCCCGGCTCCAGCTCATCCCCTCTCTTGGTGACCGCCTCCTTCGGCAAACTTGTCCCTGCCTGGCTGCTCGATCTCTATCCTTCTCCCTCCTTGACCCTTAACGTCCACCCTTCCCTGCTCCCGGACTTGCGCGGCGCAGCGCCCATTCAGTGGGCGATCGCTCGCGGATACGAGAAGACGGGGGTATCGATACAGCAGCTGGGCCGTGAAACGTTTGACCAAGGGGATCTTTTGGCGCAGGAGAAGGTGGACCTGCCCATTGAGGGCGGGCGTAGGGTGGCATACGCCGAGGTGGAGCGCTTGCTTGCACAGGCGTCGAGTGAGCTTCTCGTCGATACGCTTGCTAGCTTGCCGCAGAGGCATGCAACTGCTGATCCTCAAGATGGGGCAAAGGCTACACTTGCGCCCAAGATCAAGGCGGAGCATGGCCGTGTGGACTGGCAGGCCATGAGCGCAAAGGAAATCGAGGCGAGGCATCGCGGATTTGGACATCAGGTGGGTGCCGCATGCATGAAAGCCGCCCAACTTAAAGAACCTGTATGCTGAGAACTTCTGCCTTGCCTGTCCCTTACAGATCAACCTCTACACGTACCTCCACCGCTCCGACTCTCCGCAAGCCGTACGCACCCTCCTCCTCGACGTACACCACGTACCCTCCACAGCCAGCCTTCCGGAGCGTGCCAAGGTGCTGCGAGACAACCCGCAGTACCCAAGTGGAACTGCGGTATTTGCGCCAACATCCCCGCACGCCGGTGAGCGGGAAATCATCTACGTAAAGACGACCGTCAGACAGGAAGGAGAGGTAGGGTTGCTGGCCGTCAGACGATTGATGTGTGCAGGCAAGGCAGAACAGGCCACCCTGCGTGATTGGTGGAGAGGCTACGGCAGGCCAAAGGGGGAGATGCCCCTCTTGCGCTTCGTCTCGCATGACAACGGCGGAATTGCAGCGGCGACGTCGAGCGGGCAAAGCAGGATACTGCAAGCTCAGAGCCAACAGCAGAGGAGTAGGACAACGGCAGCGACAGCGAGCATAGCGTCGAGCAGTTCCGCCACCCTGATTGGCCAGCAAATGCGCGCCTTCTCCTCTCGAGCAACGCATTGTAGCCACTTTTCAAAGCAGCGCGCCTACTCCACCCGTCCTCCACAACCGCCCCCTTCCCCTTCCTCCTTCAACACCGCCTCCATGACTCCCAATACCTCCCCAACAGCTCCCCCTCCTCGCCCACCGCGACGTCGAGGGACGATCTACAAGCTCACCGGTGATGGGCTCTCCTGGTCTCAACTGCACCCAGTGCAGAAGGTCTTTCGCACAGGAGAGAAAGGAGGACAGCTCACCGTGGTGGTCTTGGGCACGGCGCTCACAGCTGCAGTGCTTTGGGCGCTGTTGAGCGACATGTTCGCTCCAAACTCGCCGAGCGTCATCTTCAAGGACGCGTGTGGACGGGTGGAGCGTTGTGAAGAGGTGAGCGCGTGGTCGGCCATCGTGATGTCTACATGTACAGTCAAAAGCTGACCATTCCTCGCCCGCCTTCGCTCCTACAGATCTACCACCACCTTCTACCCCCTCTTCGCTTCCATCTGCACCCCACACCCTCCTTCACCTCCTCCCCAAATCCCACCAACCCCATCATCGGCGCCCTCGGCGGCGGGAGCGGCTCGACGCACCGAGGCTCACACCTCCCTCCCACGCGCGTGGTAAGGGAGGAGCGGACGGGCAAGGAGGTCTTGCATATGAGGTTCTACATCGAAGCGAGGGACAAGGAGCGCGATTGGACTTATGCTGAGAAGGGCAGGCAAGGCGTAAGGGATGGATGGGAGTGGATGAGGACGCAATTGGGTGAGGCCTGGGAGAGCTTGACTGAGGGTGTCGAGGGAGGGGCGCAGCAGCAGCACCACCACGAGGAGATGAGCAGAGCAGAAGCTGAAGCCCGTGGTCAGGCCTCGGCTTCTTCCTCCGGACCGTCAGTCGTTGGACGAATCCTCTCGTCCCTCTCCTTCCTGCCGGCCTCGAAGTCGTCTTCCTCCTCCGGCAAGGCCAATCGCAGGGAGCCAGGCACATTCGCAACCGGCGAGGCGCACGTGGAGATGGTGCGCAATGTCGGAAGCAATGATACATGGCAATACAGGCGGATCATGGTAGACGTGCCCAAGAGTGGGACGTTGGGCGCCACAAGGGTTTGGGTTGTCAAGAGGGAGGGCGAGGTTGTGAGATGAGGTTGACGTGGGAAGAGAAATGGGACAGGCAGACAGAGCTGAGATGTAGCGCTATTGTACCATTGACTTTGATGCTATCCATGCTCTTCTGTCGCGCCATGCCGTGCTACACTACGCGAACAAGCCCGCAATTGCCCTCCTCAATCTCTCCTCACTGACTCCTCCTTCTCCCGCCTCCGTTTCTTGATTACCTTGCCCAGCAATCGTCCCCCTCACCACGCCCGCCAACTCCTCCCTCTTCACCCTACTGCACATCATCAACCACTCCCCCTCCAGTACCCCTCCATCGAGCATGCCCCTATTCAACGGCCTGGCAGCCCCGCTGACCTTTCCGGCTACCAAGCGCGCCCCACGCGGTGGTAAGGCGGCAGCGTGCGGGACAAGACGTTGCATGCTGTTGCTGAGGGAGGCGGCCAACGCCGCCGATGGATGGGATAAAGACTGGCCGTGGTGGGTGAGTGGCCGGACGATGACCAGGGATCCGGAGGAGGTAGCCAATACGACTTCGTTGCGCAGGGCGATTGCTGAGCTTGAGGCTGAGCCGTCCGCCCCTGTCTCAGCGGCGTCGCGCCCACCACCGTAAACGAGGGCAGCAGGAGCCCGGCTGAGCGAGCCGGTAAACTCCGTCGCGCTCGTCTGGAACTCGGTCCTGACATGCAGCCGACTAGAGCTGCTGCTCCCTCCACCTCCATCAGCGGCAGTCGCGGGTGGTGCTCCTCCCTCACCACTAGCCTCCGCAACAGCCTTCGCAGCTGGGTACTCGAGCAAGCGCAACACACCACGCCAGTCCGCAGCCACGAAGCCTAGTCCCTCCTCACTGACCAGATACTCCGCTGCGGTGGCATACCCACCACCAGCCATCTCCGCCTCCACTCCGGGGAACTGACGAGCGAAGACCGTCAACCTGAAGGGGTCCTCCTGGAAGCCGGCGAAGAGCACCGCTCGCCTGACGTCGGCGATGAGGAGAGTGCTACCCAGCCGGCGGAGCGATGTTGAGAGGAACCCGACGTCGAGGAATGCGACATTAATCAGCACTTCCTCCTTCTCCAACGCGCGGACGAAAAGTCTCTGCCCGATGGAGACAACAAAGTAGCCCGATATGTCACCACAAGCTGTGACGGGGCCTTTGGCGTCGTCTTTCACCAGCATTTTCAACCTAGCGTTGCTCCCGACTACCGGGTCAGAGGGATCGGAGACCGTTTCCACTACATCAAAGATGTACATCCCGCCCCTCGTGGGTCGATCCTCCCCGTTGAAGACCGACGTGCCCACGGCAATAAAGTCCTTCAGTCCCGTGGCGGTAGAGGACGAATGAAGAGTGACCAGCTCGAGAGCGGTAATGGTCTCGTTCTGTTCAAACTCATACCCGTCAACTGGAGCGCCCATGTCCCCTCTGAAGAGCTCGAGGGCGCCACGTGTGGAGTAGGCTGGCGTAGGGTCGTACTCGAGTGGTCGGACGATACTCATATCCTCGGTGTCGAATTGCACAAACTGAGTGCGATTGACACTTGCGGTCACTAGGGCGCGGAGTGTGGGGAAGGGCCTGACGTGGGTGTATTGTCTTCCAGTGCTGTGAAGCGTGTAAGGCAGGTCGAGGTCGTACCGCAGGTCTGAAGGTGGGAAGCGACAAAGGGAGAGGCCGTGTGTGTCGGAAATAATATACGTCGGCCTTGTTGGAGAAGCAACACGCTCGGGGTCGGGATCGTACTCCTCGTCTTCGTCGGCCACGTCGTCGAAAGGGGCCAAACCGCGAACGCGGCGATGAGCGCTTGCAAAGAATTGCAGCTTGCCCTTGCGGGGCTTCACCAACCAGCCCGTCTTGCTTGGGCCGGTGACGAAAAGACGACGGCCACCTGCCGTGCCGGGGGTCGTAGTCTCGATGATCCGATGTGGGATGCGAGATGCAATCTCTCCATCTGGGGGGAGCATAGTGCTTGCAGCACCGCCTTCAGAGTCTTCGGAGTCGTCTAAGCCGGAGAGTTGTCGTGCGAGCTTCTTGTTGAAGACGAAGCTGCCGGACGAGGTCTTGCGTGCGACCCAGACGTTGAGGAGGCCGCTGCGCTCCGCTAGAGCGACGCAAAGAGAGCTGAGCGCTCCACCTTCTTCCTCTTCTATATCCCCGACGACGCCCACCCACAGGTCATCGACGTCCTCTTGTACGTCGACCGTCTCAGAGCAGGTAATGACAGGCTCGTCCTCCTCACTGCCGCTGAGCGGCTCAAGCTGTGCCGGCAGGTCCATGATCGAGTTGGAGCGCCATTGCCTTTGAGCGCCTTCTTTGCTAGAAAGTGTGAACAGCTCTAGCCCGCCCGAGGAGGAAATGAGGGCGAGGTGATGAGTGGGCTCGGGCAGCGCAACGGGCGCTGAAGTAGCTACGTTGGGCAGGTCCTCGTCTCCATAATCTACTTCGTCCTCATCCATTGCTTGACGTCGAGAGGTAAGGTCGGACGAGGAAGGCCCTGATGTTGCTGCTGCTGAGCGGGAGAAAGTGCTAGTCTCGTCGGTGAAGAGGGCGATGCGCGTGTAGGCCTGGCTGTCCAGTAGGGCGATCTGATGCGCTTTGCCTGCCGCGTCGACCACAAGGATCTGCGCACGTCCATCCTCGAGACGAGCGGCGATAGTGCTCACGATCCCATCGTTGCTCTCATCCAAACCCAGAACGACCTGCCGGGCCGTACCCGCTAAGTCGGTCTGGCGTGCGGCGTCCTCCCGATCTTGCGCCTGATCATCCTCGCCGTCCATTGCAATGCTCCTGACGACGATGCTCGACTCAGAGACGACGAGATATCTCTCTCTGCCTGCATCGGAAAGACCGAGCCAACCGACGGCCTTGACCTTCTCGTTCCAAAACTCCATGAGCACTTCCGCCCTCCCTTCCCCCTCGATGGCATAAAGGGTCGGCGTCCCCACGAGCGGGTTGACACCCAAGTAGCGGCCCGGCGCCACCCGCCTCACATTATCCAGCGCCGGAATGGTCATGCCCTCGTGCTGGCGCTGCCTGCTATGCAGCACAACCGCTCTTCGCTTGCGCGGCTGAAGGACGTCCTCAATGTGCACCAGTCCACCATGCGGGGCTACCCCGTGCGTGGCTACCAGCTTGACTATATCGTCCCCTGACCCGTCCGACGAGGGAAGTACCGACAGAGTGAGGTCAGAGAGGGGCCCGAGGCCGGGAAGGGTGTCGAGGAGGGAGAGGGTGTAGTCTAAGTGGGTGCTGCTTGATGAGGTGGCAGCTGCTGTCGCAGCAGCTGTGGATGTGGAAGGAACAGCAGAGTCCCCGTAGAGGGCGTCATCCTCCTCGTCTAGGTCCATTGCTGATTGCTGTTGCTGCTTTGCTTTGCTGTCTGTCTCATCCTCTTCCTTCTGCCCCACCGTTGCTCGTCGCGCTCCTATGCCTACGAGGCTGGACTCTCCGAGCATCGAGGCCACGAAAAGACCCTCGCAATGTGAGAGCGACAGCACGGCACTCGGCGGGGCTAATGGCGGCACCTGATTAACCGGGTGAAGCGAGAGGCCCGACAACGTACGTCCATCCAAGGCGCACCTGATGCCGAAAACCTGACCGTCCTTGAGAACCAAGAACCCGCTTCCCGCAGACGGCTTCGTTTTGCCCCCTCTAGCCTCGCTGTCGAGCAGCGTCAGCTCCATCCCCTCGCTCCATGCGATATGCGAGTCACATAGATCAAGCTGCTGCCCGCCCTCCCTCTCGCTGTGCAGCGGAAATCTTCGCACTTCGCTATTCATGGTAGTCATCTCCGCCCATCCATTGACCCTGAGTCCCACCAATCGCCCGCTCTGATCCACATGAAACAAACTGCTGGGCGTGACCACGAATACGCCTCCCAGGCTAGGCGGGGAAGCCACAAGGTACATGGCATCGTAGGGTAGATCTGCCACCTGTGAGAGGACCGGGTGTGTCGTGGAAGAGAGGTCGAGCGTGAAGATGAAGACGTGCATCGTATCACTCTTCACTCCCAGTGATCCCGTCCATGCTTGCTCCTGCGGCTCGCAGAGAACGGCGATGGTTGGCTTTTGGAAGTTCGGGAGGAGGGCCACGTCCCTCACGTTGCGTATTGAAGGGTCGACCTCGGAGAGGGGAAGGACGAAGGATGGGGTGTAGGGCAGGCGACGACGCTCTTCGCTGCTGTTGCTATTGCGGTAGCTTGGTCCGCTCGCATTGGCGCCGTACCCGTTGCCGTTGGGCCCGTCGTTGTACAAATCGTCCTCATCATCCAGCAGCGCCAGATCGCTGGAAGAAATGAGGGGCAGTACAGCCAGACTATCCTGTGGAAGGAGAAGCGTGGCGCATCTTCCCTCCGGATCTTGACTCAAGATGGGCCTGAAATGGTTTGGCAGCCCCTGTGCAACTTGAGGCGTGCGCTCATACGTATGAATGCTGACCGTCTCGAGCTCCTGAGCCTCGTCGTTCCACTCGAGGAGGGCGAGCTTGGCGTACTTGAATGAGACGATGAGACGATGACATCCGTCCGACTCTGATTCGAGGGTTTGCATAGCGAGGAGGCCAGTGATGGTTCCGAAGAAGGTCTGAGTAAGGAGATGGTGCAGCTTGCCTTTGGGCGTGACCTGCCAGACTTGGAGCGTATCATCGCGGGCTGTGACGAGGTGTCCGCCGGTCGGGCTGAGGTTGCATGACACAGCATGGGAGGGTGAGGTGGGTAGAAGGGCCTGACTGTAAGAGGCAGTCGGCAACGACATGGTCGCTGACGCGCTAAGCAGCCGTGTAGCAGCGAGTGGGTATCTGAGTAAATGCGAGGGTCGAGAGGATGCGAATGGAGCAAAGGCAAGCCTGCCTTCGACGGAAAGCGACACGCGAAGCACCACTTGACGCGCTTCCGGTCCGAGATTGAAGCTTCACTTGCTCGCTCGTTGCTCTCTAAGTCGCCGACCCCGCCTCATCCCCCGAGCCGCGCCTTCTTGCCCACCAACGTCGACACACCCGATTGTGGGACCCTCTCGCATCCTCGACAGACGTCGTACAGAAAAATGTAGCAAGGCATCCCGCTCGTCGCCGGTCTCCCAACGCATCCACGACAACCACATGGCCGAACATTGACCATGCGAGCATCTCGGGTGGCCCTCGTTGGGCTTGCCGCTGGTTCTCCGAGAACAGATTGCCGACTTCGTGCAGCTCCACAGCGCCGGGAACCAAGGCCGAGCTCAAAAAGCGGGGCAAATAAATGAAATGTCGTCTGCCACCTCTTCAGCTCCTCTTCGCCCCCTTTCTTCCCCATCTTCGTTCTTTCCTTCACTCGTCATCCACTCTTCAGTCATGTCACCTACTACCACCTCGACCGCGGCGCCTCCCTCGCTCAAAGAGAACCTAACCCTCAAGGCCACCCACGAGAAGAAGCTCGAGCTCATCAAGAGCCAAGCTAAGCCTCCTGGACCTGGTCAGGCCTTGGTGCACGTGAAGGCTACTGGGTGAGTCGCGGCGCAGACAGAAGGAAGCAACATTGACTTGGATCCTGCTGCTTACCGTGTCTGCTCCTCGTGCTCGCGCAGTGTCTGCGGATCCGACGTCCACTTCTGGCAACATGCCGGCCTTGGCCCCTGGCAAATCACAGACAAGACTGCTCTCGGCCACGAGTCCGGAGGCGTAGTGATTGCTCTGGGTCCCAACACGGAGTCCACTGGCCTCAAAGTCGGCGACAGGGTAGCCATTGAGCCTGGAGTCCCCTGCTCAAAGGTGACGTGCCATTTCTGCCGTTCAGGAAACTACAATCTGTGCCCGCAGGTAGACTTCTACTCGGTCCCACCCATGGATGGAACTCTCACGCGATACCATACCCACCCAGCAGCATGGCTGCACAAGGTGCCTGACACCATGAGCTTCCCTGAAATTGCCCTCCTCGAGCCCTTGAGCGTCTGCTTGCGTGCTACAGAGAGGGCAGGCATCGAGCTAGGCTCCCCGACCCTCATTCTAGGTGCCGGCCCCATTGGAGCAGTACAGCTCCTCTGCGCAGCCGCCTCCGGTGCCAACCCCATCGTCATTGCCGATCTGCAGCCTCAGCGCCTTGACTTTGCCAAGCAGCTTTGTCCTGAAGTCTCGACCTTCCAAGTGAACACCTCCCTCACCCCGGAGCAGACGGCGCAACAGATCATCTCCCTCTTCACCAAGCTGAGCAACGGTGTGGGCGGTTCAGGCCCCAAGGGCGAGGTCATGCCCTCGGTCACCATCGAGTGCACGGGTGTCGAGTCATCCATTGCCGTTGCCTCCTTCTCCACCCGCCCGCAAGGTCGTATCGTCATCACCGGTGTGGGCAAGGCATACCAGACTATTCCCTTCATGCACCTCAGCACAAACGAGATTGATGTCAGGTGGGTCTTCCGCTACAAGGACACATGGCCCCGCGCTATCCGTATCGTGGCGAGCGGCAAGATGCCCAACCTCAAGAAGCTGGTCACACATACCTTCCCGCTCGAGAGGGCAAAGGAGGCTGTAGAGCATTCGGCGGACCGCAGTCAGTTCAGCGTCAAGACGCTCATTGTTGACGAGGAGGACTAGACGGGCGGGCGAGTCGTGAAATAAGGATCTAATGAGCCTAGTGTAACGAAATGATGCCGTGCTAAAAAGTACAAGTAGTGTGACGGGCCAATATCTGTCGTGTCTAATGTTGTACGGGCCCATCGTGAGAGCGTCGTCATCGTCTTCGTCTTCGTCGTAACTCTAGCCGCGCTGGCTGCTCCACTCTCTCGACCCTCGCTCGCTCACATCACCACCCGTGAGGTGGTGACAACGGTGGTGGTTGCCCCGCCCGAGCCCCTGCGCGTAGTAGTGGTCGTGGTTGTACTACCCTCCTGTCCCGCCCCGCCGAAGCCCATTACACTGGTCAAGGCCGAGTTCGATGACCCGGCAACCACCAGGCCCCCCTCTCCAAACTCGATCGCCGGCACACCGTCCTCCAGACCTGGCTTCACAGATCCACCCCTGCCAAGAGCCTCTTCCCTATCCTCGAGCATGCAGGGCAACCCCATTGCGTTTTGTGGATGCTCCCTGCCCAGCCATTTGACCAGCATTGCACCGAGTGTGGCGCGTCGCACTGGCTTGGAGAGGTAGTCCGTCATGCCCGCCGCGAAGCAGGTCCGCTGTCCCTGGATCGCTGCGGCAGTCAGCGCGATGACTGGGATCTTCCTCATTCGCTCCAAGTGCTGTGAGGCACGCATCTTGCGCGTTGCTTGGTACCCGTCCATGGTGGGCATCATGCAGTCCATCAATACGAGATCGTAGTAGTGACCCGCGCCAGGGGGAGTTGAGGCAAGGGAGGATTCAAGTGCCAGTAGGACCAGCTCTCCATTCTCGACGTGGTCGACATCGTAGCCTAGCTTGTTGAGCGTCTTGATTGCGATCTGTGAGTTGATTGGATTGTCTTCCGCCAAAAGAACGCGCGGCCGCGCTTGTTGGGGTTGCTGTTGGGGAGAGAGGGGGGGCTGAGGCGAGGTGGAAGAGGAGCCAGTCGCTTCTGGCTGCTGCGCTTCTATCGCGAAGGGAGACGAAAAGTTTGGCTTGGCCGCCTTGGATGGCAGGACACTACTATTCGGCCCTACGCCCGCAGCCACATCCACAATAGAGGAGCGTCGCAGGCACAAGCCCTGGTAGTCAGGCCCACCGCTCATCGCTGTAGTTGAGATGCGTCGCTCCGCACCTGCAATCCAGTCTGTGGCGCTCGATCCACTTGCGGCAGAGAGGCTCGGTCTCATTGCCTGCTGCTGGCTCTGCTGGCCCTGCGGCTCGCGCTGCTGTTTCGGGCTCAGCATGACCTCTGTCAACTTGAAACCGCCCACAGCTTCCTCCGTTGGGGTCCTGAGGGGCTTTTCTGCCGGCTTGAAGGGGATCGTAAAGGATACCGTGGTCCCCTTGCCCTCCTCCGACCTCAAGCTGATCTGCCCACCCATCAGCTCGATCAGATTCTTGCAGATTGCGAGACCCAGCCCTGAGCCTCCGTAGCGTCGCGAAGTGGAAGGGTCGGCTTGACGGAAGGGCTGGAAGAGGAGGCCAATCTTGCTGGCTGGGACACCGCAGCCTGTGTCAGATACGGTGAATGTGTAGTGCGAGCCCAGCGGGGATTCCGCAGTCTTGCGTGCACGGAGAGAAACAGAACCCTGGTCACGAGCGTGAGGATGACAGGAAGTCAGCGAGGAAGGCTCAGCCTGCTATGAACGTGCTCTCGCAAGCTCTCACCTCCTCCGTAAACTTGCCCGCATTCCCCATCAAATTGTTGAGTACCTGTGTGATTCTGCCCGCGTCACCCATGACCATCTCATCCGGCAGCTGAATGTCCTTCACGAGCGTCAGCCCCTTCTGCGCCATCAGCCTCTTGAAATCGCGCACCGAGTCCTCGCATGTCAACCTGAGCGAGAACGGCAGAGAGACCAAGTCGAGCCTGCCTGCCTCGACCTTGGAGAAGTCGAGGACGTCGTTGATTACCGTGAGGAGGGCGCCAGCTGAGCGGAGGATCGAATTGACTAGGTCGCTGGCTTCGAGGGGGAGGGACTCGATGTCCAAAAGGAGCTCGGAGAGGCCGACCACACCATTCAAGGGTGTGCGGATCTCGTGAGAGATGACGGCGAGGAATTGGGACTGCGCAGCAGCGGGAATAGACGAGTAAGTGTCAGCGATACAACCACCGTCAATGCCCTCTCACGCAGCCTGCTCACCTTCATCCTGCTTGCCTCAGTAGCAGCCGCCTCGGCCGCCTCCGCCCTTGCCACTTCCCTGATACCCTCTGCCATCTTCTTTTCCAGGTCCAGCCTCTCCGTAATATCCATGCTCATGCCCGTCACCCCAACAATAGGCGCATCCTCCGGATTCAGCCTCTCCGAGAACAAGAAGCTGGTAGGGGAGGACATCCTCGCCCTTCTAGTCTTGTAGTGAGTGCGGTACGTCCTGCCCTTGATCGTTGTCTCTTCCACAACAGTCTCGCCCGCTAGTGCCCGCTGAATGGCGCGACGAGTCGTCTCGCCCCACTCAGTGTAGATGCTCTTCCCCACAATGGGAGCCTGGGTAGGGGGCAACAGGCGGATGTGATGGTCCCTGTCCTTTTCGCCGCGCCCGTCGTCTGAAGCCTGTGAGCCGGTGAGGGAGCTGTTGCTCGTGTTCGGATCAATGCCCGAGAGATTACCCTCGGCGAGCGTGAAGATGCCCTGCGTGTCGATCGACCAAAGCGTGATGTCTGCCACGCGCACCGCTTCGGTAAGGTGCTCCTTCGACTCGCGGTTGGCGGCGAGTGTCTCAAGTGTCTGGTGAATATCGGTCAGGTAGCCGAACCATTTGATGACGTTGCCATCGGCATTGCAGAAAGGGTGTGCACGGCAGAGCATCCAGCGATACTGGCCGTCGGTGCCACGAATCCTCTCCTGGACCTCATAGCGGCTCGAGGTACGAAGCGCATTGCTCCAAGCCTTGGATACGGCGGGGAAATCGTCCTCGTGGACCAGAGCTGTCCAGCCTGCGCCTACGGACTCTTCTGGAGTGTGGCCCGTGTACTCGTACCAGCGGCTATTGTACCATTCGAGGTAGCCGTCCCCGCGAGCGATCCAGGCTATGTCTGGAAGCTCTTGGCAAAGATTGCGGTAGTAGGCGTATGCCGGTTCATCCCCAGAGATGGCAAGTGCTGAGGGTGTTGGGAGATTGGCGACGTCTTCTAGTGAACTCAGCTCGCCGCCCTGCACTTTTGTGACGTCCTTGAGTATGACCACGCCGCCTATCTGCGGAGGGCCGAAGCGGAGAGACGGCAGGAATGTCAGCAACAGGGGATCAGAGATTCTTCCTGGCCCCTCGCGCGGATACTCACAAACTCGCCTTTGCCTTCGTCGGCGTAGAGCGGCCACCCTTCTGACTCTATAACACGCCTCCCTGATTCGCTCACCAGGCAGCCAAAGCGCGTGTGTTTGAAGCGCTCTCCCAAGATGGCGGCGCGGTAGAGCGGGTAGGCTGACTCTGGCATCTCGTAGGTGAATGATGTGTCGTAGAGGCGAAAGAAGGAAAAGAGCCACGATACGTCTACTGCCTTGTCGCTCAGCATATCTGCGCTCATAGCCCCCTTTTCACCCCAAGGACGCTCTTCGGGTATAGCGCAGATGTCTAACAGGGTCTTGTCCATTGCATCGTTGCGGATGATGGTGCGCCCGTCCTTTGTCATGGCGATCACGGGGAAGTCGAAGCCATAGACGATGGATTTGAGCAGGTTCTCTGCTGCGCGAGGGTCGACGGTGCTGACCTCGGAGGAGGCACATTCCGATGCGTCCGCGATGGAAGGGGCAACGGTGCTGCTCTCTGGTCGCTTCGAGGCATCACTCGTTTCAGCAACGGTGGTGGCTGTCGCAGCTTTCTTCGTGGACGTGAGCGGCGTGAAGTTGATGTCATTTGTTGCTATGTGCTCTGCAGTGAGCGGGTGACTGGAGGTCGACGCAATGGAAGAGGCTGGTGACTTGGCGAGGCTGTCCTCATTCGAAGTAGAAGATTCCCTGAGTTTGTCCATCGTCTTTGCGCGGTGATTGTTGTAGGGCACAATTGTCAGAATGTACGACGCCTCGTGCAAGGGGGCTTTGGGGTCCTCGAAATAGCTTCCGCAGCTGATCTCGGCCCAGAAGGGGCGTCCAGGATCATCGTGCTCGCTACGACGGGTATGAAGAGAGATGGTCGTCTGTGCCGGGGGCGAGCTGGCGCTGTTGGCACTGTTGGGAGCTTGTGACCAGGCGACTTCAGCGGCTAGATTGAGGACGCGCGTTACGACGCTGTGGGACGTGTCGGGAACCCAGTTGAGGATAGACTGGCCGGTGCAGAAGCGTGGATCGAGGCCGAGGAGCTGCGCAGAGAGGGAGCGGCGGCGGAGGAGGAGGAGGAGGGCATGTCAGTACGCTATATACACAGCTGCGTGGTTTCCAGCGGCCAACGCACCGACTCTGCCATCTTGTTGACTCTGCGCAGATTGCGATTCCGGTCGAGCACCACGAGGCACATTGGCGCAAAGTGGATGATGGTGGAGAGCTCCTCATAGCTCATCATGTTGCGTTGTGGCATCGTTGCGAGGGCGGTGCGAGCCGCAGTTGTGCGAAGATGTAAGGAAGCGGGAGGTGAGGATGAGAGATGAGGTTGCGATGGTGGTGGCGAGGGACCGCTCCCTCTGAGAGTGTGACGACACTAGAGTAGTTGGTGTGAGGGTGAGAAAGAAGAAGTCGAAATGACAGGAGTGTGAGAACGTGAAGGAGCGACAAGAGACTCGCGTCCCTGCGTGGATCACAGTTGATGACGGATGGGATGGGATGGGGTCAAGAAGGGTACAATCAATCGTCTGTATCAGCTCGCGTCACCGAGCAGAAGGGGTTCAATTGGACGACCGAGGGCGACGAGTTTTGGATCAAGCTCAGAAGGGCCCACCACTTGCAGAGTCGACACTCGAGATCATCGGGGACCTGCCGCTTGCCTGCCCGCCCGCCCGCCCGCTCCGCCGCCGCTGCTTCTTGCTGCTGCTTGCCTGCTGCTCGCCTGCTTGTCTACGCGAGGGCGCCTTGACAGTCTGGACTCATGGGCCCGCGATGCATTTCTTCTGCCTGCTCAATCACCAATCATCAGAGCACCGCCAGTGGACGTCCACCTTCGGCCTAGTGCAAGAAGAGAAAACACTCGGAATGGCGGCCATGATGGCACCCGGGCAGCGTGCTCTGTCGTACGACTTTTGTCGGCCCCTTGTCAATCAAACCACGATGACGACGACGTCGGTGGCTTGAGACACAGAGGGGTGCAATGGGGGGCGGCGCACTTGATGTCTTTTTCGAGGTGGCGCCCTTTTTCGAGTGGCTTGCAGCTTCGTCGAGAGATCGACTGGATTGAGCCGGGAGCGGAGAACCGGAACGGAGACAGCGACTGGGACGAGCGGACGGAAGAAGAGAGAGGGCGAGCGGAGCTGAGGCTGAGGCTGGGATGGCGGCGTCGAAGTCGCTCAGCCAATTTATGGCCGCGAAAGTGTTGCTTTCCTGCCTTGCCTCCACGCCTACATACCATCTCACCTCCATCTTTTTTCTCTTTGATTGCGCATGCCAGCGCGGCCATCTGGATCTCTTCTCGACAGTGGCTCTCGTCTGCTTCGCCCCTCCTTTCGACGGGCAGCTACACCGTCGCAGCAGAATCAGGGCGGCGAAGGTCCATCTTCGTCCTCGTCTGGCTCGTCGATGTCGCACCAACGCGAGCGACTGACACCGCAATTCTTCACCCGCAACGAGACACTTCCTTGGGGCTACAACGAGCAGCCATATCCTCGAAGAGGGGCAGCTCTGCCACCTCGTCCTCCTCTGGCTGGTAGCTATCCGCCTGGTGGACCCCCACCGCCCGGTCCTCCTCCGCCGCCGCCTCCATCTGCATCCAGGTACGAAGCGCCGCGCAGGTGGGTTCAGCACGAGACGGAGAGACAAGACTGGTATCGACCCGAGATGAGTCAATCTCGCAATGCAGGCGGCAGTGGATACGTTTCGACGTTCAAGAAGAGAAAGGAAAGGCAGAAGAGGGAGCAGCATGAACGAGAGGCCAACGAGATGAGGCGGCAGCAGTACTCGCAATATCAGCAAGATCAATCTCAGCATCCCTATCATCACTCAGAGCAATCTCAGCATCCCAATCGACCGCACCAACAACAACAGCTGTATCGACCTCCTCATCAGCGCCAACCTAATCCACAGCAACAGCCTCACTCTCTGCCACCACGCCCACCTGGAAGCCCACGAGGCAGTCGCTCGTACCACTTCTCCTCCGGCCCTTCACCTACCCCCCAGCGGTCTCCACCGCGGCAAGGCTCACCCAGCGCCTACAATCGACCACGCCCACTAGCCGTCCGCGCAGAGCCTCGACAGTCGTACGCGGAGCTCTCGTCGCAATCTCCAACTTCTCACCTGTTAGACATGGACCCACCAGGCCCACCTCCCCTGCTTGTCTTAGACCTCAACGGCACTCTCGTCTTCCGAGGGGCTTCTCGGTCCAACAATAATGCGCCCTCACGCAGGCCGTACCTGTCGAGTTTCCTCGCGTACTGTCTCGGGTTCGAGGACGCAAGCTACGCGCCTGACAGCCTGGACCATGATGAGGCTGCGGCCAACCAGAGACGCTCAGAGTGGAAGTGCAGGGCAATGCTGCCCCGCGAGGAGCAGAACAGATCTGCTCCTCGACCTCATGGCTCTCACTTTTGGGCCTCATCCTCTTCTCCTTCCACCTTCGCCTCTACACTCCCGCCATCTCACCCAAACTCCTCCTTCCGCCTCCTCGTCTGGTCCTCGGCTCAGCCACAAAACGTCGACAGCATGGTGCGCAGCATGCTCCACCCTCAGCAGGCAGAGCAGCTCGTCCGCTGTTGGGGGCGGGACACTCTGGTCCCCATGAGGTTCTACAATACAAAGGCGCCTAGCGTCAAAGATTTGGAGATTATTTGGGATGCACTTGCCGGAGATAAGAACGGGGAGAGGAGGGTCATGGCTGAGGTGAGGGATAGGGAGGACAGGCAATCGGGGGTTTCGACGACTGAGAGGGACGACACGATGGTGCCGTGCCTGTACGGAGCGCACAATACCCTCCTGCTCGATGATTCTCCCAGTAAGGCCCGCCTTCAGCCTTACAACCACCTCCTGGTGCCCGAGTTCGACGGGCCTCGAGCCTCGGCTGCTGAAGCATACCGCAATCAAGCTCGACAGGACAACAAGAAAGCGAAGGGGAAAAGCGCTGGCGGTCGGAAGGTGGACAGTGATGAGGAAGACGAAGGGTTGGAGCAAGTGGACACGGTCCTCCTGCAAGCGGTTGGGGTATTGGAGCACGCGCGATACCAGAAGAATGTGGCTGCGTGGATCAGGAGTGGTGGGCTTGGCAGGTTCGCAGGCGTGGAGCAGCCTGGCACCAGTGGCAATGCGGTGCAGTCGTCGACAATGGACAGGAGCAAGGAATGCGAGCTCGAGCCCAACCTCGATGTCCCTTCAAACGAGAGGACGGAGGCCTTCTGGCGACGTGAGGGACGAAGGGCGCTCTCGAGAAACCAGGTCGCTCTGATCTTCTGATCGATCAGGCCACGCTGGTAGCACACACGCACATCACAGCTCGAGGCCAGATCATCGTCGATACTCATCAAGTCATTGGTATCCTCTTAATACAGACATACTCTGCGCTCAGCTTCTCCACGACCCCCACGGGAGGCCAGCTTACTTCTTGATGATATTCTTCACCTTGTCCAGCACCCCTCCACTCTCCCCTTCATGATGTCCACCGTGACCACCACCGCTCTTTGCTGCTTTGGAGCACGAGTCGTACATCTTCTCCAGGTTGGCGGGATCTTTCGGAGGGACGGCTGAGCGTGGCGGCGAGATGGGCAGAGCAGAGTCTCTGTTGATCAGCGTCTTCTCGCAGTCGAAGGGCTCACACAGGTGGGCGCGGGTGCAACTCACTCTCAGGCCTGTCATGCTCCCCCTTATGGTCCGACCAACTGGTGCCCCCCGCCTTGTGCTGGGAGGGTCCGTTACTTAGGGCTGGGCCGTTGTAGGAGCCGCCCGAGGAGGAGCGGGTGGAGCGGGTGTTGTACGAGTGGGAGGATGTAGAGGAAGCATTGCTGCCGGAATGGTAGTGGCGAGGCATGTTGGTATTGGTCAGATGTGGTGCGGAGTGAAGCGAACGTAGTCAATGTTGGGCAAAGAGACGAGAGGGATGATAGAGACGCTGCTATATATCCGGGAGAGCCTCGACAACTCTATGACTGCCTGGATCAGTCTCAACACTGGACTTTGTGGAGCATCGTCTCGAGGGCGGCGGCCGAGCCATTCTGGCATTTCACTGCCTTGCCCTCTCGCCCCCTCCAGCGGCCACTTCTTCCCTCTTCTGGCATTGAGCCCCACTGCTTTCACTCGCAACGCGCGCCTTGCCGTCCTGATTGTTGATCACTGACTTGCGCGCAGATCGCGATCTCAGTGTCCAGCGGGGTAGTAAAAAGTCAAAGCCCATCGGGCGTGGGAAGAGCGCTCCCAGCGCTGCCTGACTCTGACTGACGTCAATCCACGGTCGAAAAGAGCTCGCTCATAGTGCTGGGACAGCGCGGGGTAGTGGGGCGAGGCGAGTCAGCCGGACTTGCAGCGGACCTGCTTTTACTGGAGCTGAAGCTGGTGCGGGGGAGGGTGGCGAGCAAGGAAGACGCCGAAAAAAAGACGCCGGTCGCGCTACGCTAGAAATCAACGCTCGGCCAGGCGATTCCCTCAGGCTCAGGCTGGTTGAGGAATCGAGGCCAGAAGAAGGCCGGCCGCTCCATGTATTACGAGCACCGTGCGTCAATTGATGCGCGACAGATGAGATGAGATGGTACAGATGGAAGAAAAAATGAACAAGAGAAACACGAAAATGACAGCAACGTCGCGCCTTAACTTCCCCCCTCTCTTCTCCTGGTCGCCCTCCGCAGCGGCTTCCCCGCGACTACCACCCATGCTGATGATAGTTGGGGAACCCACCAGGCCACATGACCTTCTTCTTCGGCCCGTCCCTATCCCTGTCTCGGTCGCGATGATGCGCACCAGACCCAGAGCTGGTCCCCGCACTGCCACCTACGGTCGTCCCTCCACTACTACTGGTATGGCTATGACTGTGGCCCAGGCCGTGATGGGCGTCCTCTCCGCGATGACGATGCTCGTCCTCCTCGTCTGACGTCTCGGCACTGCTCAACTGCTGGGTCCCAGTGGCCGCTGCGGCATGCGCATTGCTCTGACGTGCGGCGGCTTCGGCGCTCATGCGTGGCAGGGAGGAGGTGCTGCGCGAGTGATGGTTCTGGCGATGCGAGGACTCGCTTCGACCCGATGCATTCGAGTTCTGACGTGAGTGCTGGTTTTGCTGATGCTGCTGCTGCTGACTTGGCCCCGCCCCAGCTCCTTGTGTCTGAGTGAGCGGGCGCAGCGTGTTTCCCCCTAGGACGGTCTCTCGTCGATGAGGTCTCGATGTGCCTTCCCTCTGCTGCTGCTGCGGCTGGGGCGCAGGCGCGGACTGCTCCCTCGCAGCTGTGGCACCGATGCCCAGCATACGATTGCGAGACTGACGCTCCCAGAGGAGATTCTGCCTCAAGCTCTCAGACAGCTCGTCGCGCAGCATATTGCGGCGTGTCGTGCGTGGGGTCTGTGGAGCAATAGGCGCCGCCATGGGTGCAGCGCGATGTGGCGCAACGGCGGGGGCGTCTACGGTGGCAGAAGATTCGTCTCTCATCCGCTCGCGCGACTTCGACTTGGACTTTGCGCGAGATGACGACGACGACGGTGGGCCACCATCCTGGCGACCTGATCGCTCTCCCCCTTCGAGGCCTCGCTGCTGAATCAGACTGCCGCTCTCAAAGACGTCAGAGCTCTCCTCCTGACTGCCGGTTGACGCAGCTGTGGCTGCCGTTGGGGTGGTTGCGGCGACGTTGAGAACGGGTAAGGCAGCCGCGCTCTTGCTTGGTCGAAGTGGACCGCCATTGTCATTGCTTGGCGTACCGAGGATGAGCGAGGGAGGACGATGATGCTGATACTGAGATTGCCTCTTGGCTTGGTCGCCAGACTTCGAGCCTTCCCGCGTACGCGGTGCCTGATGATGATGGTGCGAGCTGTGTTGCGCAGCGTGAGCTTTGTGCTGATGCTGCTGGCCGTGCTGAGCCTGATGAGCATGGCGCAGATCCGCAGCGCTAGCGTGCGGACGTCCGTGCAGCTGGCCCGGCGGTGAGTGTGGCTCCTGTTCCGGATGGAAAAGAGAGCTGAGCAGACCTCGCACGGGCACCTGCTGTGGCTGCGGCTCTTCGTCGTATCGAGGCGTGGTTGTGCCGCTGCGAGGACCAACGTCAGAGGATGACCGGCCGTGCTCGCCGAGCATTCGCACGTCTGCTGCACTTTTTGAGCGGAGAGGGATCTTCTTGAACATCTCTTGCTGTCGTTCCTGTTCATTACGGCGACGTCGCTCTGCCGCTTCTTGTACCTTTCGACGCTCTTCTTCTGCTTCGGCGGAAGTGTCGCTCGACCAGCCTTCCTCATCGTCTTCTTCGACTACCTCCTCCTCAGCGGGGCCAGGAGAAAGCTGCGTTGCTTTTGAGGTTGGCGCAGGCGCGGCAGCTGGCTTCGGCGGCTCCTCTTCTTCGTCCGTGAACTCGTCGTCATCATCGCCGCCAAGCGCGAACTTGACCGGCTTTCCGGTCGCCTTACCTGCCTTCTTGGACGGTCCTGCAGCTGGTGCCGGATGCTGAGTCTTGGTCATCGTGAGGCCATGCAGCGCAGAGAGGCGACCAGAGCTACCCTTGCCACCACCATGCTTGCCTTTGCCACCGGCTCCGCTCCCACCCCCGCTCTTGTGAAGGTTTGTGGCGGAACGATGATGAGCGCCGCCGCGTGCCAAGTCCGTCTTGCTCTTGTTGGGCTTGAGAGGCGGAGCATGCACCTGTGCCTGAGCGGGGGGTGGCGCGGCCGGAGCTACAGGCGCCGGTGCCGGTTGCGGTGGTGCTTCGCGGGCCACCGGCGGAGGAGGGATAGGAGACTCGGCGCCGTCCTCAAAGCTCCTGCTGACGCTTGTGGAGAGGAAGAACTTGGCCTTCTTGCTGTCATCGGCTCGTTGTGAGCTCTCGGTGCGAGGGACTGGCTGAGCAGGCGATGGTCGTGTGGCTTCTTTGATGGCTGATGCTGCTGGTTTGGGTTCGATGGGACCAGAGGGAGGAGGCATTGCTTTTGTGCTCGAGCTCGATGGCATGCCCTCACTCCTTTCCGCCGCAGCAGGAGCGCTTGAATGAGAGGCAGCTATGGCCTCTAGCACCTCTGCGCCGTCTGTACGAGAAGCCATGTCAATCGCCCCTGGCGCCCCTTGGAACGATCTGCGTTGCTGCCCCGCTGGCAGACCTTGACGTCGATGTTCTCGCGCCAAAGTGGCGAGGTCATCCGATTCGTCCGTCGATGCCAAGCTGCGCAGAGCGGCCTGGAAGCTGAGCGGGCGGCGGCGATTGGACTTCTTGAGGTTGGAAAAGCGGACCCTCGCGCGGCTGCCAAAGGCGGATGACGAGGACGTAGTACGTCTGCGATATGAGCCCTCATCCGCTTGAGAACCGGATGGCGGCGAGGTGACTAGTGTACTCGTATTTGCTGGCCTGCTACTCCGAGGTGGCGATGCTGTTCTGCCGCGTGACGGCCCAGCTTCTGGCTGCTGCACATCGTCCTCTTCTGCGCTGCTGTCACTGCTCCACTCGTCGCCGTCCTCTGGGTCAGATGGCGCATTTTCATCCTCGTTGACGGTGGATGGCCACTGTGCAGCAAGGATGGACGGCTTGCGGCTGAAGCTCTGTGAGATGCTTCCCGCTCTGCTTAGCGCTGGCGTTTCGAGGGGCGTCGAATCTGCAAAGTCGGACCATGAGGCATCGGGCGGCAGCTGCGTGCGAGCGAGCGCAAGGGGAGCTGAGGATGAGCGAGGCGCTGTCTGGGTGAGCTTCGCGGTCTGCTGCTCACAAGGTGAGCTTCTCGATGCCATGCTCTCCACGCAAAGTTCTCGAGGCGGCGACCTTTGTGCAGTGAGTCGCCCACCTTGGTGAAGACTGCGGGCGGACGAGAGGTCAGTGAGTGTTGGCGGTGATTCTGGCTCGCCTCTCTCGCACGCTCACCATTCCAAAGCGCTGCGAGCTGATCGACGTTGAGCTCGCCACCAGAGGCCAAGCTCTCCGTGGATAGCTCGAGAAATGGTCCCGGCAGGTACGGCGATGGCATGTCGTCGCGGATGGGTTGAGGTCAGGAGTGAAAGAAGGCGCTCAACACTCCTTCGACGGCTAAGAGCCCCGACGGCGCAGGGGTAAGGGCGGCTGCTACTTTGTCTCTTAGGCTGAGCAGCACAGCAGCACCACTAGAGAGAGAAAGCGGGGGCGTGCAGAGATGGGTGTGGATGCTAAGGGCTGAGGAGCCATTCCTTGCCGTCTCTTGCCGCGACGCCGCCGCCGCCCTCCGTCGCCGTCAGCCGCTGCTTGGTCCCGTCCTCGTCGTCCCCGCGACTTTGCCGGCAAGCCAAGCCAAGCCAGGCGCGAGGGTGATTAAGCCGGCCATTGAGCCGCCTCCACGTGGACGAGGCGCGGGTCGAGGTGTTGGACGAGCGGAAGCGCCAGTCTCAACTCCTCGCGACTTTGCTTTCCGGTCCAACCAACACGCGCGAGTCGAGACGGACCATCATCCTCGTCATGGCGAAGAGCGCCTCGTCAGATGAGGCGCTGACCCAGAAGGAGGACATTCTGACACGTGATATCGATGCTTCAAAAGCCACGCTCAAGGACTATGTTGATACTCTGCTCGAGCGCAGCAAGGTCAGGGTGGCGAGGGGCAAGATGGACGAAGCCTTGCAAGACGCAGAGTGTGCCTTGGCTCTCTGCCCTGCGTCTCTAGAGGTGCGTCTGAGTGCGACGAACGAAGTCGTGATCGTAGACTTTGACTTGTCGAGCCTTCTTCACATCGTCTCATTCTAACGACGGAAGCTCTCCTGGCATGCGGCAATATCCAAAAGGCAACCATCGCCTTCAAGTGAGCGAAGGGGGGCTTTGCCAACGACAGCAGCCCCGCCGATAGGCTCAAATTCGTGACGCCTTTTGCAACCCTCAACAAACGTCTATTGCCACCTTTCGAACGTCTGCCAGAAGAAGTCCTCGAGAGGTTGCTCCACCACGACCTTGTTGCATCGAGGCGCTAAACCCACGTGGCGTTGGTGTTGGACGGTTGGACGGGCGGAACGAGAAGTCAAGGTTGGGCTGTGCAGCTTCGCGTCTTGCTTTCCTTCCTCTACCCACCACGCGCGTCTTCCCCTTCCATCGTCATGGCGAGGGGACCCATCCCATCCAGCTCGACAACGGCGCAAGAAGAGCGCGAGAGGGTCTTGACTCGCCGCCTCGCGGCTTCGCAGGAGAAGCTGTGGGAGCAGAGTCAGACGTTGCTGGAGCGCAGCCGACTCAGGTCAATGCGGGGAGATCGAGTCGGAGCGCTGCAGGATGCCAAGCGTGCTTTGGCCCTTTTCCCAGCGAACATAGAGGTGAGAATGCCTCATGTACGGCTACATTTCCGGTCGCTGCCCACGCTGACGCCTTGCTCCCAGTACCTGATTAGAGCTGCCGAGACGCTCCTAGACAGCGGCTTCCCCGACAAGGCCTCGAGAGCCTTTGAGCAGGCAGAGGGCGCCGCCAATATCGAAGGTACGACGAGCGAGATTTGCGCCGCCCTCTCCACCCTCGCAAATCGTCTACGGCCGTTCGACATGCTGCCCAACGAAATTCTGGCGACCATCTTTGAACACGTGTACGCAGACTGGCAACGATTACCTTCACCCTTCCAGCTGCCGCACGTCTGCCGACGCTGGCGCAGCATTGCAAAAATCACACAAAGTCTATGGAGAGATCTTCGCATCCTGCGGGTACCGACCAAACTATCAACATTCACACCTAACTTGAGCGTCGAGCTCCGCAGGCCCCCCTGCTTCTCCTCATCTTCAACCCATCCAGTCGCCCAGTTCTGTCATGCTCGAGCTGGCAATCATTTGAGACTGATCAAGCATTGCGCAGAGCTGTCAAACAATACGCTCACCCACTTCGAGTTCCACACGCTCAGCGGAGATCTTGACATGGCTGCGGCACTACTACATGTAGCCCAGGGCTCTGCAGCTACGCTGGTTGCATTGTCCATCATCAACAACGACAAGGATGACGACCCAATCCCGGGGAGCTTGAGCCTAGCATTACGCTGTCCTCGCCTGACCTATCTGGAGCTCAGCCCCAAATCGATTCACGGTCGCGAACTCAAGCAGCTGGAAGACGAGGTCAAACATCTGGACCCCCTGCCGGCCTCACTGAGAACACTCAAATACAACGACCTAAGCGACCTCAGTATTCGGCGAGCGAGGCGAACGCGCGAGCTTTTCCTGCATCGCTGCTCGCAACTCGAACAACTGACTCTCTTGGACATCTACACCGCTAGTGACAGAGCCCTGTTCGATGAGGCCGAGCTTGGGACGGAACATACATTTCCTCGCGACCTATTGGTCAGATGCGCTCAATCTCTCGTCGAGCTCGAGACCAGCGCTTTCAAAAGCCTCTTCACCAGAGCGAAAGCAGAAGGGCTGTCTGCCCTCCCCCGTTTACGGCGGCTGCGACATGTGCCCTTCGCCGACTTTGTAGACGAGGATGTTCCCGACTTTCACGAGCTGGCGCTGCCCAATCTCAAGGTCATCGAAGCTCCGATCAACGTCGTCGAGTCAATGCACAGGGTTCCTGCACGCGTCGTCTTGCATCTGCGATTCAACGAAGAGACAGACCTCCTCTCGCAGATCAAGTCATGGCTGCTCTCGCTTGATGACGACAACACTCCCGAAGAGATTACGCTGGAGCTACTCGAGCGTAATGTAGGCACCGAGGACTTCAATGAATTGATCGACGTTCTGATACCCAGTCGCGCAGGCAGGATCATCTGTCCGCAGCTTACGGCCTTTTCCGTCCTCACTCGAGACGAAATCTACAGCGAAGGGGACGAGGCCAGTCCATTCGACATCTACTCAAAGCCAATTCCCCAGCCCAAATTCCGAGAAGATTGGCAGCACAGCGTTATAGATGCCTCACGGCTCGCTCGAATGGAGGCAGAGCGTCGTCGTGTCTCGAAAGGTCTGCCCGCCATCAACAATTCCGCAAGCGGCAAGGCTCCGGATCCCGTTCCTTCAGCCTTCTCTCGTGGCGCTCCCGCCGCAAAGCGAGTGAAGGTATCGGCGCCGCCCGACAAGGCGTGGGGCCCGTGCGAGGCGCTGAGATCCATCAAGATTGAGTCATGCTACGTTCAGCCAGACGCCTGGGCAGTGATGAAGGCCTCGCCGTGTCGATTCGAGGTGACCCCAGATCCAGAGGTGGCAGCGATGCTACCATGGCAGGAGCCGTCGGCGGCCAAGAGGAATCGATTCGGGGAGCGCAAGGTGCATGCCTGGTGAAGATCACGATGTCCACCGCCCTCGGACCACTTCACTCCCTTCCACTTCACACCTTACCTCCGTCTGGACCAGGATGACGACTTTCTGGCTCTCTCTGTCCCCGAATCCCCGTCATCTTGACGATGCCACTGTCTTGCACATATGCTCTCTTGCTCGTTGCCATTATGATACCCTCTCTTTAATACAATCAATAGGCGTGGCATTGCAGTGAGCGAACGCTATGAGCGAGCTATCGACCGCTTCTCCTCGCTCCCCGCTTCTCGCTCAGCTCGTCCTGCTCCACTACCACAACCACGTGTCGCACGCGTTCCTCCCGCGTCTCTTTCGCGCTCCGCGCAAAAGTGTTGGACGACGCCGAGTGACGCCGACATTGGATGAGTGAGCGGGAGCATGAGCGTGAGTGATCACGGGGTGAAAGGGCCCGGTGGAGCGAGGGGTGAGCGAGCGAGCGAGGGAAAAGAGTGAAGAGAGGAGGTAGAGAAGGGCTAGATCAGCACAAGCGGAGCAGCGAGAGTCATCTGGGGTCCATCATCGCGGCGATGCTAGGATTTCGACTCCGTCGCCCGCGCCGAAATCGTGAGTGACGAGGCGATGCGTACGAGTGAGGCGGGTCATGAGAAGCGATCGACAAGATGAACCTGCGCTTGACCGGACCGTGTGGGCGCTGGTGCGACATGGTGCCTGCATCAGACGCTAGCGTCGCGGTGGGGTCGTCGTCACAAGAGGGCGTACATCTTCGTTGGCCCTCTTCGCGCTGGACCGAAGTCGCCGCTGCGCGTGTTCGCACCAGAGCTTGGCGCCCAGCTTCCCGTTGCTGGGCCGAGTGACGGGCAAGTGCGCTAGCCTACGAACCTCCGAGTGTCCGAGATGAGCTTTCGCTGTCCCGCCGTCACTTGTCCACTGTGTCGGACAACGACGACGTACGACAGAAGGGAGATGCCGCACCGCCCGTACGGACGACGTCGTTCCCGTCTTGACAAGCTCGAGGCACGATGCACGGGTCACCACTGACAAGATTGGCCTAATAAGCGGGCCGGCAGCAGCAAACGGGCTGAAAAGTCAGGTAGGGCTTTGCGACGAAACGAGTCGCATCGAGTCGGCTCCACGGCATCGTTACATTGGAACCCTACTGATAGCATCCAGCGCGAGCAGCGAGCATCTTCTCGGCGACGATCTTAAATTCTGCGCTACCACGGCCTACACCGCCCTCCGCGGGCCCTGAATCGAATCGTAGCAGCGCTTCACTCGTGACCATTCGTCGTGGCCCGTCGTTCCTCGCTCGCCGCGGCCGTGGTGCTTGGCCCACGCTAGCCTACTCGTATAGTTGTCCCCACTGCGGGTCGCGGCATCGCCTCGTCGTTGGCGCAAACGAGCAAGGAACAAGGCGAAGAATCCGCTCGACGAGCCCGCTTGACGAGCGAGCCCCTACCAACTTGGAAACAATCGATTCGATTTGCCCCGCTTGGCTTGAAATCGACGGCCCGCTCTCGTCGACCTCAGGACGGATCGAAAGGGACACGGGCCTCTGCGCCTTCCGCCGCCTGCGCCGCCGCCCGCGCCGCTTGTGCGCCTTCTGCCGCTCGCGAGGTCAGTGTCGAGAGTCGAGGAGAGGCGAGCGGTGCTGCGAGGCCGCGAAGCTGAATCTGCGAAGGCTGAGAGAAGAGGGAGAACAGAGATTGCCAACGCCTACGCCTCGATCCTTTCTCTCTTCTCCATACCCCCCGCTCCCTCCTTCTACCTCTGTTCAGAGGTAAGGAGAGGATCATCTCAATCTACGACTCGGCCCCCGTTTCTCTATCATCCCCCAACCCCCTTATCCCGGCCCCGTTCTTCCCCCCGCCCTCCCCCGATCCCCACCCCTGCGACGCTCTCTGACCCCGCACCGATACCTTCGACTTGGCGGTAGCGTACGCGAGCTGCTACGTCGCCGCTCCCACGTAGAGACCTCTTTACTGAGCATTCTCTGCGAGGACCTCGATTACCTACAGCTCGTAGCTCATCCCTCGTCGTCTCAAGTGCCTACCTACGCCCGCCCTTCCCCGACCCACCCACCTATACCAGCTGGACTCACCCGCCAGCAGCATACCGCCGATCGCAACGCGAAAAGCCTGCGTCTAACAACGCCTTTGGTTTTCAGAGACTTGCGCCTTGTCGCGCAACCAGACGCACTCGTATTCAGCAAGCAGCAGATCAGCAACCGTAGCAGCGCCGGCGAAGAAGCAGAGCCGTACACAGAAGTCGACACCTTCAAAAGCGCACGCAAGACGCGCACCACCCATCGTACCGACTACCACCTCGCCTACATACTGTCCCCACTTTTGCCTCGATCCATTTAGTCAGATACCACTTCATACACACTTGTCCATTTCTTCCATCAAGCTTCAGCATCCCTCCCTATCATTGGTCGGCGCCTTCAAGTAGCCACGATCAATCACGGACCCCATTCATTCGTTTCTCATTCGCAACTCAAACTGCTTGGTAATCGCGGACATACATCCCTCAGCGTCAGAGGGTGAGCAGGCGCAGCATGCATTCGAAAAGTAGCCCGGAGCTGACTTCCTTCGCATCCTTGAACGTGTCCAGATACCCGGCGATTCACTCGCATTGACGCACCATGCCCTTGACTCGCCAGCAAGCGGCCGACCTAGTTCAGGACCACCCGCACTCGCATGCGCATTCGCAGCCACAAGGCTTCGTCTCGCAGCAGCAGCTCGTCGACAGCTCACAGATGCCCTTCGACGGCCAGCACAGCGGTTCGCCGGCCTGGCCGCAGGCGCACGACGGCCTGGACCTCTATCAGCATTCGCAGCAGCAGCAGCAGCAGCAGCAGCAGCAGCAGCAGCAGCAGCATCGTCTGCAGCAGCACCATCCTCATGTCCAGCAGACACCGCGTCAAGACGTCTTCGTCTCACCGATGGGATCCCAAACCGACATGCCGACGATGCCAAACTTTAGTACATCGGCCAGCAACGATGGCGGGTCGGCCTTCTACGGAGAGATGAACGCTCACCCTGCCACGGCCTCCCCACACGATGTGATGGGTCACGGCAATAGCGCGATTCACATGACTCCAAGCCCTGGACATGAGCTCGGCCAGCAGCCACCTCACTCTGCCGGCGCAGCTTTGGGCCTTGGTCTCACCTCAAATGGCCGTCAGCTGCCTTCTGCGCACCACCGCCATTCGAGCCTCGGCCAGATGGGCGCCCTCGCGCAAGCTCAGCGCCAGTCTCCGTATACTCCCATGCGAATGGGCCCCTCCTCGCCGTTACCCGGCGTGGCACCTGGCCGAATCACTCGCACCGGAACCACGCCCAACATGGCCAACATGGCCATATCCACCAATAGCAGCGCCTTTGCGCAGAGCGTTCGGTCCTCCTCGCCAGGCGGCACCAGCTCCGCAGGGGCCTCTACCTCCTTCAACTCGCCCGTCAGTTTTACGGGCGCACAAGGTTTCTCACCTGTCGGCTCATCCACCGCAACCAGCGACTCGATGCGCTACGTCTCTGGCGGTACGTCTTCGTCAATGGACTCGCGAGACACGTCCATGGACAGCTTCAACGACTCGCGGGCTTCGTCCCTCTCTGCGTCTCTCTCCGAGGAGTGGCTCTCGGTCGACAGTCGCGGCGTGGCAAAGTCAAGCGGCAAGAAGAAGGTCAAGCTGCTCAACATCGATCGCAAGCGCATCTGCGAGCAGCACGAGGCCAATCCGAAGCTGAAGCAGGAGGTGAGTGCGAGGGGTGCGATCAAGAGGATTCTGCCGCGGCCGACACTGACATCGTTCTTCCCTCCCCTTACACCAGGACCTTGCAAATCTTTTCGGCGTCGAGCGCAGCACGGTGAGCAAAGTGCTCAAGGACAAGGAGCGTTGGCTCGCCGTCGAAGAGGGCAGCGTCGACTCCAAGATTGTCAAGCATCGCCAAGCCCGCTTCCCCGAGCTCGAGCGACAGCTCAGCATGTGGGCTCACTCGGCGCAGGCTGCTGGCCAGACGCTCACCGACACATCAATCAAGAATCGCGCCCTCGAAATCGCTAAAGCCATTGGCGGGCCCACTGAGAAGTTCAAAGCCTCGGGCGGCTGGGTGGACAAGTTTAGAACGAGGAGCGGGCTTCGCAAGCAGATTCCAGGAAGCAGCAGTCAAGAGATGATCATGAGCTCGCCATTTGATGGCGCCCCGACTTCGTCATTGCCATCAACGCTCTCGAGTACCTTCTCTTCTACGGCGCCAGACTACATGATGCCACGCTTTTGCCACTCGATGCCCACTACCTCGCACGGTCGCCTCGAGGCGGCTCCCATGCCACCAGCAACAATGGCGGCCATGCCTACCGTACGCCCTGCCTCTCCGCCCATGGACAGTAGCAACAATGCCATGCTCTCCTCGGACAGCGACATTGCCATGGGCATTCGCACCACACCCACCTCGAAGCAAAAGCGCCATTACGATGCCATTGCTCCCGATCAACGGACGGCCGCTGCCGCAGCGTCGTCATCTCTGTCCTCCTTTGACCATGATCACGACTCACAAAACAGCGGAGGCAGCATCGGCTATGAGATGCACCACGAGTCCAAGAGAAGGCGAGGCAGTGTCAACAACGAGGATGATGGTAATGGGCTGGGCTCCCCTTTTCCTGAGATGGTCAGGGCTTCTCGACAGCAGCATCATCAACAGCACAGGCAGCACGGCCTCGGAGGAGCGGGTTCGCAAGAAGGTCTGGCAGCACGCTTCATGGGAGTGAGCGCCGATTTTCCTTCGTCCTCTCCCGAGCAACCAGTCGCGCCTACCGTTGGCGGTAGCGTTGAGCAGCACCATCTCCAGCAGCATCATGGCCAGGGATGGCGTCCCTCTCCTACTTCCCCACTGAGGCCACTTCGCCTCTCCGATCTGGGACGCAGCAACACCTCGCCTGGCTTCGGCCACCAACAAGGCAGCGTGGCCCGCAAAGCGTCCAACTCCGGCATCGGCGACGATAGTGGCTTTGGAGACATGAGCCACGACTCCCTCCTCGCAAGCAGTGGGCTTGACCCCTCAACTTCATCGCAGGCTATGCAGCATACGCGCAGCCTCGGATCAGGAGGAGCGGCAGTAGCAGGAGCAGAAGGTCTTCGTCGCATGAGCCCTCGTTCCACCGCCATACGTCGTATGATGCTCGAGACCAATACTCGCACCGACGCTGGCGACCCTGGCAGCGCTGGATCTCCCCAATCTCGCTCTCCAGCCACCCGGATTCTCGACGGTAGCGGTCATGCTCACTCCAGCAGCATTGGCAGCAGCCACGCCAGCGGTGGGAGTGGCGGCGGTGGCGGGCACGGTGGTCTTGACGGCGAGGATGCCGTCTCCCTTGATCAAGCTCGGCAATCCTTGGATGTGGTGCTGCAATTTTTGAACGAGTCGGAGAACGACATAATCCCTCGTTCCCACTTCTTGACCCTAGGAAGTCTGCACGGGAGCTTGGCTGCTGCCGCAGAGCATCGGGGCCCGCTTCCCATGGCGATGCAGGTAATGCAGGCGTCTCAGCAGCAGCACCAGCAGGGGCATCAGCTCCAAGGCCAGCCTTATGCTCAGCCGCATGAGCATCACCAACAGCAGCAGCATCATCATCATCATTGCTGATGCGACCGACGCTCAAGAGCCTACGTCACTCTTCTGCCCCACCTAACCACGTTCCTTTTCCTATCTATTCGCTCCCCACCTCAAGCCCCTCTCAGCCCCCGCTCTCCCACACCCTGCCGCGAAAGACGCTCGCTTCGAGCCTTGTGCTTTCACCTTTTCTGTAGCCTGGTAGCTAGCTCTGTCTCTCTCTCGCCTCGCTCAGCCCGCTCAGCTCGCACTTCGCACTCTCTTTCCTCCATTATCTATTCTCGCTATCCTCCTCTTCGCTCTCCGTGCCCGTTCGCAGGTCCAGCTGTTCCAGCTGCAGGACCGCGAGACGAGACAACCCTCTCATGTTCATTCCCAAGATCAGAATGACACAGACGCTTTTCCCTCAAGCCAGTTGAAGTCTGACCCTGACTTGCTTTGTGTGTGTCGCGCGCATGTGAGATGGAGCCAAATTGAGAGAGTTGAGAGGACAAAGGATAGCAGACGCCGGCCGAGAGAGAGAGCAACTGAGCGGAGCAAGGCGGGGAGATGAGCGGCGTCATGACGCCCAATCAGAGCCCTGCAGCTCGCCGGTTTCAGCGAGATGGCCAGACGAGGCGACCAGGGGGCCCCTTGGAGACGACTCGATCTCGTCGGCGGCTCCTCGCTTTGTCCTCCCCCTTTCCCTCACTTCGCTTCATCTTCCTCTTCTTGGCTACCTTCATTCCAGACGTTGACGACATCTTCTACATTACATTGCGCAACACTACTACGCAGCGACAAAAGGTTGCACTGAATTGATCCAACGACCTCGTCACGAATGCTTCAAGAGGCACACTGAATCCCGCCCTCCATCATCCACGTCTCTCCCTTCTGCTACGCCATGACCAACCACGCAACTTCGCAAGGAGCTCGGAGCTCGCCAGCTGCTTCTTCGACAACAGCCCACGCCTCATCTCCGCCCTCGAATCGATCTGACAAGGGATCCTCGACCTCGCCTCGCATGGAGCGCCATCATCAGCGCCTGGACAGCTCGCAGATGACAGCAGAAGAGCGTATGGACCTCGTTCGTCGCAATCGGAAGCTGACTAGACTGCTGGGTGATGAGGTGGTCAGAGAGGGAAGTCACCACGCGAGAGCTGCTTCCAGGTCGTTATCGCCGGCAAAGGCAGCGACAAGATCTCAGAAGGAGGAGGAGGCGCTGAGGACGAGTCAGCCTCGGCTTGAATCGCCGCTACTTGGACAGGAGGGGGACGACGATGCAGCATCGTTGTCGACTTGCTCCCCGCTTCTGCTTCGCCGTCGTAGCGCTGTCGGCCCTTCGTCGTCTCCATCGACCCCTCTTCCTCCTCAAGTCAGCGCAAAGGCTGCAGCCATCTTGGGCGTGGCCTCATCGCCCTCAGCGGCCGCTACATCTGGACCGGCTCTCGACTATCGACCCTCCGAGGAGTCGACTGGCTCGTCATCCTCCTCCTCCATCACTACGACAACAGGCGTGGACCCGGCTCGACCACGACGCAGCCTGGACAGCTTGCAGTCGCGCGACTCCTGTTCCCTCAGCCGCGACGTGTTGGGAACTTTGCCGTTGCGCCTGAGCGGCAACGCCAACGAAGCCAAACACCACGCTCGTGCTCAATCGGAGCATGTTCCGTTGGGCGAGTTTGCTGCGGCTCACGAATCCTGGCTGGACCTGGAGCGCACCCTCGACGCCGATGAGATCGACAACGGCTCTTCCGCCGAACGCACCAGCACCGACCTCATCCCAGCCTCGCACGATGACGGTGGCGATGCCGCTCAAACCTCGCCAAATCCGGCTCGCGCAGAGCGCCGTCGTCGAGTGGACAAGATGACTCGCTGGCTTGGCAACCCTGTTCCAGCGCATCTAGTCGCCCCAGACGGGTCAAACGACGCTCCAGCCTACATGTACGATGAGGCACCCCTCTCCGCTTCGGTGTTCGAGACCATCAACGCTAAGCCAAAGGCCAAGAGGAGACCGTTGAGCATGAGTGCTACGATGGGGAGGACGAGCTCTGCTCCTGCGGGCTTGCTGCCAATGCTGGCCGAGAATGGGCAGGAGACGGTACTGAGCTCGAGGGAACGATTTGAGAGGGTAAGGAGGGCCAACAAGCTTGAGCAGCTCCTGGGAGAGGGGGCGGGATTTGCGCAGGCGCAGGTGCAGATGGAGATGCTCAAGTCAGGGCGAAGGGGTTCGCTCCGAGTGGGAAGGGGAGGGGATGCAAATCTTGCGAAGGAGATGCAGAATCAACTGGGTCTCGCTCCTGCGATCGCGTTGCGACAGGGCGAGCAGAGGAGAATGCGGGCTGGGATGGACGGCAGAAGCAGCGCGAGTAGTATGACGAGCGAGGACGATGGTAATGATGACTTGGACCAAGAGGACGACAGGAACGACAACGGCAACGATGACCTGGAGAAAAACGACGAGCACGAAGCGCGCCGCCGTCGAGCAGCCAAGGCGCAGAAGCTCAGCAAGTTCTTCGGGCAGAGGGTGGAGCAGGGCCAGCTGCTGCGATGAGCTGTGTTCAGCTCGCGGGCGGGCATGGCGCGAAGGCGGCACGAACGAAATGAAACGTTGTGGGAGGGAACGAGGACGACGTATGGCGAGAATCGTCTCCAGAATTGGTCGGCGAAGGATTCGCAGCTTTCTAGGCCTAGACGTGGCTTTGGCTTGGTATCATACTCTCTGTGCTTTGCTTCTAATTTGGCCCTTGACGATTCTGTGATTTGACCGTCTAGCATTCTTATGAAATACACGACGATGACTTCCCTGGACCCTGGAGCCTTGCGACTCGATTGCGTGGGTTGCGTTTGGCGGGTGGCTGGTGCGCAAAAGTCTCGGCGTTTTGATGCAGGCTGTGCTTCGGTCCGCGCTTTTCTTTTCTTCCCACATCGCCCTTCTCGACATCACAGCCCCTTTCTCTCAAGGCGGCACAGCATTAGTCCGCAGCAAGCTCGAGCTGCAGAATAGCTGACTGACATTGAGTGCACCCGCAGCAATGCCCGTGCACCTCCTCCCTTACCTCGTCTCCTCGGGGTCCTCCATCTCCCTCATCCACCCAAATGCCGTCCTCCTCGTCTCATCCATCCTCGTCCTCATCATCCTCCGACGATGGAGCAACGGGGTAGACCTACTCGCTCGCCTGCACATACGACAACAAGAACTCGACGAGAGGGCTAAAAAGGCCGAAAAGCTGGCGAGGGGGAAGAAGGGGAAAGGTGGACAAGACGAGGTGGGGATCCCGAGCAAGGGCGGAGCGGCAGAACGCGATCTCCACGGGACTACCTGGCTCGTCAGTGCTAGTCTAATGGGCTCACCAGCCAGCCCTTCATCTCTACTCGTCTTAGCTGGACTGGCAAGTCGAGGCGCCCAATTGGTCGTCCTGCTCCCCTCGACGCACTTTGAGACCCTCGTCGATGAAGACGAAAAGGAAGTGCGCCTGCCACGTCCTGCCGCTCTTCAGCTCTTGCAGCTCCTGAGAGACGGGGCGAACAATGAGCTGATATTTGCAGAAGAATGCGATCTGCGCGACGTAGGCTGTGTGGATCGCTTTGTGACCAAATGGGCAGAAGGGGAGGGTGGCAGCAGTGATGTCGGTGGTCTCGGAGCTGGGCCTGCTGGTGGGCGAGCAGCGAGCGGTCTGCTCAACCCTGGCGCGGCGGGCGGTGGGGCTCTCGGAGGTGGCGATGGTCAGGACGTACCTGCTCCAGGTGGCAAGACGGCGAGGAGATGTGACGGGCTGGTGCTGCTGCCTTACAGTCTCCAGGGGGAGCACGGTGGGAGCTACGAGTCACTGAAACGCGAGCACGCCGGACGCTTCCACCTCGTCAACTCCCTCCTGGCGTCACTACTCGTGCTTCCACCGCAGAGGGATATCAGGATCGTGATGTGGGTCAGCCCATGGTATGCTGCCGGTGTGAGGAGGTTTGAAGAGGAGGAGAGGAGGCGAGAGACGAGCACGGCTGGAGATTCAAGTGCAGACGGGATCTCAACATCGGTCAATGGGTCCAAGGCGCAAGCCAAAAAGCGCAAGAGCAAGGCTACGCCCGTTGACCCCGCTCCAGTTGCAACAGCGTCCAGCAATTCATCGCACCCGCTCAGCGTAACGACCTCCGGCTCCCTCACCCTTTCCTCCCTCCTCACCTACCTAGAGCTACAACGCCGTCTCATCCTCCTGGCCGAAGCCGACCCGCGACCCCGCAACCCTCTGCCAGGCATTCTCGACGACAAGGATCACAAACGTTCGCAATCACGACATTGGCCCAACGTGAGCCTCATCCCGATCTGCCCAGGCTTCGAGCGCGTAGGAGAAGTGTGGAGTTGGGCTTGGCTAGGTTCCTCCTCTTCATCGACGGCATTGCCACTCAAGCTGGCCTCAGCAGTCAGAAAAGCAGCCGTCCTGCTCTGTTGGCCGCTCGCCCTCGTCTTTGCGAAAAGCCCCAAAGCCGCTGCAGACGAGATCCTCTGGGGATGTGTGGCTCCGCTGGATGCGGAGGGTGGGGGAAGGAGCATATTGGCGCTCACTGGCGTGGAACAGGGAGTGGCTGGGTTGGAGGTCTTGCCCGAGGAAGGGGATGCAGAGGGGAGCTGGAGAGGTATTCAACCGGGCAGGCTCTACAGGCAGGGCAAGATTGTCAGGCTGCCGGACGCTGCGCTGGCCGATGGAAAGGTGGGGAGCAGATTGAGTGCTGAAGCCCTTGCGAAGCGGTGGGAAAGGTGGGAGGGAGAGGTGAAGGAGATGCAAGCGGGGGAGGCGTAGAAGGTGGTGCATCTCATGGAGGTACACAACAGCATAGAGACAATTATCGCATTTGACAACGAGGCCGAGAGCACGGTAGCAGAAGAGTCCGTCTGGCCGAGCAAGGATAGTACAACGCAGAACGAAGAGAAGGGAGTCGAGAATCGAAGACGAAGAACGGGCGAGAGTGGAAAGACGGTGTAAGCTTCGTGTGCCGTAAGATTGGCAGCCAGGCGTCTCCTTTCATGCCTTGCTGAAGGTCGGGGGGCAATGACCATCCGCCGAATCTGGTATAAGGCCTTTCTCCCCGCCTCTTACGCCAGGACCAACACAACCGCAGCCATGATCGCAACAGCGGCAGTGACCCCCTTGCCCGCCACCAGACCCATAGCCCCACTGGCACTCCCGCCCTGCACAATATCATAGTTGGGCTTCTGTCCCTCCTTGCTAACAGCATAATTCGCCGCCACCTGTCCCGGAGTCGAGCAGCTATCCCTCAACGTCTGGCTGCACGTCTTCAAACATGCCTGCCTATCCTGGATCGAGGTCTCTGCAGGATTCCAGCAGGACTGAGTGCAGGCAGAGGCTCGATTCTGGCAGTCGGCCATCTGGACTGGCCATTGGTATTGGGAGAGGGCGGCCGACCCGCGTGTGCAGGTGCAGCGCGTTGCGAGGCTGTGCAGCGGGAGGATGATGAGGATCGAGGGTCAGTATGTGGTGGTCACAAGCAGAGAGAGCGCACACACTTACGTCTCAACGTTGCAGAAGTTCTGGTTGATCTTCGCACCTGCCTCCTCACATCCAGCCGTGGCGCACCACTTGGTCTGACGATCACAGATGCTCTGCCTCTCGCTCTGGGACATGTTTGTCAGACGGTAGTTGATGGTCGCTTCGCCCAAACTTGACACGTCGAGTGTAGGCGGGAATGCATAAGGGACGGATGATTGAAGTACGAGACCAGAAGGCCAAGAAGCCGTGGCTGCGCCTCCTGGAAGGGTGAAGTTGGATGAGGCAGAGGCTGCCGGTGATGACGAGGGAGCGGCGGAGGAGGCGCTGGATCGCGAGGCTGATGAGGAGGAGGAGGCTGGCGCTGCTGCAGTGGATGAATTGTTCTGCGCTGTTACGCCTACTGCCGTGAAGGCGAGGAGGGCGACGAGGCCTTGAAGTCGCATGATGGGTGTGTTGGTGGTGGTGGCGAGGCGAGTGAGAGAGGGAAAAGGGGGGCTGGCCGCGAAGGAAGACAAGTGGATGGATGCGGTTTGATGGTACCGAGTGGCTACAAGTCTCGTAGAGAGGCAGTAGAACTGGCCTTGGAGAAGATGAAGGTTACACCAAAGGGATGGGTAGAAATTGAAGTGGACGAAGAGGATGAGATGAAGAGAGCAGCGTGCGGGGTTGAGGAGCAGCGGTGGCCGTGATAGGTGTGAAGAGACGAGCGGAGAGAGAGACGAGACGAGGCCCTCGACTCGCGAGGGCTCAGGCGAAGTGCCCTACTCGATCCCCGCACAAGCAAATTGACGACGGCGGCGCAGGCCGAGACACTGGCCTCTTCGCTCGTTCGCTGCAGGCAGCAAATGCGGAGAAGCGGGCGTGCATCGCAGAGCGCGGCAGACGACAGGCAGAGTAGAGGAAGGGCAGTCAAGTCTCACGAGGGCGTTGCGGTGGACGAAGTCTGGGTGATGTCAAGGCGCGACTGTTCGAGCAGGGTGCTAGTGGATCAATGGGAGAGTCGAGGGCGTCACGGCTGCGCAACTTCCTACGACAGGTACTGGTGGGGCCGGAGGAAGAAGAGAAGAGACTGACAAGGCTCGACGTAAAAGTATGATCGAGAGCATTGAGCTCCACTCGAATCAACCGGATGCCCATTTCATTTCAGGTGATATGTTGTTAAGCTGTCGTATCGCATCGCTCCAACGTCACAAAGCAGACCCAGCGCTTACAGCTGGCGTCTTCTCTCCAACTACCTGAGCTCCCGCCGGAATCCCTCCCATCCCCAACTGTCTCTCAGCTCCTTCATCCGTAGG
Organism: Jaminaea rosea; assembly: GCF_003144245.1. Taxonomy (NCBI): domain Eukaryota; kingdom Fungi; phylum Basidiomycota; class Exobasidiomycetes; order Microstromatales; genus Jaminaea; species Jaminaea rosea. The sequence goes on along the minus strand of NW_020289992.1, from coordinate 294,201 downwards.
CGACGGGCTCGGCCTAGTTTGCGTGATCTCCGGTACGCTGAGCCCACCAGTGGTCACATCGGCACTCGCCATGCTCAGGTCCCCACCGGGGATGTGCAAGTCGTCATCCGCGTCGATCTCCACACTTTCATTGCCTGCGTGCGGGGCGATACTGCTCGTAGGCGTCGCTCCGGCGCCTGCGGTAGAGGCGGATGCGGCCGAAGTGGTCGCGGCTGAGGAGGCGGCTGTGGTTTGCTGCTGGAGTAGGTGCGCAGACCCCGACGAGGCACGACGATCCGCCCCTCCCGGAGCACTGCCGCCGCCGCTGAGGATCTGGGACGATCCCGAGAGCGGAATGGACAGCTGTGTCGCGACAGTCCTCTGCGAGGGGGTCCTCACGATGCTCAATCTGTCGTGTGGAGCGCCCGGTGCTCCTACGACGCCCGCCGCTCCACTTCCCATCCCAGCCGTAGCCACGTTCGTCGACGACCCACTTGCAGGGAATCCACCGCCCGCCAAGCTGGAGGCGGCACCCACAGATTCCCTCCCGCTCGTCCTCGTACTGTCATCCGACCCCCTACGACTGAGAGGCGGCAAAGCCTTGACGCTCGCATAGGTATCAGAGCTATTCCTTCTCTCCCCCATCAAGCTTCCCACAAGAGACCTGGCCCTGCCACCCCCGCTCAGCGAGGGGGTTTGACCATGCTGTCCCGCGCCTCCATGCCCTCGAGAGGAAGAGGAAGTGGCTCCACCCGCAATGCTCTGCGCTGCCGTTGAGCTGGCGAGGGTGAGAACACTGGCATTATCCGGTGGGTAAGCTGTAGGATGCGGGTTGTTGGCAGGATGAGGGCGCGAAAGGGTAGGAGCATTCATGTAGACTGAGTGGCCTCCATTGCCCGTGGAGGAGGGGTGAACTGCGCTGTCATATGTTGTTGAGGGACTAGCCGGAATGGTATTGGTTGCTGGGCCGGACGACGCCGGGACGAATTGGACCGAGGAAGGGGAGCGGGTGGGGTTGTTGCTGAGGTTCCCGGAAGGGAGAGGGGCAGAGGAAGAGGAGGAAGCAGCTGCTGCTGCCGATGAGGAAGAGGGGTATTCTCCATGCCTATATTGGGCGATATGTGCCATTTGAGAGGAGGGCTCGCGGTCCAGAGACATGAGCGTCGTAGGCTTGGTGCTTTTGCCTGTGTCCATCTGCGAGGGCCAAGGGGGGAAGACGTCGCATGAGCTCGGTACAATTCGATTCGCTCTCTCTCTCTCCACCCTGCTCACCGTCCTATTGTCCACAGAATCACGCTTGCGGAATCCCTCAGTCGAGTCGATATCAAAGGAGTTGTCGTCTCGCGAGCGAGCTGGGCTGCCAGACGACTCGCTCATGACTACAGGGCGAGGTGGTGTGGCCGTCGTTGTCGACGAAGGAATAGCGCCGCCATTGCTCGGAACAGCGGCGACAGGGGCAGCAGCAGCTACGTCGATGGGATTGATGGGTGCGAGGCGCTCAGGCGTAGAGAGCTGAGGAGGCGGCTCAGCAACTACGAGGGTATCAGCGAGGCCCTGTCCGCTCGAGCCGGCAAAGTTGGGCGTCGGCGCGCCGGTAGCGGTGGTATTTGGGGCTGGGCCTCGTGGAGTGGATGGAGCTTGTGGCTTAGTAGCGATACCATTGCCTCCCGCGTTGCTACCTTGAGGCGTCTTTGATCGCAAGCTTGCCTTGCCGAGCAAGCTGTTGCCTCGTTGCTTGCTCGCTCTGCGGCTCTTGGCATCCGAGCCAGGCGCTGCTAAGCTGCCGTTGGTGCCAGTGCCAGTGACATTGCTAGCAGAAGTTGGAGCAGCTGAGCCGTTGCCCTCGTGGTGGTGACGCTGATGCTCATTGGCATCGCCGCCAACTTGCCCCTCGGCATCATCGCTTGGCTTTCGACCAAACTTACGAAGGAAGCGCTTGAACTTGGAGCCCGACTGCTGCTCATTGCCAGCGCCGCTGCCCATTGGGCCTTGAGGCGATGCTGTCGTTGTGGTCGCTGTCTCTACTGCCATGCTGTCTGGTGGATGGTAGTCGGTGGAGCGGAGCGAAGCAATCCCATTCAAGACGCATCGCATCTCGCCCTGGCGTCGCTCCGACTCAGGGCCGCCTGCCCCTTTGTGCCCCGTCTCGCCTTGGCTGGCTCCACATCGCACATCGACATTCGACTCGCTTGGTCCTCGTTGCTGTTGCTCTTTCGGACCGACATCTTCCGTTCCGTCGCTTAGGCTCGTCTCAAGTTGGCTGGGGCGGCGAGGAGGGCGGAAGGACTCCTCGATGTCCGATGGTGGTGAGAAAGTCAAGTGTTGCTCGACTTCTGAACCACCAAACACTACATCTCGTCGCAATGTCAACGGCGGCAATGAGGACAGTCGTCACTAGGGCGCTGAGAGGCGCAGTCGCTCCTTCGAGCTCGAGGGGTAAGTTGACAAGGAACTCGGCATACAGTCAGGACCTCGAGCTAATACACTCTCTACACCAGCCCTGCACACTACCGCCTCAGCTCACGCCTTTTCCAAATTTGCAATGCCCGCCATGAGTCCTACGATGACAGAGGGTGGACTCGCTACCTGGAAGGTCAAGGAGGGGCAAAGCTTCAGCGCCGGAGATGTGTTGCTCGAGATTGTGAGCTCGCGGTTCCCTTGGAATCCCCCCCGGCCGTGGCCTTGCTGACAGTGCTCGTCTCCTTTCGTTCGCGCCTAGGAAACGGACAAAGCCACAATGGACGTCGAAGCGCAAGATGACGGCGTCATGGGCAAGATTGTAGTAGGGGAAGGAGCAAAGAATGTTCAGGTCGGCAAGACGATTGCCATCCTTGCTGAAGAGGGCGACGACCTTTCTGAAGCGGCAAGCCATGTTGACAAGGAGGGCAGCGGCAGCGCCTCTCCCTCGTCTTCTTCGTCCTCGTCCCCCCCCTCATCCTCCGGATCAGGATCAGGATCAGAATCCTCCACCTCTACCACCCGCAGCGACTACTCCTCCCCGGGTGAGGCTGCCGAGTTCCCCTCCTCCACCTCCCACCAGCCCGTCCACGCATCCTGGCCCATCCTCTTCCCCTCCGTGCTCCGTCTTCTGGGCGAGAACAATGTCTCAGCGGAGGACGCGAAGAAGAACATCAAGGGCACGGGCAGGCGCGGCTTGGTGACGAAGGGTGACGTGCTCGTTTACTTGGGCAAGGCAGAGCAGCCTGCTGGGACAGCTACGAGCAAGCCGGCGAGCATTGCGGATCTTGGAGGAGCTGCGGCTCCAGGAGCGGCTGGCGGGTCGGGAGGCAAGACGACGGGTGGAACTGCGAGCCCTGATGGTGGTAAGAGCAGTGGTGGGAAGTCGGCGGCGCCGCTGGAAGCGAGGGAGCTGAGGGCGGCCATTCTGGGCGGGCTGGCATTGAACTCCAAGGTGGGAGCGTCGCGAGCTGCACCAGCCGTAGCTCCCGCACCGACGTCGTCGTCGTCAGTCGCGGATGCGGTCGCCGATTACCAGAAGAGCCCGGCATCTCCCAGCCCGGCCTCAACTCCGAAGCCGGCGAAGAAGGATTGGCTCGAGGGTCTCATTTGAGCGTGATTGGAGCTTTGATGAAGCAAGAAGGATTTCAAGTGACCCATAGTGACGCACGCTCCACAATAGAAGTACTTGTACCATTTTTGGTCGGCCTGCACCCTCGTGCCCAGACTCGACGATGTCTCTGCAGAGCCCCATCACGCATGCCCTCTTCGAGTCGTAAGGGTCTACAGCAAACATGCATTAAACTGAAGCACTCCCCTCCCTCTAGATCTACATCCCTCCACCTTCCTTCATCATCCCCTCCCTCACCCACTCAACATCAATCGCACTCGCGCACCTTACAAAGAGCTGACTAGTATACATCAGCTCCTCAAACACCAGCATGCGCGGCAAGCTCACGCCTCCACTGACCCCGGCAGAGCGTTGCGGGTGCAACGAGGAGGCAGGGTGAAGTTTGAAGACCTCGGGGCCACAGAGGACGCGATAGGAGCCTGCTTGGCCTGGAGGGGCGTTGCCAGAGGATGAGGAGGAGTCTCCACCGAGACGCATGGCGAGGTGAGAGGTGGAGCGACCCGTTACGAGGCATTTACGCAGAGAGGCGTAGTCCTCGTTGGCGTCGTCGAGGAGATTGGACGTGAAATCGTCCTCCTCTTGCATCTTGACGCGATCGGAGCGTTTGATCACTCGCAGTGGAGCGTCAGAGTCGTCGCTATCCTCTTCAGCGTCGACGCCTTCCTCGTCACTGCCATCACTGCTGTCCTCCCCTCCCTTGCCTTGCCTTTTCGTGAGGCTGCCGTTGGTATCGCCAGCGTCGTCTTTCTCGTCATGGCGCGGCAAAATACCAGCCTTCCTACAAATGCCGTCAATCTGGTCCCTGATCTCCTCGATCTCCCTTAGCGCCCGAAGGGAGAGGTAGTGGGCGTTGCACCAGGTCTTGACCTCTTGCAGAGCGGCAGCAGAGGCAGCCTTGTCCTTGCCTTTGCTCTTCCCCACATTGTGATTTGGCTGGCCATTCTGACTTGACGTAAAAGTGGAAGCGCTCCTCTTCGTCTTCAGGTATGCATAGAATGCCCGGAGCATAGTAACATGGTCTCCGCTCCAGTGTCGGAAGGCGCTCCTTGCCTTATTCGCTTCAGCTCGTTTTACCTCCAGTCGCTCTGAAAGGTCCCCGTCCTCCTCTTCTCCATCCTTTCCTGCGGGTCGTCGCTTGCCCTTATCCTGGTCAGAAGACCGAACAGCCGCTGCCGATGGTTCGAGAAAGATGTCTCGCTCCGAGGAGAGGATGGCGACCAAGTCTCGAGCTTGATGGACGACGGCTGGAGAGGCGGTGTTGGCTGCCGTGAGGAGTAAGTGGGAGAAGCGAGGCGGGAGAGGGAGCAGAGCCATGCGTTGACCCATCTCCGTGAGGACTAGCTTGCCCTCCTTCGTATCGTCTGTCCCATTCTGTGTCGTCCCATTCCTCTCCTCACCCTTCGCCTTGACTCGCCCCCTGCGCTCCACGGCGCCAAGGCCTGCCAGCTCCATCACCGCCCCTTCCAACTTGCCCTCTCTTGGCGCGTCTACCCAGTCTACTTCGCGTGGGTCCACTCCAGCCGCAAAGCAGTCCAGAGCCACAGAGGAGAGCTCAGCACGATGAATCTCCGGCATGGTCGTAGCGTCCATCCTCTCGAGCTCCACACGAGGGTATAGTCGGTAGCATTCTCCAGCGGCTTCACGACCTGCACGACCTGCTCGCTGCGCTGCTGCCGATTGGGAAATGGCGCGTGTAGTGAGGGTTTCGATACCTTGTTGCTGTTGATGTGCCTGCTCCGAGGCAGCATTACCGTTGGCCGCTGCTATTGAGGCGATCCCGCTCGCAGAGACGTGCATCTTTTCCTTGGCCAGCCCGCAGTCCACCACGTATCGCACGCCAGGGATGGTGACGGACGTCTCTGCGATGTTCGTCGCTACGACCACCTTGCGACAACCGACCGGAGTGGGGCGATAAACCTCCGCTACAGCCTTATTGCCCAGCGCGGCGTACAGAGGCACGACATGCAGGGCACCGACGGCCGTCTTTTGGCCCGTGGCTCTCTGCCTATCTTCGGCCCACTGTGGAAGGTGGTTTGAGAGATGACGGAGTGAGGAGCACAGCGACTCGATCTCCTCTGCGCCTGTTCCAAAGACCAAGATATCACCAGGTAGGGGACGGGATACGTGCAACTGAAGGACTTGCCGCTTAGCCGCGTCGAGCCAGTCGGGCTCCGCCTCGATTAGGTGGTTGACGGTCACTTCGTGGGTGCGGCCTTGCACGTAGAGGACTGGTGCGGGCTTCCCTTCCTCGCTAGCGAAGAAGCGCGAGAACAGGTCCGCATCCAAAGTAGCGGACATGACTACGATGTGGAGAAGCTGCGGCTCCTTGCCCTGTTTCTTCCCTCTCTGCTCCCACTCCCTCCTGAGCTCCCGTCGTCTGCGTTGCACCCTCTTCGCCAGGCCGAGCAGGAGGTCTGTCCGCACGCTGCGCTCGTGCGCCTCATCGATAATCAAGCACGAGTACTGCGGAAGCAGTCCCGCATGGCCCGCGTCGTGCACGTCGTCGATGTCCTTCCCCTCTGCCACCAGCTGAGCAGCTCCCCTCACAAACTCTCGGAGGAGCCAGCCGTCAGTCATGAATTTTATCCTGGTACGTCGAGTCGTCTTGTCCTGGAATCTGATCGCATATCCCACGAGCGGCGAGGCCTCGCCGTCTGTGTGCGCCATTTCGAGGGCCACACGCTTGGAGAGGGAGATGGCTGCCATTCTTCTTGGCTGGGTGATGCCCACCAGTCTGTGCCCCGAAGTGAAGTATCCGTCGGAGCAGGAGTGGAGGAACTGAGGGACTTGAGTAGACTTGCCTGATCCAGTGTCCGCGACGAGGATCGTTGTTTCATTGCTGCGGATCTCGTCGACGATGCGGTCGCGAGAGGACCAGATCGGGAGGCGCTGTCGGATTGAGAGAAGCTTGTTCGGTGGACCTGAGGAGGAGGAGGAAGGGCCGGCCTTGTTGGATGTAGTGGGCAGAGGATGAGATCGCGCAGAGGGCGAAGACTGCGCCGATGATGAGGATGTACCGCCATTGGCGTGTGTGTGTGCAACTGCAGGCCGGTTGGCAAAGGGCGCCGGCTTTGCTTTCTTGTGTTGCTGCTGCTGCTGCTTCCTGCCATTGAGCGGGTCGGATGAGCGCGGGCGCTTCTTCTGTGGACTCTCAGAAGGTGTGAGCCGCGAAGTCGATGGCCCAGCCTCGGGCACATTGTCTCGCAACCCCCATAGCGACATGCTGGCCTCTCTGTGCCTCTATGATGTTGATTGGAGGGAAAGAAGAAGTGAATTGACATCCGACACTCGACATCACAGCCGCCTCTGCACACGCCCCTCACTTTTCCTCTCTGTCCGCCCTCGACTTTGGTCGGAGACGAGGCGAGGCGGCGACGACGCAGACGAGGCGGATCGGCGTCAGGGCAAGAGGGAGCGGAGCGGGCGGCGGGGCTGCACTGCACGCATCCACGCGGGCCAGAAATCGTCTGCAGCGACTTGACGACGACGTCGAACTCCTTCTTGTCCGTCCCACCATCAACTCCACCCTATAGATCATACCAAGATGCCCAAGGTGAGGCCGGGACGAAGACGTCATGGTGATCAAGACTACCCAAATGCTGACACGACATGGTGTTGTCATCCACTCCGCTGCGCCTAGAACAAAGGAAAGGGCGGCAAGAACCGCAGAAGGGGAAAGAACGAAAATGAGTCCGAGAAGAGAGAACTCATCTTCAAGGAGGAGGGACAAGGTGTGTACTGCCATCGCTGGTAGCTTGGTGTACTGCTGCACAAGCTGATTTTTCTTCACGCGTGTTGCTTGCTCCTCCCTCGTCCGCAGAGTACGCACAAGTCCTCCGCATGCTCGGTAATGGCCGTCTCGAGGCACAATGCTTCGACGGTGAGAAGCGTCTTGCCTTGATCCGAGGAAAGATGAGGAAGAAAGTTTGGATCAACAACGGTGATATCATTTTGCTGTCACTGCGAGAGTTCCAAGATGAGAAGGCCGATGTGATCCAGAAGTACACGCCTGATGAGGCGAGAGGTGAGTGGTTCTGCGGAAAGCCCCAAGTGGCAAGGGCAGCGATCATGACTGCCAAAGGAGCGCAATATTGACTCCGCGATTGCTCGCTGTCGCTGCTCTCACTCGCAGACCTGATCAAGCATGGAGAGATCCCCGCAACGGCAAAGATCAACGAGGCCGAAGCTGGAGACGATGAGGGTGGCGAGGTACAGTTCGAGGAGGACTCGGGCGACGATGACGACGACGATGATCTGGATGACCTCTAAGCGTGCGCCATCACACACGCTACGCTGAAAGGAAGCAATAGATTATTGTCAGAGGATATTGCGTGGCGTCGTGAAGGCGGTTCGACGACTGAGAGTGAGGATGGGCGGATCCCTAACGGCGTAGGCTGAGGGCGTGACAGCTCAAGGCTTTGCAACGGTCAGCTCCAGCTTTCGGTGGTCGTCGTTGCTTCTCGAATGATTTTTTAGAGAGAGGGTGGCCGACATCGTCTCCTTGCCCTGCTCGCTATCGGCGCCCCTCGTCGCGGTGCGTACGGTAACGCCAGACGTCCATCGCTCCGTGCCGCACTCTGTCCACCTTCCACACGCAATGACGCAGCTGCATACAACATCGATCTGCTGAGACGCGAGCAGCCATTTCCCCTCGAGCTCTTTCATTCTGGCTGTTACATGGCCGTCAAGGTAGCCTGTCTTAACTCATCATCGCCCAGGCTCGCGGTCAGACGGTGGCATCACAATGCAAAAGAGCCATGGTCATTGGAATCGTTGTACAAGAAAGCGAGCGTAAAGTAGATCCAGAAGGCATCGTTGAAAACAGGAGACACATTTGGCAGAAGCCGAGGATTCGAGCATGATGATGACATGCTGCGCGTATGTCACACGACACGGATCGTGGTGAACCCAGCGGGCGCCCTACAGACAAGGCTGAGACTGATCTGAAAAATCGCCATCAATCAGGCGCTGCCTGGCACATGTGCAGTGGCCTTGGTCTCGCCTGAGCCAACCGACTGGCTGACATCGATGTGCCCTGCGCCCTTCTTGCCGCTGCTCTTCCATCTAGCCTCGTAGTCGCGGATGGCGGCCTTGATTGCGTCCTCGGCCAGCATAGAGCAGTGCAGCTACGAGCGGGCGAGCGCAAAGAGCGTGTGAGAGAGAGGGGGAGATGGTAGAAGTGGGTGCGTGAGTAATGATACTCGCAGACGGACTTCGCAGATTCTTTGCTCACCTTAACAGGGGGCAGACTGAGCTCCTTGGCAATCTCAGTGTTGTTGATCCTTCCTGCCTCCTCCAGCGTCAGCCCCTTGAGCTTCTCCGTGGCCAACGAACTCGAAGCAATGGCCGATCCGCACCCGAAAGTCTTGAACCTAACATCCTCGATAATCCCACTCTCGCCCACCTTGATGGACAGCTTCATGACATCACCGCAGGCCGGTGCGCCAACGAGACCGATGCCGATGTTCTTGTCCGACTTGAGGAAAGAACCGACGTTGCGAGGGTTCTCGTAGTGGTCAATGACCTTCTCGTGGTAGCCTCGTGACTGGCTGGTGGAGAAGGGCGAGGAGGTTGCCACTCGCGGTGTGGCGACGAGGGCTGGGCGGGCCGCAGAGCTGAGGGCCATGCGTGATGACGAGGCGCCAGCGGTAGTGGCTGTGCGGAGTGTGTTGCGGATCATTGTGTTGTTTCGGTGGTGTGGTGGATGTAGTTGATGGTGATGGTGAGGAAGGGAAAGAGGATCGCAGCTCTGGTCCTCTGATCAGATGGGCCTATCTGAAATCGTAGTCGTGGGCCAGGCAGCGGCACGCACAGAGGCACATCGGCGGCGTCTCGCCCGCCCCGCGAAGGCCGGTCCCATCTCTGCCTGAGCGCTGAGTGGAGAGGGCGGCACCGAAGTGCCACGTGGTTAGATATCCGTCGTCGTCGTCGTCGTCAGCGCTTCAGATTGGCCTGAGCGCGGATAGGCGACGAGCACGCTTCGACCGTAGACTCCTCAGACTCGTCACCCATCCTCAAAGCTCACCACCACCAGCATCAGCAAAGATGGCGGGCAGGGGCGAGAGCGCGTACAGCTTCTCCCTCACAACCTTTTCGCCGAGTGGAAAGGTGAGAGCGGCAGCCGTTGCGAGCGGGCCACGGCATATACCCTGCTGCCCCCTCTCGAGTGATGCTCACCAACATGCCTTGCCGCCTTGTCCCCTCGTCGCACCCGCAGCTCGTCCAAATCGAACACGCCCTCGCAGCCGTCAACTCAGGCGCAACCTGCCTAGGCATCAAAGCACAAAATGCCATCGTCCTCGCAGTAGAGAAAGCCCCACCTTCCCCCCTCGTCGACACCACTGGCCTCGAAAAGTTGGCAATCGTCTGCCCCAACATCGGCATCGTCTACTCTGGCATGGGGCCTGACTTCCGAGTTCTGGTAGCAAGGGCGAGGAAAAGTGCTCAGGCGTACTGGAAGATCTACGGGGAATACCCGCCTACGAGGGTGCTGGTACAGGAGGTGGCGGCTATTATGCAGGAGGCGACGCAGAGGGGGTGAGTCGTGCGCCGTCAAGCACCCAGCATCATCCTTGCCTTCTTGACTGACAATCCCGCTGTTTGCTCCCTTTCCAGCGGCGTCCGTCCCTTTGGCGTCTCCCTACTCGTAGCAGGCTACGACTCGCACCGCGGCCCCTCCCTCTACCAGGTCGACCCCTCTGGAAGCTATTTCATGTGGAAGGCTAGCGCCATCGGCAAGAACGGTGTCAACGGCAAGGTATTCCTGGAGAAGAGGTACTCCTCCGAGCTCTCATTGGAGGATGCGATCCACACCTCTATCCTCACGCTCAAGGAGTCGTTCGAGGGCCAAATGACGGAGAAGACTATTGAGATTGGCATCATCGGGACGAGCACGACAGCTCAGGTTGGAGGCGGTGAGGCGGTCAAGACTATGCCTGTGTTCAGGAAGTTGACCGAGGATGAGATTCGGGATTACCTGGCGTTGTAAGGCTGGGTGAGAGAGAATACATGATGTAACTGGCAACAAGGCGTTGTGAATGCGTGATGGAGTCGAAAGAAATGAGATCAGGACAGGATGAGGGGAAGCAAGGGTACAATAGGTCACAGCCTATGATGGAGGGGAAGGAAGAGGAAGAGGGTCAGCTGCCGATCATTCATATCAACCTGAGCCGTCAACCTCGCGGCTACTCACGCGGTGCCCCTCTCAAAGTTCTCCCTAATCTCCGTCGTATGCTCATCGAAGAAGCGATTGATCTTGCGGTTGAAGTGGGCGTTCTTCTCGTTGATGTACGTGACCTCGCCCTCGTCTTCTCCCGCGGGCCTCTTGCGTGAGCGTTTGGAGCGGGCGTCGGCTTCCATGTTGAGGTGGCCAATGACACGGTCCACTGCGTTGTCGCTGGGGCGATGACTGCCGTAGGAAAGAGAGCCGGAGGGTGAGGATGCTGATGATGGCACCACTGCACCAGTAGCTGCGTCGCGAACGACGAGTGCTGAGCTCCCTTCTGCACCCCTCGCATCCCTACCCTTTTCCTTGCCCCGACTCTCGGCCTGATAAGCCTTCAAATCAGGCTTCATCCCCTCTACACCTCTCGCATAACTCCTCGCCGCCAACCCATTAGCGTCGATCAATCCTTTATCCCTCTTCTCCTCCTTCTCCCTCAACTTCTCCTCCCAACGTTCCTGGTCCTCCATCGAATACCCCCAATTACGTACACGCTCCCAGTCCTTCCCAGACTCCTCTGCATCGCGCTTGTCCAGAGTAGCAGCAGCTTTTGCTAGCTTGTGCGCTTTACCCGGGTTCTTGCGGGTCGAGGAGCCCGGCGCGTGGGCGGGGGCTTTATCGAGGACAAGGTCTTTGCGGTTCGCTTGAGAGGAGGCGGAGAGGCGTTGCTTGAGGGAGAGGAGGCGCGCTTTGCGGTCTTCCATTGTCGTGGTGGAGGTTGAGGAGGAAGAGGCAGCAGGAGCATCCACAGGTTCTCCGTGTCCCTGCTCTTCGTCGCCATCGTGTTGCTCAGCATGTTGCTCCACCTCGTCTGCATCGTCCTGCTCCTTTGCTTTGCCCTTCACACTGCTGGCGGCCGCTGGAGGCAAGGACGAAGCAGCAGCCTCTGAAGTCTCTGCTGCATCCTGCTTGTCCACCTTCTTCGCAGCTCTGGTCTTCCTCGGCGGCATCTTTGGATGGTAATGTAGGATGCTGCGTTTCGTTGACGGCCTCAAGGGCCCGATCGATGCCTCGTCTCCGCCCTCTCGCTCGCTCTCCGCTCCACGTGGTTCGCTCCCAGTTCCGAAGCCAACTTCGCACCTCGCAATCGTACGACGTCGCATCGTCCGTCCCTTCGCATCCGCACAAACCGCGCAGCCATTCAGCGATAGCAGTCTTCAGCCATGGCCAAAGGTGAGCTTGCTCGCCCCTGAAGCTTATGATGCGACGCTCTACAGTGGCACTGACCAGACTGTTTGTCTCCCCCCCTCTCGCTCCCTGCGCAGTCGCCCAACCCGAGCTGAAGCGCTACCTAAACAAGCGCGTCTGTGTCAATCTCCAAGGCGGGCGCCGTATTGTCGGCCTCTGCTCTGGGTTTGACATCTTTATGAACATGGTCATCGATGAGGCCACAGAGCAGATTCACCCACCTGTAGCGGGTGCGCAGGCTAATGCGGATGGGAGGGTACAGGAGAATAGGAACGTGTGGCAGGATGGGGACAGATTGGGCATGGTGGTGAGTGGGCGCGATGAATGCGTAGACTTGCGAGGCCTGCTGCTACTCGAAGAAGGGAAGTAGTCAATCACTGACTCACTTTCTTTCGCCTTGTCCGTCCGCGCACCCGCAGGTCGTAAGAGGAAATAGCGTCAGCTCAGTAGAAGGGTTGGAAGCGATCAAGACGACATGATGAGCAGGAGCTGGTGGCTCCAGAGAAGGAGGATCATTGCGAGAAACAGGTGAATGAGTCGAAGCATGCAATGCTTCGGGGAGCATTCATTCACCCGACTTGAGTCAGGGCTGTCCAAGAGTGTCACGCCATCGCTCGACCGACGTCCTCCATAATGTTCCTCCTCGCTTCAATCCACACGAGATATTCCCAGCACTCGCAACGACGGCCGGGCTGGACTATCAAGTTGAGGTCTGATACATTCTGATGTTCGCTAACTTCAATTTGTTTCTTCAACGGATACAGCCCCCGACTAATTGCTTCACTCCCCTCCAGGCTTAGCCTTCTTAGCTGCATTCTCCCCCTCAGCTCCTCCCCCTGCCCCACCAGCAGCATTACCCGCTGCTGCGGGTCCGCCACTTGCCCCACTTTCCGAGGCTTTACGCTTCTGACCAGCGCCACCAATAGCGCCGCCTCTAGCTCCACCACGGCCGCGCAGACCACCTGCTCCACGAAGGCTCAGACCACCACGAGCGGCTCCTGCTCCTGCTGCTGCTGCCCCTCCGCGAGCTCCTGCAGCAGCAGCGCCCGCGGCTCCAGGTCGAGTAGGAAGGTTGGCAGTCGTCCCTCCCCCTCGTCCTCCTCTGGCTGCTCCTGCACCTGCACCAGCGGCAGAAGGTCCAGCAGGAGCAGTAGGCGTCGCCGCATTGGGGCTAGCAGTAGAGCCGCTTGCTTGGCCACGCAGCTCAGCGATCTCTGCCGTCAGCTTGGCGATTTTCCCGTCTTTTTGCTTGATCAACAGCTGATTGCGCAACGTCGCCTCGTTCTTGCCAGCCGCGTAGCCCGCCTCGTATCGAGCCTTGTGGACCGGGTCCTCTGAGTCGGTGCTGCTTGACGCGCCAGCGGCTGGCGTGGCCGGCGTTGAAGATGAGGCTGCAGAAGCTTTGAGAGCGTCGCGCTCCTCGCGCAACTGGGCGAGCTCCTTCTCCTTTTCTGCAAGGTGCTGCTTGAGCCCCTCGACCTCTGCACCACCGCCAGAGGCAGCGGACTGAGCCTTCTTGACGGCAACATCGATGGCCATACTCTGTCTCTTGGCGAGAGTGGCTTGCTGCGCTTTGAGTTCCTCGGCGTGGGCGGACTTGAGGGCGGCGATTTGCGATGCCGTATCGTCGGACGACGTGGCTTCGCCGGATTCTGTTGTTGAAGAGGTGAGCTGAGCCTCCAGCTCGGCGATCCTCGCGTTGGCTTGCTCTAGGGCAGCTTCCAGCTCGGTGATGCGGGCCTTGAGAGTCTCGCCCTCGGCTTGAAGGGCAGCAAGGTCGGGCGTGATGGAGCTACTTGACTCAGCAGGCTTTTCACCATCTGTCTCTTGCTTCACTCCATCCTGCCCACCACTCCCTTGCTCCAGCTTCGTCTTCAACTCGTCCCTCTCCTTGATCGCCTCGTCCTTCTCCTTCATCGCCTGGCGCGCCTGCTGCAGGAATTCTCGGGCCTTCTGATGGTGTGTCTTCTCCCTGGTCGCAAGAGCGGCCTTCGAGGTTTCCAATTCTGCTTTCTCTGCGTCCCAAGCTGCGCGGGCTTCAGCGAGAGCAGTAGCCACATCGGCTGCTGATGAGGAGGTAGGTGGGGGAGAGGCTGCTGCTGGGGCTCCATCGGCATTGTCGGCCTTGGCAGCGGCGGACGACTCATCATTGGCTGTGTTGACAGCGCTGGATGCGGCTTCTTGGGCTGCGGCCTCCAGCTGTGCGACTTGAGCTTGGAGCTCATCAATCTTCTGTTGCGCAGTCGCAGCAGCTGCTTTCGCCTCCTCCGCCGCTCGCTCTGATGCGCTCTTGTGCTCCTCATCACCGGCCTCCTTTCCGGCCTTCAACTCATCCTTCTCCTTGATCAGCGCCTCCTTCTCGTCCTTCAACCCCTGGATCTCGCCCTTCAATCTCCCAATTGTAGCGCTCGCCTGTGCCCTCAGCTTTTCAAACTGCTCCTTTGAGCTAGCCGTCTGCTTCTGCGCCTGCTCTAGCTGGATCTGCAGCTCCTTTGCTCTCTCCTCGTGCCTCTTCACCTCTTCGGGATCAACTCGATCGTATTGCGCGAGGATGCTCTGCGCGCGAGCCTGCCAGCGCTTGTTGTCTTCCTGGACGATGCTCAATTGGCCCTGCGCAGCGCTGAGCTCGGATTGGGCAGTGCGAAGTTGCTCGCGTAGAGGGTCAAGCTCGGAGCGGGTGCTGTCCAGTTGTGTCTGCAAGAGGTTGCACTTGCGTGCCGAGCGTTCCGCCTCGTCACGAAGGGTAGAGTTGGACTCGCGTAGGATCGAGAGCTGGTTGATCTTTTCCATGAGATCGTCGTGTTGGCGTGCAGCCGGCCCTTCGCCGGCCGTAGAACCGGCGGCGTTGGATTGTCGCTCCTCGGCCAGCTGGACCTTGGTCTCCTCCAGGGCTCGATTGGTGTGCTCGAGGTTGAGCCGCAGTCGCGTTGCTTCCTGCTTATTGAGGTCGAGCTGAAGGTCGGCAATCTCCTTTTCGCGGCGGAGATAGCGAACCACTTCGTGCAGCTCGTCGGGAGGTGAGGCACTGAAGGAAGCGTCGCCGTCCACAGCCGCGGCGATCGCGCTTGATGGTCCCACGGCAGAGTCGGTGCTACGCGCCCCACGAATTTGCCCCACTTGCTCCGTGAGCTTCTCCAGATGCTCATGAAGAATCTTGTTCTGCTCAGTCACCTCGCCCAATCTCGCCTGCACAGCATCCCTTTCTTTTACCAACAGTTCGCGCTGAGCCTCCCAGCTGACCTGCGACGAGCTAGCGTTGGCTTGCGCCACCTCAGCATTACGCTGCGCTTCGCGCGCTTCAGTGCGGGTGCGCTCCAGATCCTCCTTGACGGTGGACAGAGCGCGGATGTCGTCGGCGTGCGCGACGAGCTCTTGTTCGTACTTGGCGTGGGCTTCCCTAGCGAGGCGGGCATGTTGCTCCACGTCCGCACGCACGCCTTGCTGCTCTGCGCGGGCCCGCTCTTCTACGCTGCCCAGGTCGGCGAGAGCGTCCTCAAGGGAACGCTTCTCGGCCGCAAATTCGCTGCGCTGTGCCTCGAGCGCCTGGCGCGCAGAGGAGGCCTCGTTCTGCAGAGTTGTGATCTCTGTGGCGACTGATTCCAGTCGCTCTCTGAGATGGGTGATCTCCGAGTCCTTCTGCGCAACGCTGGCTTCAGTGGACGTCTTGTATTCCTCGTAGGTGGCCTGCAGCTGAGAGAGAGCCTCCTCGCTGGCCTGAGAGATGGCCTTGAATTGCTCAACGTGCGAGCGCGACTGCTCTGCTTCCACTTGCGCACTGCGGAGCTCACCACGAAGCTCGGCCAGCTCGATTTGCAATTGTTGCTCGTTGCCGCCGGTGCCGGTGCTTGATTGCGAAGAAGTTGCGCCGCCTCCGCCTGCTCGACGCTCGTAAACGGCTAGCTTCTCCTCCTTGGTGTCGACCTGCTTCTGCAAGTCCTCAGCGCGGCGAGTGACATGCTCGACATTGGTCCTTGCGACTGCGAGCTGCTGCCTCGCCTCAGCGAGCTCAGCCGTAGCCTTCTCCACGCGGCCCTGCAGGCTGTTACTCTCGACCTCACGCCTGAGGTCAGCTTCCCTTCTTGCCTTCTCCTCTCGCTGCAAGCGCTCTCTTGTCTCCCTCTCTGCCTGTTCGAGCTTCTCCACCTGTCCCTCCAGCCTACGCCTCGTCTCCCCAGCGGAGCGGTCCAGCTCATTCTGCATCGTCTGCACATTGCGCAGCAGCTCATTCAAGCTTGCCTTCTCCTTGACCATCGACCCTACTTCATCCACAAGACGCTGCTCGGCCGCCTTGGCCAAGTCACGCTCAGCGCGCAGATTTGCGCTTTCGTTGCGAAGGCGGTCGAGCTCTTTGCGGCTGGAAAGGAGCTCCTCAGAAAGGGTCTGGGATGATGTCTCAAGGCGGGCAATCTGCTCTTGTTGAGGGCGGAGGCGTTTTGTGACCTCGGCCAGCTCGCTGCGTTGCAACTCGAAGGTCTGCTGGAGGGTACGGAGACGTTGATCGGTGGCTTCGCGACCGGCCTTCTCCCTCGCGGCGGTGAGGGCGCTTCGACCGGCTTCATCGCGGGCGTGACGTGCCTCCTCCTTCAGCGCATCGGCGTCTCGCGCCGTCTCCTCACGGAATGCATCGAATTGGCCTTGGAGGGTGGAGTATTGGTTGGCGAGGGCTGCATGTACGCCAGAGTCGACGCCTGAGCTGCTGGCTGATGCGGCTGCAGGAACAATGCCTCCGCCTCTCGCCCCCGTCGCAAGCATGGAGCGGAACATGTCCCTCTCTCTCCTGACGGCCTCGATCCTGGCGCGTGCCGAGTGAATCTCGCTCTCCAGCCTCTCAATGGTGCGCACGGCCTCTTGAACAGCCTCGCTCTCCTCGCGACCGTTGCGCTCGCGCCATCGTGATTCCTCCTCCTCCATGCGTGCGCCAAGCTCGCGCGCTACGCGGAGCAAGCGGCCATTTTGAGCGACGAGGGAGGTGAGGGAATCGAAGGTGACGAGTTGTGTAGTGATGACATTGTTGGTGTCGCCTTCATTTTCGCTGACGCCATTCAGGTCACTGCCGTCGTCTTGAAGTCGGTCCGCAGCCGAGGGATCGTCACGTAGAATGATCTCGCGCGTAAGAGTGCGAACTTGGCGGCCCAGATCGGCCAGCTGCTGGCCCAGCAGTCCATTCTCACGCTCCAAAGCCGCCCTTTGTGCCTGGTTCTGCTTCGATACGCGTTCTGCAACATCCCTGTCCTCACACGCCTTCGCAAAGTCTGCGCTCAACTCCTCGAGTGCAGCGCCTAGTCTCTCCGTCTCCTCTCTCTGAGCCTGCAGTGCCGGCGCTCGCTCCTGCAGGTCGGTCATGACCGTCTCAAGGATCTGAGTAAGGCGGCTTGTCTCCAGCTTCTCGCGACGGAGCTCTTCCTCGGTCTTAGCGAGGGAGGTGTACACTTCGGTGAATGTCTTGCCGGAACGCTGCATCGAGGCGGCCATGGACGCTGTAGGGGACATACCGAGACCGACGGAGCCAATGGAGCCATTGAAAGGGCGGATGAGGGGCGTAGACGGGGTAGAGGCACGCGGTGCTGAGCCAGTGTCGATGCCGACGCTTTCTGCCAGTCGGTCTAAGGCGATCTTGAGGTCTTGCTTCTCTTGCTCAAGGCGGTCTACGTCTGCGCGACCGGATTGCATCTCTGCTCTGAGCTCTTCTTCACGCTCCCTGCACTCCTCGAGGACTTTCTCCCAAGCCTCTTCAACCTGCTGGACTCGGCGAGCAGAATCGTCCGCCCTGCGCTGAAGCAGCGACGTCAGGCGATCCTTGGTCTCCATCTCCCTTCTGAAGCCCTCCTCCTGGCTCGCTACTCTCGCAGCCAGCTCTTCCTTTTCGTTCGCCGCCTCATTGAGTCTACGAGTGTTCTGGTCGACGGCAGACTGGAGCATTTCTGCCTTGGACTCCAGAGCACTCAAGGACGCGGTAGCAGCATCGAGCTCGCTCTGCAGTCTGACGACCTCTGAATGCTTGCTCGAGCGGAAAGCTGTCTGCTCAGTATTGAGCTTCGATAGCTCGGCATGCGCCCACTTGGCATCCTTCTGTGCGAGCTCCAACTCCTGCGTAAGAGACTGAACCTTGAACCTCGCAGTGCTCTCCGTTGCCTTGACTTCTTGTACCTCGGCGCTAAGCTGTCCATTCTCCTTGCGCAGATCACGGACGGTGGCCTTGAGTGAGTCGGCCTCCTGCGCGCTACGGCTGACTTCTGCGCGCTCGCGGTCGAGAATCTCGAGGATCTCGCGCTTTTCTCTTTGTTCCTTCTCGAGGACAGCCTTGACTTCGAGACTGGCAGAGTTGCCGCTCTCAAGGTCGGACTTGATGGCTGCTAGCTCTGCCTGTACCTCTGCAAGGCTAGACTGAGCGGTCGTCTTTTCAGCCTGAGCAGCCTGGGCCTCGCTCGCAGATGTGGCTGCCCGCTGCTCGGCGTCTGCCTGCCTTGCATTGGCTTCGTTGAGCTGTGATTCGACGTCTGCCTCGCGCGCTTCACGAGCGGCTACTTCTGCCTCGTACTTGGAGGACAGCGCGCCAAGGGCTGAGTAGATCGCGGTGACGAGCTCCGGCGAAGGGTTGACGAGGTCGAAAGGCATCGCAGGTGATGGCGAGGCATGGGCCTGGATGGCCGCTTGGAGTGCTTCTGTTGTCACGTCTGGCGGCATCGTGACCGTCGGTGGCGGCGCCATTGGAGCCTCGACGTCGACGTCTGCCATTGTGATGATGTTGGCGCGACGAGACAAAGGGAACAAAGGGAACGAGGAAGCGACGGCGGCGCATTGGCTCGAGCGGATGGATCGACGGACGGCGGCCAGACCACGCGCGCCCAGTCGAGACAAGTGCATCGATGCGGAGCGGAACTGGCTTCGCAGCCTCGATGACTTTTTGATTGAGATTCCTTACCACATCCTCGATGAAATGGCAGCAGCGGCGCAGGCTTCGACCAGCAAGCATGCATTGGTCGTAGGAGGGGCAGGCTTTCTTGGTGAGCAGAGGAAGTTTTGGGCTGAATGGCGGGGTACGACAGGCTGACCTGTCTCCTGCCCCTCACACAGGCTCCGCAATTACCAAACGCCTCGTTTCTCAAGGCCACACAGTCACCTCCATCTCACGGTCAGGCCGGCCCTTCCTCACACCCTCAGGTCATCGCCCAGCATGGTCGACATCACCGCGGCTGAAATGGAGAGCGGCAGATGCTCATAGCCCGCAGTCGTATCGTTCCATCCTGGCAGGCGAAGAGACTGGAGTTCCACCCGTCTCCGCAATTGTGTCCACGATGGGCATCCTCCTCGAGGGAAATTACAAGGGGTCGTCTTCCAGCTTAGAGGGGACTGCAAAGGCGCTAATGAAGGGTTGGGGCGTGGGAGGAAGTAATCCGCTGCAAGAAGAGGGTCAGGGTGGAGGCGGGCCGACGTATGAGCAGATGAACAGGGATGCAGCCCTCTCAGTCGCCTCGACGTGGCGAGAAGTCTTGAGCAGCGCAACTAGCTCGCAGCCCCTCCCACCCTTCGTCTTCATCTCTGCGGAGGATATCTTTCGTCCCATTGTCGATGAAAGATACATCCTCACCAAGCGACAAGCAGAACAAGGGCTACGAGAGCTCAGCTGGGTCACACAGCAGGAGGCGGCTAGCTCCCCCTCCTCCTCACCGGGCACGGCAGACGCGGATGGTGCTGGCCTGGACGACGAGCTCCGTCAATCACGCCGTCAGGTCTTCCGCAGCATCGCAATCCGTCCGGGTCTCATGTATCACCCGCATACTCGCCCCCTCTCCACCTTACCTGCCGCTCTCCTGGACCTGTCCTGCGCCGTCCACTCCTCGCGGCTCGCTAGCCTCCTACCCGCCACGCCTGCGAGCGTCCTGGCGGGTGTTCTAGGTCAGCAACCTCTGGCGAGGCTACTCACCCTCAGCCCGCTGCATATCGATACGGTGGCCAAGGCTGTGAGTGAGGCAATAATGAGGGACGGGCTCGAGGGCGTCGTCGACACGCAGGGAATCAAGGCGTTGGCTGGGTGGAAGCAGAGCGAGGCTGAGGTACAGAGTGGGAGGTCTGCTTGGGCTGAGAGCAGGATGTGAGGTCGCGATCCCGATGAAGCATTGTGAGATTCTTGTAATATTAGCAATTCCCCTTCAATGTCTCGAGTGATGGCTCATCGACACCATGGGCGTGAGTGAGCCCTGCTTTGACCAACGATCCGCCCTCTTCCCGCCTCGCCGCCCGCCTCGCCGCCCGTGTGGAGCTCGACGCGCGGCGCTCGAGCCAAGTGTTGAGCAATGCTTGGATCCGTCTTGCTTTCCTACCATCATCACCAACATCACTCGCAACCTTGACCACGATGGACGAAGACGCCAAGATCTCGCAATTTACCAGCATTACTGGTGCATCAGCTGATCGAGCCAAGTGAGTGCTAAATTACGCCAGCACGCCATGTCAAGCCCGGCATGGACTGACCTCCCTCGCTGCTTCCTCATGCTTCTCTCGCTCAGATTTTTCCTCTCCTCTTCTGGCGGCGATGTCGAGACCGCGATCGCTACCTTCTTCGAGAGTGGAGATGTAGGCGCTGACGAGGCGACATCGACAGCTGAGACGGGTGGACCGACCACTGAGAGTGCCGGTGAGTAGCTTGTCTCCCTGCCTCAACACACGGCCCCCCGCGTTCACGCTGATCATCCTTCATCCTCACAGCGCCAACCACACCTGCACCCGCAGCAGCAACCGCACCCTCCAGCGGTCCTCGCACTCTCTCTGGCGCACCGGCAGAGCCCCTGCCCCCGGGCTGGGGATCCTCCGCCTCGTCCTCCTCAGCACGACGCCCTCCCGGAGGAGCCGGCGGCTTCTCCTCAGGCGGGGGCATCCGCACTTTTCGCGACCTAGCAGGCAGTGACGACGGCCCCCGCGGACGCGGCGGTGACGATGATGATGACGACGATGACGACGACGACCGTGGACCGGAGAACCTCTTCACTGGTGGCGAACGATCTGGGCTGAGCGTGCAGAACCCTGATCTCAGGAGGGGCAGGAACCAGCCGGACGCGGTGAAGGAGATCTTGAGGCAGGCAGCTCAGAATGCTCGTGGCCGCGGCCCCGGTGGTTTCCCTGGTGAGGGAGGGCCGGGCGATGACGAGGGAGCTATTGCTCCTTCTGCGGGTACCGCTGCGTCAAGCTTCGGTGGAGCGGGTAGGACAATTGGGGATGATGGGCCGGCAGCCACCGAGACGCCAGCGACAGGCAGCATTCCTCAGCAAGAAGCAGCAGCTGGCGGCGATGATGAAGACTTCGACTCCGTAGCGATTCGTCACCTCAACTTCTGGCAGGACGGCTTCTCCATCGAGGATGGGCCCCTGCAACGCTACGAGGATCCGCAAAGCCAGGCCCTCCTCCAGGCCATCGAGAATCAGTCTGCTCCTCCCGGCGCATTCAACATCAAATTTGGGCAGCGTGTCGAGCTTCGCGTGGCCAAGAGGCTCAATGAGAAGTACTCACCGCCCGCTCCTGGGCCGATGAAGGCATTCGGCGGCGAAGGCAACAGATTGGGTAGCCCTGCGCCAGCTATGGGAGCAAGCTCATCCACGTCTGCCACCCCAGCGGCGGCTCCTCCTTCCACTGGCACGTCAGCCCCCTCCAATTTCACCGTCGACTCCTCTGCCCCTACTACCTCGGTGCAAATCCGCCTCGCTGATGGGACAAGGCTGGTAGGCCGTTTCAACCACACGCACACCGTCGCCGACATCCGCTCCTTCATCAACGCTTCTCAGCCTGGTATGGCGGCGCGCAGCTACGCCCTGCAGACTAGCTTCCCGCCCAAGCCCGTCGAGGATGAGGCGCAGACGATCAAGGAGGCCGGGCTGTTGAACGCCGTCGTGCAGCAGAAGTGGACGTAGGCGCGGGATGCCGAAGGATAGATGCGGTGGAAGAGGGAGAATGAATTGAGGATCACCCCGTGTAATGAACTAGAGGTCCCTTCTCGCCCCTTTCTAAAAGAGGCAAGCTTACAGTGACCATCCTCAATCTCTCGTAGAAGCGCCTGTGCTCCACGTCCCGCTGCGCCTTTGCTGCCAGTCCGCCCTCGAGCTCGAAATCCCCCGCTTGAAATTTGGTCTCGTCCCGTCGGCTGCCTCGTCCGTCCCTTGACAGCTCCGCCTTCTCTCCCCACCCAACATTACACCTCGCCACCTTATTTCTTGGCCATAATGGCTCTTCGCAACTTCATCCATCGCCGCAACCATAAAGAGCGCTCGCAGCTTACCCACCGCAAGAAGCTCGGCCTCCTCGAGAAGCACAAGGACTATGTGCTTCGAGCAAAGGACCACCACTCGAAGCGCGATAGGATTAAGCGATTGAGGGAGAAGGCGCTTGACAGGAACAAGGATGAGTTTTACTTTGGGATGATCAAGGGGAGAGTGGAGGTGAGTGTGGCGATGCCTTGTGATTGAGGATACCTTATAGGGGTGGGGTAACTGACTGAATCTTCGCCCCCTCCTTGGTCCCCTCACAGAAAGGTGTCCACTACTCATCCCGAGGCAACGAGCCTCTCTCCTCTTCTATCGTCTCTTTGCTCAAGACGCAAGACGCAGGCTACGTGCGACGTCAGGTGACCTCAGAGCGCAAGCGCATCGAGAGTCTCGTCGCTCAGCTGGCCCCCAACGTACCAGAGATGCGCGTCGAGTGGCTCGAGGAGAAGAGCAGTAGGATGGAGGCTCTGCGCGCTTCGGGTCTCTTGGCGGATGACAAGAAGGGCAAAGGCAAGGGCAAGGGCAGGTTGGAGCTAAGTGAGGATAAGGGAGACGGCAAAGTGGGATCACAGGGAAAGAGGACGATCTGGTGCGACGGCGGGGCGGATGGTGTCCGTTCTTACGCCCCCGCCTCAGCGTCTACATCAGCGACAGCTTCTTCCTCACGCTCAGCGTTGCAAGCCCCGACTATGCCGCGCTCGATCGAGGACTATGATCTCGAGGACTTGGACGACGAGCTTCTCCTCAACGAAGGCCAACTCACCGACCTGGACGACGATGAGGATGGCGAACTTGCCCCTGTCCATCTTGCGCAAGACGATGAAGAGCAGACTGCTCGTCGACGTCGGCGAGCAGAGAGACACTGGTCCTACCTCCTCTCACTCCTTCGTGCCCGACAAAAACGTCTCGAAGCTCTCACTACCGCCTCCGAGCGGCTGGGGCTCGTGCGGGCGCTGATGGCTAACAAGGGGGGGAGCTCGGTGAGGAAGATAGATGCCAAGAAGCAGCAGGTTACGGATATGGTGGCTAAGGGCAAGTACACCAAGAATGGACTTGCTCTGCCTGGGACGGAGGATAGTGACGAGGATGAAGAGGACGAGAGAGGTGGGAAGAAGAAGAAGGAGAAGGTCGTCTACAAGTTTGGCAAGGAGAGGAAGCGCTGAGGCGGGCGGGAGTGAGCAGCGTTGCAGGCTCTTGTTGCATCAGCATTGCTATATCGTTATGATTTCTTCGTGTGCCTGGCTTTAGTGATCACCGCCAGCTGCCGCCACGCTCGTTCAACGGCCGTGACCGTGACTTGGCGGGCGTAGGCTCCACGACGCTTAGGTCTTTTTTGCGCTCGAGGCCTTTGAGCTTAAACGATGAACGCTGCTCGTCAGAGCTCACCTTTTTCACCTCTTGTTTCTGCCGCTCCTCGTCATCGTCATCGTCTCATCTTGGTCTTGGTCTTGGACCTTTTGACGCCGCGCCGCGTCTTGGTTTTGGCACTGGCCTAGAGGATGGGCTCGAGTGGGATCCGGCCACGTCCGCGCGGTAGGTATAAAAACCCCGCGACCCAGCGGGGTGACTCCAAGTGGCCTCCCCCCCTCGCCCTCTCTTTTGCCCTCCTCACCTTCACCGCTATCCTCGCCGCCGTTACCGCGAGCAGCAGCATCCGCCGTGAATACAGCGCAGCGCATCAGCTCATCGCAGCTAACACCTCGCACGCTCTTCTTCTGGACGAGACCGCTTCACTGCGACATCTCGACGTCGACGAACGACGACCAAAACAAGAGGGCATCTCGGGGGCCAAGCTGCAGCTCAAACCCACTCAAATACAATACCATCTCTTGCACACCGCTGCTACTCGCTGCAATAACGGTTCACTTCTTATTTTTTCTCTCTCCGTGAAGGCGTAGCATCGTGGGCATCTCCGCCGCACCCGCACCAACGTCGACGCCGACGCCGACGCCGACGCACTCTCGTCCTACTTGTCCTCTTTGCCTGGCATGGCCGGCCTAGCCCTCCCATCCGCAAACGGCTCAGCATCCAATGCTACCGAGTACGCAAATGGCAACGGCGCTGTAGATGCGGGAAGGGGAAAGGTTGGGAAGGGAAGCAGTGAGACGCCTGGTCCCTCGGCGGGGGAGGAAGCAAAGGGAGGGAAAGCTGGTGGAGCGGCTACTTCAGAGGCTGAGCAGGCCCTCCGAGCGCAGGACTTGCCGCTGCCTGTGCTGCAGAACATCGTTGCTACCGTCAATTTGGACGTTCGACTCGACCTCAAGACGATTGCGCTGCACGCTCGTAATGCCGAGTACAATCCGAAGGTGCGGCGCCGACTTAGCGGGTTGACATCCGTCCTTTCATCGCCGTACTAACACTGCCATTCTCCCCTGCATTTGCCCACTCGCGCAGCGCTTCGCCGCCGTGATTATGCGTATCCGTGAGCCCAAGACTACGGCCCTCATCTTTGCCTCAGGCAAGATGGTCGTCACGGGCGCCAAGAGCGAGGATGACTCTCGTCTTGCCAGCCGCAAGTACGCTCGCATCATCCAGAAACTAGGCTTCGAAGCCAAGTTCACCGAGTTCAAGATTCAGAACATCGTAGGCTCCTGCGATGTCCGTTTCCCCATTCGTCTCGAAGGACTGGCGTATGGGCACGGTATCTACTCGTCGTACGAGCCGGAACTCTTCCCGGGCTTGATCTACAGGATGGTCAAGCCCAAGGTGGTGCTGCTGATCTTTGTGTCGGGCAAGATTGTACTCACGGGCGCCAAGGTGAGAGAGGAGATTTATACGGCGTACAAGAATATCTGGCCGGTGCTGCTCGACTACCGCAAGCCTTGATGCGGCGTGCTTAGAGCAAGACGCAGCGGCATGCATGTCTCCCGAGAAGGCGCTCCGACGGCCACGAAGACGAAGGAGAATCGGCAACATCCATCAGAGCGGTCCTCCTACCGCCAGTCACACGAGCACGTCCATCCCTTCTCCCTCCCTACGTCGACCTCGCCACTCGACCACGCCACCAAAAAGAAGACACAAAAACACATAGCGACCTCAGCCCAGGCGCCCAGTGCGTCTGCTTCGTCCCTCATCCCCCTCTCTGCCCCACCACTCGCCTTCGTCCCTCTACCCTTCTACCACCCACACTGTGTACACGTAGATCTCTATCACTCAAAACGATTCTGTTCTCTGCCCGTAATGTGACAGACGTCGTCGTGCCTCGCATGCTTTGCTGTCAAGGAGGCTGAGCTGGAGTTTGCGGATCCCATCTCCTGTCTACAAGCTGTGTTACTCATCGTATTCGACGTCAGACTGGGTTGATGAGGACGGATTTAGTGAGCAGACGAGGAGGTCACGGCCGTTTAGGGTCGCGTGCCACCGTACTCCTTTGTCCCACTCCACGTGGTCGTCTGCTCATGCACGCCAGCGGACGTGCAGCGGGCGGCAAGTCGCTCCGCTCGACCGATCTCTCTCCACTCCTCCCTCCGTCCTCTCCATCAACTCCTCTCGTCCTCATCATTCTCCCTCTCATCATCATCTCATTCATAGCGTCAGGCGCATAGGCGCAGGGCTAGTCCCTTCCTTCCCCTCACAATCCTCCCTGGTCGAGGTGTTTGTCGATGGCTAGTCCAAAAGTAATCAGATACACAGGCGAATGCCGATGCATCGTAGCCTCTTGGCTCCAACGGCAGCCATGCCTTAAGGTGAACCTCTTCTCGAGTTGCCTCCCTGGATCGGTGCTTCTCTGCCTTTGACCGGTCCGATCATTGCTCATCAGAGACCAGAGAATAAGGACTTGGGCGGAGCTCGCTATGAAGGGCGGGATTTCAAGCCGGCAAACAAGGCAGTGCCCGTCGTCACGTTCAAGGTCTTCCATTCGCCGGAGGACCCATACGCGGACGACGCCTTTGTCAAGGGCAACAAGCTGAGCAAGCGCAAGCAGAAGGAGGTCGCCTTTGGCCGCCTTAACTTGCCTACCGAGTCCATGTTGGGGAGCTCGCCGTCGACAGGGTCAAGAGACAAGCGCACCAAGCCCTCGCCTCGGAGAGAACCACGATCGACGAAGCTCCTCACACCTCCAGCCGGGAGCGGGCGCTCAGCGCACTCACATGCCTTCATAGTGGCGCTTGAGGAGGCCTTTCCGTGCGTCTTCTCTTCCCTGCGCTCTCAATCGCGTCCATCATCACTTGTGTACACCACCAAAAACGCACACACCCACAATGGACTCCTCGGACTCAGATCTCGAATTCGCCGCCTCCGTCCTGCTAGTCAGCCCGACGCTGACGGCACTAGAATCAACCGAGAATGCCGTCTTCTCAGAAGACCTCCCCACCACAGTCACACGACAAAACGCGCGAGTCGCTCTTGGACGACTTGCACGTAGAGCTCAGCGGGATCTTTATCGCCTGCGTCCACAGCCATCCCCATCGCCCTCACAGCTACCAATCGCCGACCGAGCATGGAGCATTATCCAGCGCGCCTTTGCCGGTCACTGCGCCTGGTTCGATGCCAGCCAGCCTTGGGTCCTTCGTTGCAGAGACATCCTGCAACAAATCAGAGCCATTGTCGAGGCGGGTCGAACCGATTTATGGCAGGCTTTTGAGAGCGTAATGGAAAGACAGGGAGCTTCAGAGCTGGAGAAAGAGGAGTGGTGGGATGAGAATGCCACCACGAAGTTCGATTCGCGCCCTGGCATGGAGCCAAGCTTCCCCAGGACGCAAGCCGAAGGGGTATACCTTGTGGAGGCATTTCTGGCCCAGAAATGCGTTATGAACTTCGATGGTCGATCGGTCTTCCTTTACGGAAGACTTGTCACGCACGTATCGGAGGCCGACAAGCCCGAAGGTGAGTGAGCAAGACGATGACGCGCTATACCTCGCATCTGACCATTTGCACCTACCGTACAACAGGCAAGAACTACCTCCTATACCAGATCATCCGGCAAGTCCTTGACGTGGGTGGCCACTTCATCTGCATCCCCGCCATCATCACCGCCACCACGGACACGGCGAGCCAGTTGCAGCACGATGCGACTGCCGTGGCCGAGCTCTACGTGGCCATCGTCTTGGGAACCTGGCAGCGTGAGCACAACAGCGAGATTATGAGCGACAAGAGCAGATCTGACGAAGGCCGCCTTTCTTGGCTCCGTCTTTACGTCACGCAGTCAACAAGGATTTCCTGCATGATCGCGCTACGGCTGGGCTTCCGATCGTCAAGGGCGACGGCGGCAACGTCAAGATCCCGTTCGAGAAGCCCTACCGAGGACCTCGAGACGCGGCTGACGATACCGACGACGACGAAGACACGGAGGAGGTCAAATCAGCGATCACCGTGGGGCCAATCTTCAGAATATCGTTGCAAGGACAATGCTGTACGAATTGAGGCAGCTCTTTGGCGGCCTCAGCACCATACTGGCTCTCCTCCAATGCCCAGAAGAGGCGCCATCAGCAGTCACAACATCGGCGGCACAACTCGCAGAGAGCCGCGAGGCGCTCGAAGAGGAAATTGGCGCCATCAAGACGCAAGTCATGGACGAGAACAACGACGACGATGGCGGGTGGGCAAGCGACGAGGAGATTACCAACCGGGCCGTGGGAGGAAAGCAAGACACGAAACGGCGCCAGTAGCATTCAGGATGCGGCTCGCCAGAAAGAGAGCGGCCCGAAGTGGACATCCATACCATGTCTAGCATCGTCAACCCTGTGTATCAATCTCTTATCTTCTCATAAAGAGGAATACACGACCTTATTTCACTCCGACGCTCTCTCTCTCGTGCGACTCGTACTAGAGCGCTGCCTACTCCTCGTGTTCGCTTTCGAGCCTGAACTGCTGGCTCGGTCTACTCATCACTCCGCCAACGGCTGCCAGCTAACCTGGTGGATGTGAAGGAGCGAGCAGAGTGTGCGGAAGCAAGTGCGCGCGCGGACAGGGAGGCTTCTTCGGCTGAGGGGCGTAGCAGTCGTAGTCGTTGCCGGCGTTGGTGGCGACGCCTGGAAGCAGATCGAGTACTTGTATTCAGGGCTGTGAATCTCATTGATCGAGAATATCAACACAAGGCGGGGAAGTGTGGGGAGGAGCAACGCCGCTGTCCCTCTTTTTGTGCTCCCTACTGCTCGCTGATGAAGAGACCTGCCGCGCCTTGTCCCGTGCCCACACACATGCTGATCACCACGACCTTGCCTCCCGTACGCTTCATGTTGTTGAGCCCCTGCACGACTAATCTTAAAGCGGTGGCCCCGAGAGGATGACCAAGGGCACAGCTTCCACCTGTCGTATTGTACTTCTCATCGGGGATGCCGAGTTGACGCTGCACGTAGACGGCCATGGAGCTGAAAGCCTCATTGACGACGAATTCGTCGACTTCCTCCTTCTTGACGCCGGTGAGATCGAGAAGCTTGGGAATAGCGATGGAAGGTCCAATACCCATGATCCTTGGCGCTAAACCAGCTACGGCGGTTGCGACGTACTTTGCTACAATGGGTAGCTGAAGCTCATTTGCCATGCGACGCGTCATGAGGATCATGGCCGCTCCGCCGTCGGTGAGCTGGCTCGCATTCCCACCCGTCGTGGCCGCCTCTCCGCCCTCTTTTGCGTACTCGGGGAAGGCTGGACGAATCTTTGCCAACTTCTCGGCTGTAGTATCGTGGCGGATGCCGTCGTCCTGCGTCAATACCTTGTACGATGTGGCGTCTCCTTCCTTGACGTGCGCTTGGACGGGGAAGATCTCTTCGTCAAAGTAGCCTGCCTTCTGCGCTGCGCTCGCTCTTTGGTGACTGCGTGCAGCGTAAGCATCTTGGTCTGCGCGGCTGACGTTGAAGTCTTGGCTGACAAACTCGCTCGTAGCACCCATGGGCAGCTCGCAATCTTTGGCCTCCTGGCTCGCCTTTGCCAAGTCGTCGTGGATATGAGGGGCCGACTTGGCGTGGGAGCTCATGTGCTCGACGCCTGCCGCGAGACCGCAGGAGATCTCGCCGGATTGGATCTGGTTCGCTACGGTGCGAATGGCCATTAGGCCCGAGGAGCAGAAGCGGTTTACGACGAGGGAGGGGCACTCCCTGGGGATGCCGGCAGCGAGGGCAGCGGCGCGCACGTAGTAGGCTGCATTCTCGTTGCGGACGTTACCCACGACGACGTCTTGGATGAGGGCGGGATCCAGTTGCGGGACTCGACCGAGGACTCCCTTGAGGGTTTGGTGGACGAGGACGTCGAATGGCGTGTCCTTGAGGCCGCCCTTTCCCGCCTTGCATTGCGGCGTGCGACCCAGCGCCACGACGACGACGTCGCTGTCATTTTTGGTCGAGACGGCTGCGAGGCCTTTGCCCGACCAGGTGCGCGGGTCGAGGTGCGAGGCTAGTTGAGTGATGCGTTGCGTGGGTGTGGTCATGGCGGTACGAGGGGTAGAGGTGGTGGAGATGGGTGGAGGGGAAGGGGAAGTGAGAAGTGAGGACGACGGAGGAGCACAAAAGAGGGCAAGCCGGCTCATTCGGCAACGCGGTCAGGTGTGGGGGCCCCGGGTGCATCTCGACTCCGCGTCATCCGGAGGCCGGGCCTCTAGCCTGTGTCAATCGTGCGAGGCGGCCGAGAAGATTGTGATGGCTTGCGCGATGACAGGAGAGGATTGACACAAATATGGTATTCACGAGACGTTGGCGCCAAGATTCGCAGCGCTCGACCCACTGCCCGCAGGCGTGCCCGCCGAAGCCACCCTCACATGGAAGGTAGTCGCCGCAACGCTCGCACCAGTAGCTCCCGCCTGTCCCCCACTCTCAGCCACGACCGTCGCCTGCACTCCCAGCCTCGCCAATGCTCCTCTCAGCAGCCCTACAGAATGCGGCAGATACACCTTGGCTATCGCTGCTGCGCTGGCGGTGCCGTGTGGGGTGGAGATGCGCAGCAAGGGCTTGAAGTGGTGGTCCTGCAAAACGTAGACGCCGCGGTGATTTGTGCGAAGACCGTCGACTTGTTTCTCCCAGAGGGCGATCCAGAAGTCTTTGCAGAGGAATTTGAGGACGTCGAGCGTAGAGTTGAGGGGTGGGCGATCGCGAGACAATCTGGCGGCGAGACGGGAGGGGAGGGAGGGATCAGCGATGACGAAGGAGAGTCGGAATGGCATGGCTCGCATCGCACGCTCACCTCTCTGCCAGATTCGCACCCACGCTCGCACCCACACTCTCCATCCTCGCCTCGAGCTCAGCCTCCTCCTCTTTAGCCATCGCTGCTGCCCCACTGCTCTCTTCCGCCTCGACAGCCAGCCCCGCCTCCTCCATATCCCTCAGCAGCGCCTTTCGTCTCCTGATAGCTCTGCGCGCAGAATGGCGAAGAGTAGCGGGCATCTCTGCCAGCAGGAGCTGATAAGGTAGCGCATCTACGAGTGGGTCGGCGTGAGGGGGATGCGGGAGGGAGAGGGCGAGGGTATGCGGGGTGATGAGCGTAGACGAGGAGGGTGGCTGCGATGGTCCTGCATTGTTGCGAGGTGTAGTGATAGGGGGCAAGGCATGTGATGATGGGCCGGGAAGAGTGGCGGCCATCTTGAGTCGAATTCCTTGGCGTTGGTTGGGAAGTGAGAATGACAATGAATGCCGCTCGCTCGACTCGACAGTCTGGCAGCAGTCGCGCCTCTCCGTGTCCGCCGCCCGCGCTTCCGTTCCCCTCGCACGACGCCAAATCGCTCACAACTTCTCGGCGTCGTTTCCATCCCATCCAAACCGCGAGACGACCATGGCCGCCACGACGAGAAGGCAAGCAGCCAATGGCCCGTCGACATCGACGGCGACCTTTGAAGCACCCGCGCCTTCCTCACTCTCCTCACTGTTGAGCACCTCGTCCAATCCCGTCCACTCCCTCTTTTCCTCCTCCTCCCAACCATTCGCAGTCGCTTCTTCCTCCTCCTCCGCCTCGTCCTCTTCAATGAACGCAGCATTCGAGCCATCCAGCAAGGCACACCTGGCGAGCAAGATCAGCAGCGAATGGGCAGATGCGACGAGCTTGCATCCTGCCGTTCAGAGCCAGCAGGAGCGGGCAAAGGGAGCAGGACCAAAGCCGCCGCCGCCTGGGGGCGAGTCGGTGGGAGGCGAATGGATTGCGGATGTGCAGGCGCGGCGAGCAAATGGTAGCGTAGCCTCGTCATCTTCAGACCCAACGGCGAGCGGTGCTCTCATCAGACGGCCAGAAGCAGCTTCTAGGCCAGTCGGTAGCCACGACCCCTCCTCCTCCCTCTCCACGGCTCTTCAGCTCAAGCGTCGCCAGATGGACGCCACTGCTCAGCCGGAGACGTATCATCCGCGATGGAAGCTGAGCAGAGTGATCGCTGGGCATCTGGGCTGGGTGCGATGCATTGCTGTGGATCCCAATAATCAGTGGTTTGCTACGGGTGCGGGCGATCGGCTCATCAAGGTGGGTAAAGCAGCACGCTGCGCTCGATAGGCTTTCGCCGCGCTGACACCTTTCACCACTCGCAACGCCCACGCAGATCTGGGATCTCGCATCCGGCGAGCTCAAACTCACCCTCACCGGCCACATCAGTACTGTCCGCGGAGTAGCAATCTCAGACCGCCACCCTTACCTCTTCTCGTGCGGCGAAGACAAGATGGTCAAGTGCTGGGACCTCGAGCAGAACAAGGTCATCCGCCAATACCACGGGCATCTCTCGGGCATCTACTCGATGGACTTGCACCCGACGCTCGATGTGCTGGTGACGGCAGGGCGAGATGCGAGTGCTCGCGTGTGGGACATGCGTACCAAGGCGCAAATCCACGTCCTCTCCGGGCATACAGGGACGATTGCCTCGGTACGCTGTCAGTCCTCTGACCCGCAGGTCGTCACCGGTTCGATGGACTCCACAGTGCGTTTGTGGGACCTGGCGGCGGGCAAGACGGCCACTACGCTCACGCATCACAAGAAGAGCGTGCGAGCCATTGGCGTGCATCCGACAAAGTACAGCTTTGCGAGTGGGGCTGCGGGTGGTGGGAATAACGTCAAGACTTGGGTCTGTCCGGAGGGGACGCTTTGGGGCAATATGGCTCACGAGGGGATCGTGAACACGCTGAGCGTTAATGCGGATGGCGTGATGTTCTCGGGGGCGGACAATGGGTCGATGAGGGTGAGTGCGCGATGCGGCGGGGAAGGCAGACTGTTTGCGACTCGCTGACGCTCTTCTCGTGGTGCGCAAACAGTTCTTCGACTACGCCTCGGGTATTCCATTCCAGTCGGTCGAGGACAAGCCTCAGCCCGGATCGCTCGACGCTGAAGCGGGCATCATGGCATCGACGTTTGACCGTACGGGGACGAGGTTGCTTACGGGATGCTGTGACAAGTCGATCAAGGTGTGGAAGGAGGCGGAGTAGGCGGTGCGGAGGCGCGGCGCGAGGAGGCATTGAATCGCATCATCATCTCGAGAAACGACGCGCGTGAAGTGGTGCATGGATGTGAAATTGTACCGCGTCGAGTACAGCGAAGTGGCGGCAATCGTCGCCCGCTTAGAATCCAGGAGGCCTGATCTCACCACCCTGCCCACCACCGCCCTGCTGACCCTGTCCCTGCGGCTGCCCCACAGTCCCACCAAGCATTTGCGCCCCACTCTGCTGTTGCTGGAACTCCCTCTCCTGCTGTACAAACCTCGCCTCGTCCTCGACAGCCAAACTGTACGGCAGTCCCACCAGCAGCGCCGTAGTCGCTACGACCCACATGGCCTTTCCCGCGAAACGCCCACCGAGGGAGGCGACTCCGTATGCCTTGCTAGCTGCCGATGAGATGGAGCGACGGGTAGAAGGAGGAACAATGTCCGCCAGAGCGGCGATGCGCGAAGAGAGGGGCTCGCGGTACACGCCCAAGGACTTTTCGTTGGAGAGGTACTCGTCGTCCGAGTCGTCGGATGGCTCGGAGGAGGACTGCGGGTGCGCGGCAGAAGGAAACATTGTCAGCATGTCAATCCAAGTCCTCAACGCTGCGAGCTGCTCGCCTCCCACGCCATGCTCACCTCCCAATCGCTGTCATTGACCGACGAGCTGTCGTCTTCCATCCTCGCCCCACGTCGTTGCTGCTGAGCGGCATCCGCATCGCGAACCTCTTCGAGTCTGACCATGGCGAGGAGTGTGTGTGTGTGTGTGTGCGGTGAAGAGAGGGTAGTGGTGGTTCACGGCAGTGGGTGCTCGATGACGACGAGGAAAGCGAAAGACGGACACGCTCCACCGATTTCGTCGCCTGCGCCGTCCCGTCGACCACGCGGTCGAGGCGGGCGATGAGCCGGTGCGTCTGAGCTGCAAGCTGTATATATATTTTGTTGCAGGCCGCGCGCTACTCTGGACACAGTCATGGCAGCATGTCCGAGTGGTTAAGGAGTCAGACTTGAATTTGCTACGCAGTCTCATCTGATGCGCTCTGCGCTCAGCGGTTCGAACCCGCTTGCTGTCGGCGAAATTTTTTTGCGTGTCACGCTCTCTTTTGGTAGCGAGGAGACCGCATTACCATCACCAGAATGAGGACTGGGACGAAAGCCCCGCATCATCCTAGCTCGAGTCTCGCGGTGATGCTAGCGTGTCTACGCGTCTCCCACTGTAGCGCCTCTCACCGCCGCCGGACCAGGCCCAACATGGACAATACAGGTGAAGCGGGCAGCAGCGCTGGAACCAGGGTTGAGCTTGGTGCACACTCCATTATCGGCGCGGTTACACTGCACGCCACATCCTCCCTGTGCGGCGTCATGTTGAAGATCAGTACACGGCTGGCGGGTGTGCTGACCACGCTCTGACGTACCTGACAAGCCCAGACTTGCTTGCCAACGTCCGGATCAACTTGAAAGCCCTTGCAGTAGGACAGACTGCCAATGGGCGTCTGCGTGTCGTTCTTCTTGCCGTAGACAGTGATGGTTTGGCCGGTGAAGCAGTCGCTGCCGGCGAGAGAGAGGGGCTACATCAGCTGCTCGAGCCGGCGTGACGTGCGCAGACAGACAATTCCCCTTGACGCTCACGCCGATGGATAGCACAAGCCTAGCTCGATCTTGTCGTCGGCAGCAACGCGAGATGAGAGGAGCAGAGCGACAGAGGTGACTAGCGCGGCGGGGCTGACGATCATGCTGGCGCAGCGCACTGGTTGGTGGGTAATTGCGAGCAGTCAGTATGAGGGAGGACAAGCTGCTCGACAAGAGCCGGCCGCTGCCATGATGACGACCCTCTGGGCAGCGGGCAAGCGCACGCGGCTTCACTATGGCGCCGCGACCTCCGTTCGAGCGATGACCTCACCCGAATCGTTCTGCGCCTTCACGCGGCATGACGGATAGCGTGTGCTCTCGTGAGATCTTGAACACATTCACATTGACTGCCTTTGTCGTTGGCGCAGGCTACAAGTCGAGGAGACATGATATGCTTGCGCTTGACTTCGACGCCGATAGGCCTCGCATCACTTTAGGGGGGGCCCACTCGGACGATGCAATTGAAACGAGCTCCAGCGTTGCTTCCTGGTTTGAGCTGGGTGCATGAACCGGGGTCAGCCCTGGTGCAGTCCTTACCTCCGCCGGGAGCGCAGCCTCCCTGTGCGAAGGTTTGAGTGGACGAATAGAGGCAGAGCGAGCATCAGCCTCGTTCAGGCGGGTATGCCGCGCCGCGGACACGTACCTGGCAGGCATAGGCCTGATTCTCGACGTTGCTGTCAAGCTTGAATCCCTTGCAGTAGGCCAGGCTCCCGATGGGCGTGATTTTCTGGCTCTTGTCCCCAAAGGCAGTGAGCGGCTCGGCGCCGCCCATGCAGTTGCTGCAGGTAGGAGTGAGTCAGAGTCGGGGAGAGAGTCGAGCAAGCCTCCCTTCGCACACTCACGCCGTGGAGTAGCAGAGACCGAGGTCGATCTGCTGAGCTGTAGCCTGCGTGGCGAGTAGCAGAGCTGAGGCAGTGATGGTTGCAAGGATGGAGGCGATCTTAGTCATGGTAGGCGCGGTGTTGCTTCTGTGAGAGATGGTACACGCTGGCGGCAGGCCTATCTCGTTATCTTATAGACTTGCTGGCTGCGCTCCCGGACATTGCGCTGCAACGAGCCGCCGCTCTCAAGTGTACTCATTGCGAGCCGTAAGCTTCGCAGCCCCCGCCCATCTTGACTCGTTTGCCGTTGAAAAACGTTGGCTATGTTGTCGCTGCGCTGTGTCAACTTTGCAGGCTATCTGCGGCCGTAACACGGCCTCTTATCAGCTCGAAGAAGTGGATGCAACCATGGTGCCCAGGCGTAGGGGCGGCACGGTCCGTCGTCCTTCTGTGGTGAGCAGAATGCTGACCGGGCTGTAACGACGTTTCGGCGCAAGATTGAAGTTGAGACAAGCGTCGTGGCGGCGGAGGGGCAGCAGAGTAGTGAGGTGAGGCTAGCGCACTGCGTGAAGAAGACGGAGCGAGATCACTTGTCGATCTGAGGATGCTGATGGTATTACGATGATGAGGGGCGAAAGGAAGCAAGGTGTGGATTATTGCATCGCTGCTGAGCAGCGGAGACGCACGGACTCGGACTTCGCGCCCGAAGTGTCCAACACAGATTGGCCTCGGGAAAAAAGCCGCGTGGTCTCTTGTCTGTCCGCCCCTCGAGATCAACACCAAACCGACTTGGTCCGCCTTGATTCCCTTCTCCCATTCCCTCTTTCAATTCACACATCATCGCCTCGCGAGCCGAAGAGAAGGCCATCCACGTCACTGGTTGAGAAGCGAAGGCACTTGCTCCCTCCCTCACTGTCGAATGATGCAGTTGTATCGGGCGGTAGCGCTGCTGCCTGGGTTGAACATCAAGAAGAGACCCGTATGGGCTCGATTGCAGAAGTGGCCGCAGCCGCCCTACGTCGTCGTGGGCGCGCAAAGGCAGGCGATCAGCTCATTTCAGCCAGGCATCCACCTCCATCGTATCACGCTCACCTGACAGGCATACGTTGTCTCCTTGATTTCCGGGCGGACGATGAAGCGCCTGCAGAAGGTCACGCTCTTCGAGATATCCGTCGCCAATTCCTTGCGCTCGCCGTAGACGATGGCCTGCTGTCCGTTGAGGCAGTTGCTGTCGAGACGTATGATGGACTCGGTGGTGCTTCAGCAGGTTATGGGGCTTGGGACGAGCGGCACTCGCCTGCACTCGCCTGCACTCACTCCGTGCTGTAGCAGGCTCCCGGCGAGATGCGTTCAGCCATGAAGTGCGTGGCAAAGAGGACATCAAAGAGGACGGTGAGTGCAGCACTGAGCATATTCGGTTTGAGCGAAGACGGAGTCGGCTGGTGAAGCAGCGCGAGCGTGGTCTCACGCCATTACACGCAGCGTTGGATGTCGACGGCACACAGCAAAGCGGCTGTTGCCCAGGAGTGCACCAGTGCCTCCAGGCGAGACAAGCCGCACATATTCGGGCGTTGGCTACGGGCCGGTGAGTACGGGCATCACATCTGTAGCGGGCCGTGTTACGACCGCCTTAAGCGACGCACACGACGAACAGAATGGCTGAGGAGGGACAGTGTACGACGCTCGTATCTCTTGTCGCTGGAGATAGAGAGAGCTGGCGCACAAATCGAAGAAAGCAAAGGCACTTCGCGCTCGAAAGGGCCCCTACTCTCGCTTGATGCAGTTGAAATGGGCGCTAGCAGGACTACCGATACCCACAGAGGCGCACAGGGTCGCAGGGGCTCGCACGCAGTCGTTGTTGCAGCCACCCTGCGATATCCGAGTGCGAACGGGTTGGGTAGGCGGGTCAGCGTGGCAGGCAGGTGATGCTCACAACGGCTCGGCGACGTACCTTGCAGGCATACGTCGTTTTGGTGATTAAGGGATTGACAACGAAGCCCTTGCAGATGGGATTACTATTCTCGATGTTGGTCGTCTTCGC
Organism: Jaminaea rosea; assembly: GCF_003144245.1. Lineage (NCBI taxonomy): Eukaryota > Fungi > Basidiomycota > Exobasidiomycetes > Microstromatales > Jaminaea > Jaminaea rosea. Next base: position 257,161 of record NW_020289992.1, on the reverse strand, counting down.
GCCGCTCTCATCGTAGACGACGCCATGCTGTCCGTAGAGGCAGTTGCTAGGCATGTGGGAATGCGAGTCGCATGTCAGTGGCGTGCTAAAGTCATTCTCGTGCCACGAGCAGAGTGAGCTCACGCCGTAGAGTAGCAGGTGCCGAGGGCGACTTGCTCCGCCAGGGTACGACTGACGAAGGAGGCGATGACAAAGGCAAGCAGCGTGGCGTGGAGCTTGGTCATGTTGGGTAGACGGAGTGATGGTTAGGAGAGCAAGATCCTCGAAGAGCTGCTCGGCACTTTACACCACCGAGCGTCTGGCGGCAATCTCAGCGCGGCTTGTCCAGTCATTTCAAGCCGCGGGCAGCGACTCGCAGGTATCAGGAGGGCACGGCAAGTCCTGAGAGGATTCGCCTTCGGGGGCGCGAGCAACGGCATCTCAGTGATGGGGAACGTGCGTCGTGCCGCCAGTCTTTGGCAGACAATGCGACCAGAGGTACGGTATTACGCTGGTGGTAAAGTGCTCAGAGAGACCTCACGGGCGCATGAGGGAAATCAGCGTCGATATTGGCGTCTTGCAGCAGTGCCCAAGTCGGCCCTCACGGTGCGCGCTCGCGCCCACAATTGATCCCGCACGCCATCACCACCGCTTGATGCAGTTGTATCGCGCATTGGCGCTGCTCCCTGGGTTGAGGTAGAGGCACTTGCCAAAGGCGGCGGAGTTGCAGTCCTTGTCGCATCCTCCCTGAGCAAGGCATACGCGTCTGGTCGTCAGTCTCATTCGGGAGGTGCGCGTGTCGGTACTCACCTGGCAGGCAAAGACCTCCGCCATCGGGTCAGGCTGGGCGAGGAAGGACTTGCAGTCGCGAATGGACTTCGAGATGTCCGTCGTCTTGATGTTGCGCTGGCCCTCAACCTTGAAGAATTCTCCGTTGGAGCAGTCGCTGGCAGTGGTGAGGCATCAACGTTCAGCGAGGAGGGGGAAGACATCAGAAGTCAGCGAAGAGATGGATGCACCGCTCGTAGTACCCACGCCGTTGTGTAGCACCAGCCTAGCTTGACCTTGTCAGCGGAGACCACGGTAGTGAGAGCTGCCATGGCGAGAAAGGCAGCGAGTGCGGCGAGAGTAGGTGAGAGCTTGGTCATGTCGTCAGTGCTTTTGAGCGAGTAAGGCGTAGGAGGTACTGTAGCTGGCCACTGAGACCAAAGATGGGGGAGCATCTGCTGCCACGATGTGGCCGTCTCAAGCAGCGACGTCTACCTTGCTCGCTCGTGCTTGCGCCCGCGACCCTCTCACGGCAAGGGGATAATATGTCGGCGCCTTTGAATGCGAGCACTCGCGCAGCCCGTCAGCTTTCGCACGCGGGCATTACCCATCGGAGCAAGAGTAGACTCGGCATAATATTTGCGATGGCCGAGGGGAAAATGTAAAGGTTCTTGTCCTAGGCCCACATTCCCTCGGACTACGGGCCACGTTGGGTACGGGCACGCATTGCGCCGGCGGCGATGTGAGGGCTGGGCAGCGAGGCTATGAAGCAGTCTTGGGGCTGGCGGGAACTGCGAGGAGGAAAGTTTCGTGATATTGGTGGGGCCCGCTCTTGTACGTAGCCCAGTCTGAAGCAAAATAGAGTGAGCTTTGCGCGGCTTGAGTCGAGATATAGGGAATCCTGGCTACGTCGCGATCGAAGGTTGACGTTGCAAGTCTTCTTCCTCCCCTTGACTGCCACTCCTGTCCTCGTCAGTAGACCCACTGCATGCACAGCGACTCAACACTGGCGTCCCTCCTCTCGGGCGTGAAGCACACGTCGTCCTCCTTCTCGCCATCGGGCGTCATCTTCTGACATTCTCCCTTGCAGTCGGCTCCACCGCAAGCCGTAACGCTGAGCAAGCCCGCAGTGCTCTGAGGGTGAAAGCTGAGGCACCCAGCGGGGAGGGTGAGGGGGGAGAAGTTGCTGAGGGGCGCACGGACGGGGTAGCCGTATGGACCGCGAGGATGTTGAGTGCAGGCACGGCTGCGATCGATGTGGAGTCGTAAGCTCGCCGCCCAAGAAGACGAGGCGCCTGCGCGCGTACACTCACCCGCCGTAACACGAGCCTATGATGACATCGTCTGCCCGAGCGATGGGGATTGTAGCGAGGGCTAGAAAGAGGGCGAAGATTGTGGCGATCATGCTGGGGACTCGAAGAGGTGGTTTGAAATGGTAAGATCTGAAGGGCGTTGGAGGATGGCGGACATTGTCGATCCACCCAGGCGGCGTTGCTCATCTCGAGCAACATCGGCCCGCTATCCAGCGGCGCGGCTGGCAGGACGGTTGGTAATTTGCTTCGTACTTGGCGTTGCCATTGATGATGTGGAAGATGATTGCAGCCACCTCTTGGCCGGCCCGTCGCCCTCACGACCATCCAATATCTCGCGGCATTCTCGTTCGTTACGCGTCACATCGAGGCTTCGCGAGCTTGAGCTGCTGCGCACCACCCGGCGCGGCCTGAGTTGGCGTAGCGGGTCTCGTTAGCCAGCATCGAGATGAAGAGCTGCGGGTAGGTCAAGTACCGAGCTTGAGCTCAGAACGTGTAGAGCGGATGAGTAGCATTGCGGAAGATACGAGCGAGAGGATAGGGAGTGCGGAGGAGGCAAGATGCTCAGTCCATCGCACCTTTGGACTTGTCCCTCGTGTGGAGTCGAGTCGCGGCGTGGACCCTGAAATTGACGCGCGAGCACGTCTCCCTCGCACGTCTCCCTTTCCGCCCTGACTTCGTTGCCCCACATCCCAACTCCACTCCACTCACCTCTGCCATCACTCATGTGTGGGCGCTTGTGAGCCACCAAGGCAGCGAACGTAGGATAATGCTTAGCCTCTGACCACCTTTGCTCCCCCCGTCGATAGCCCGCAAAGTCTCGCCTACCAGCCCTTTCGCCAATCGGTGGCACCGCAACTGCCCCGCGGCCAACGCCCACGCGGCACGAGGGACGCGGACAACTATCGTCCATCGTACAATGTGGCGCCCAACTCCAACGTGGCCGTCGTGAGATGTCAGGCGAAAGAAGAGAAGCTCGAGGGAATCGTTGGGCTGCGCGATGGTGAGGGCGAGGTCGAGGAGCAACAGCAAGACGATGCTGCTCCGCTGCTCCTGGTCCAATCGATGCGCTGGGGTCTCCTGCCCCCTTACACCAAGTCCGTCCCGCAATACAAGGACACGATGAATACCATCAACGCCCGCGCCGATGTCCTTCTCTCGGGCTCTCCGCTCTGGTCTCGACCTTTTAATAAGGGGCAGCGATGCGTCGTCTTCACGCAGGGCTTCTATGAGTGGCAGAAGACGAGCAGCGGCAAGATGCCGCATTTCGTTGGGATGAAGGGTGAGGGAGTGGGGAGGAAGGGCAAGGATGGGGAAGAACATGGATTGATGCCATTGGCTGGGCTGTGGGAGAGATGCAAGATTGAGGGGGAGGAGGAGCCGAGATGTGAGTGCGTGCTGCGATGGGCGATGGGATGGCTTAGCTGACCTACTTGCCCCGTGTGCGCGCAGACACATTTACCATCATCACGACGGACGTTTGTCCCTCTCTCTCCTTCCTGCACGATCGTCAACCCCTCATCCTTCCCTCTGCCGAGGCCATCGCTACATGGCTTAATCCGAGCTCCCCACTTGACGACGTGCGCAAGCTCGTCCACCCCTTTGATGGCGAGGGCGCGCTGGAGTGGTACAAGGTGCCGAAGGAGGTGGGCAAGGTGGGCAACGATGATGAGGCCTTCATTCAGCCGGTCGAGACGAGAAAGGATGGCATCATGGCCGCGTTCGGTCGGGCGTCGAAGAAGGAGGGCGATGATGGAGGGCGTGCTGATCGCAACAAGGCAGTGAAGTCAGAGACGAGCCGGGATCCGGAGCAGGACCTCGCCATTGGATCCTCGGCATCGTCCTCGTCGGTGAAGAAGGAATCCCTCCCCAGCAGAGCGGCAGACAAGCAGGACGTAGGCGATTCCAACGCTCCGCCTCCCACCACCTCCTCCGCCGTCAAGGAAGAACCGCAGGCCTCTTCATCGCGCCAACCGTCATCCCGCTTCTCTCCCGATCCTTTCAACCCTCCCGTCTCCCCACCACGACCTAATGGAGGGTACAGCAGTGCAGAATATCCCGACTCGGGTCTAACCAAGTACGGTAAAGTCACTGGTCCAGGGCATTCAGTGGGGAAGAAACGAGGCGAGAGTCCACCGGGTGGGGAGGAGGCGCGATTGGAGGGGGCGTTTAAGAGGCAGAAGGTGAAGCAGGAGGTTGAAGAGGCTGTGAAGGATTGGGAGGAGAATGAAATGGGGGAGCAGAGAGGTGATGAGGGAGGGGAGCAGGATGGGCAGGCGATCTCGTCGGGCAAAGGATCGTCTCCGGGTAAGGCGACCACGCCGAACAGCAAGCCGGGCGGTGCCTCTCGATCGGCAGGCTCTCCCACACGCTCGACGACGACGACACCCAAGAAGAGAGGGGGTGGAGGAGGTAGCGGATCGCCGCAGGGTCGCGACATTCGCGCCTTCTTCTCAAAGGAGTAGCGCATGCCTTGCTCCGTCTGCGTCTGTTGTACTAGTGTCTGGCCAGTCTTGCCCATCAAGTCATGTTTCTCTTCTTGTGGGTTCGACCGGCAGGTCGTCGTGCGAGCCTGGGGCTTGGGCCAGAGTCAATCTGCCATTGCATGATGATGCATTGTCATCGCCGCAAAAGGTCCTCTTTCGTGCCCTCCCCTCGCCTACTTCTTCCCACCAGCAGCCTCTGTCGACGCAAGGAGAAGAAACGTCAGCGTCTCGACCGCTCCATCTCTCCCTTTCACACCGCACACACTCACCTCTCCTCGTGGCGTCCTCCAAGAGCTGCGTATCGACGGCCCCCGCCGGGATATGAACATAGCGCACCACGGACCCACGAATGAAGGCCGACTTGAGGGAGAGCTGTTTGCGCGGGCGATATGATGCATGTCAGCACCTCTCTCTCCATCCACCTTCTGGCCTCTCGCATTCGTACTCACAAGATGAGGCCACCTAGCCCCCTTGATCGCCTCTCCCACGGCACCTGTCCCATTCTCCGCTCCCTCCCCATTCATCCCAACACCCGCAGCAGCAGCGGCAGCGTCCTCTGCCTCCTCATTGCCCACTACTCTGAGGTTCTCGATGCGGAAGTTGAGGAACTGGTCGACCGATTTGAGCGTGCCTGTGATGGCTACATCATTCTTGAGCTCGATGGTGACCGGGTGGCCTGTGAGGGTCTTGAAGAAGGAGAAGATGAGCTGAGATGGAGGGAGGAGGGGAGAGGGGGAGTCAGTACGTGATGGAGGAGGGACAGAAGGGAGCAAGAGATAGAGGGGCAAGAGAGTCGGATATTCGAGCTGCCATTCGCCAGCCGCCCATCACTGTAGATGAGAGTCGCACGACGTCGTGGCACAAGCACCTCCAACGGCTTCTGTCGCTGCAAAATCCCCACAGACTCTCGTCTCCCGACCGAGTCGCAATTTCTCACGGCTCTTTGTCATTCTGCAACTCACCATGATGCTCAAGATATCTCCTTGTTGCTGATGTCTTTGCGGAGATGGTAGGGAAGGAACAGACGGAACAAGCAAGCAAGCAAGCAAGGCCGCCTCCGCTCATCTCGTCGTCGGACGGACGGGAGGACGCGCATGGCGGACTGGCAGCGCTTCCGTGGGTCATCGAGCATCATGATGCGCCTCAAAAGCTCAGCAATCGGTCAGGCATTCAAGCGAGATCATCGCGAATAGCTGAGCAGGGTATGTAGCATCATGCATTGCTGAAGATCTGATGCCGCCACCAGCCTCAGCGCCTACCTCCTCATCCCAATCCCCGGCCCAGCAGCCATTCGCGCTTTCTTCCAAATCTTCTGTCCACCTTTACTCTTCTCAACCTTGGGCTTCGCAGCACTCATCAACCCTATCGCTCTCCCTCTCCCTACTGCACCAATACCACCTCTCCCCGCCGCAGGCTCGATGGCCACACTAGTCCTCCTACCCTGCCGCGCCTCCTCTCTCGCTCTCAATGCCGCTTCTTTAGCCCGGCTGAGCCGCGCCAGGTGGTCCAAGTGACCCTCGCACGCTTGAGAGAGGGGGTTGGAGAAGCGAGATGAGAGGGAGGAGAGGCAGGGCTGAACAATATCTCGGACCTCTGGCGCCGTGAGGGAGGGGAGGTGCGTTAGAACGGCTGGCGTGAGAGCGGAGGGAGGGTAGACGAGTCAGCTTCACAAGAAGGAGCATCACTACGAGCACAAAGAGGCTCACTTCTGAAAGACATGTCTGCCAAACTCATGAGGCGGGGCGTCTTACCCCCTCTCCTCGGACACTTGAGCGGGCGCGCCGGATCCCCATCCTCATCTTCGCCGTTTGTCTGCATCCCCCACGTTGAGCCAGGTAATGGACCGCCTCGTCCTCCAATGGCCGCGGCAGCCGCTGCTGCTGATAATGAGGAGCGAGGCGATACGACGACGGTTGTAGTAGCGGGAAGCGGGCGCCATTCCTCTTCTGGGGAGGCGAGTGCCGCAAGTCGAGTGCGGGGGCTTCGCCTTGGTGGTGGTGATGATGATGGGCCGTCCTGCTCCGAATTAGAAGCGCTACTGCGTCTCCTCTTGCCTTTGACTAGCTTTGTCCCTGTCGTCAATTGCGGCGAGTCCAATCTCGAGCTCGATGCTTCCGCATTCCCTGCTGCCCGCTGGAGCTCCTCCTCCTCATATCTCCTATGTCTTGCGGCGACCTCATCCGGGTCCTCTGGCTCTGGGCTGCGAATCCAGTCTTTCATCGTGTCGTGTCGCGCAAGAGAGGCGGCGTCGCGATCTGGATGTGACAAGAGAAGACGAGAAAGCGGGGTGAGGCTGGCGATGGTGATGAGGAGAAGGAAGGAACACTCAAGTCTCGCCCCGCGATGCAGATCGATTCATTGAATCCGCCTGCCTGCAGCTCGCGCATCAGCCTCGACTCCCGCCCACGGCCAATTCTTGGGCCTTGCTCCTCTCCACTTGCTGCCCCGGGGCCCAGTCTTCACGCGTCAGCCCACATTGCACGCAAAACATCATCGAAATCGTCTTCGTCGTATAGTAGTGGTAGTAATAGTAGGAAACAAAAGAAAGAGGGTCGGAATATAACAGAGGAGCGTCATTTGTCAATACGGCTTGCCACAGCATTAGTCCGGGGAGGGAGGCTCATCCCCTCTGGGCGCCACTCAACTCCCTCTCCAACTCATTGGGCTCCTCGACCATCTCGATGCCGCCCTCATTCACGAGTCCCGTACTAGCCCCTACGACGCCAGCGCCACCGTGACCCTGAACATGCCCGGCGACTGCTTCGGTCGGTGAAGCGCGCCTGATCTCCTCGCGCGTGGGAATGGGAAGGGAGTCTTGTCGACGTGCCGAGGAGGCAGAGGATTGAGCGTTGGGCGGGGGAGCTTGCTGCTGCTGCTGTTGCTGCTGCTGCTGATAGTATGCTTGCTGATGCTGCTGCTGTTGATAGTACTGCTGCTGCTGTTGAGCGGCCATCTCCTGTTGCTGCTGCTGCTGAGCTGCTTGCTGATTGCGTAGCGCCTCCCCCCTCACCTCGCCTCTGAAACTGCGCACCTCGTCCAGGATCAGCGCCTTCATCCCCTCCGTATCGTCCACCGCCTCGAATCCAAAGTCAAACTTGCGCGGGCAGAGCGGCTCATCAGCCGCGTCGTGCCACACGGCGAGGTAGGGATGAAGCAAAGCCTCCTCGCACGTTATCCTCCTCGCGGGGTCGAAGGCCAGCATGCGCTCTAGGAGGTCCAGGGCCAGAGGATTAGCAGTAGGGTAGAGGTGAGAGAAGGGTATGCGCGGAGTATAAGGGAGGGATCGGATGTACTCCTGTGCCCTCGGGCTGCCGACTCTTCGCAGAGTCTCTTCGGAAGGGGTGCCCAGGTGGTGAAGGATCTGGTTCAGCTGGTCGACGTAGTCCCGCCCTTTGAAGATGGGCTTGCCGCCCAGGAGCTCGGCGAGAATGCAGCCGACCGACCAGATGTCGATGGCTGTCGTGTAGTTTTGGAAGGAGAGCCTGGTGCGAGGCGAGGTAGGGCAGGTCAGCCGGTAGGGCGATGAGGCGGCTGACGGTGGAGCGCGGGCACGTACATAATCTCTGGAGCTCGATACCACCTCGTCGCAACATACTCGGTCATGAACCCCCCGGCGCCAGCTTTTGATGCCCTGTCGCGGCGGAATGAATGCAAATAATCAGCTGCTACTGTCCTCATCGTCGCCCCGTGCCCCGCGCTACTCACTGCTCTGGATCCGTCTCGAATCCCCTCGCCAACCCAAAGTCGCAAATCTTGAGCTCACAGTCTGCGTTGACGAGCAGGTTGCCGGGCTTCAAGTCGCGATGCAGTACGCTGGCCGAGTGAATGTACTTGAGGCCACAGAGCGTCTGGTAGATGAAGGACTGGAAGTGCGCGTCGCTGAGCGGTTGGCCGGAGCGGATCTGCGGAGGTGCAATCAGGTGAGCAGGGATCGAGCTGAGCAATCAAAGAGAGGGGAAGGTCGCACTCACGATCGCGTGGAGATCGGCCTCCATGAGCTCTTCGTAGAGGTAGACTTCCTGCGGGTGCGCAGCGTAGCATCAGGTCAGCTTATATGGCCCCTCACTCCTCTTCTCGTCCACACTGCCTCACATTGAAATGATACGGGTCGATGATGTCCATGTCATAGAGGCAGGTGATATTCTTGTGCCCCCTGAAGTGCCTCAACAACTTAATCTCCCTCAGCGCCCTCTTTGTCAGTATCCTCTTCGAAAAGACATTGGTAATCTTCTTGATGGCGACGCTCTCTCCCGTCGCGTTGTGCGTCGCAGCAGCGACGCAGCCATAGGCCCCTTGCCCGAGTTCCTTAGAGATGGAGTAGGCGGAGTCGATTAGGAAGGTCTGCTGCAGGACATGGTAGGGAGTGCGGGGCGGTTGTGGAGCTGACGAGGCGGAGGAAGCGGAGGAAGACGAGGCGTGGTGTTGCGCGTGGGACATCTTGGTGGGGGCTTGGGTGGGTATGCTAGTCGGAGGTAAAGTAAGAAGGCAAAGAGGATCGGGCGGGAGAGGTCGCTATCGCTGCCTGTCCCTTTTGAAGGACGAGAAGGAACAGAGTGGACCGCGTGTCGACTTCGAGTCGCTATCGACGTCGACGTGCTTGCAGCGGGATGGAGCGGAGCGCCGGCGACGCCCCCCAATATCCGCGGAGAGGGGGCGACGACACGCGAGCATTGAGATGAGGAATAAAGGCGGAAGCGGCAGAGGGCGGACCAAGCGAGTGGGCTACTCGAGATCTGACGTCGACGTTGACTTTGTGACTTCTCGGAATCCAAACCAACACCTGCGCCACGACCAGGAACCCATCCTGCAGCATAGCCGTAGCGAGGAGGGATAGATCCCGACGCGCCTGCACTCACCATGTCAATGACATTCGCAGCAGCAGCCGTCGCACGGCCGGCTCGGGCGGCGCGAGGTTCGACATCACTGCTGCGCACTTCTCTGCGAGTAACCTCCACGCCGTCCTATTCATGCGGCCCCTCATCGTCATCCTCATCGTCATCCTCATCATCCCCACGGCAACGACGTAGCATCCACTCGACACCTCGCACGCATCGCTTCTCCTTCCTCATCTCCCACTCCTTTCAAGGCAAGCCACCAGATCCCGAGCCCTCACAATCCGGCCGAGACGACGATGATGACGATGCCAATCGTCCCGGCTCGTCCTCTTCTTCCTCAGCATCAGCATCCCCTTCCTCTACTACCGCGCCGCCGAAGCAAATTGGATGGCCTCCGTCCACTCCAATAGGGCAATGGCTGACCACCCTGCTCGGGCCCGACGGTTCAGCAGGTGAAGACTCTCTAATGGTAGTGCGCAACGACGCCTACCCCGGGGACGTGGCGCTTGGCGTGGCGGACGGGGTGGGGTCGTGGTCACAGAATGGCGTGGACCCAGCTTTGTTCTCACAAGCGCTCATGTACCATGCCTCGCAAGCTTTCGCGGCCGCTGAAGGGGGAGCAGCGGACGAAGGGGCCAGGCCGACGAAGCTGCTGGAGCGAGCGTACAGGGAGGTGATGAGTGAGAAGGGCGTGCCCGCCGGCAGTTCGACGGCTACTGTACTCACGTTGGAGGGAGAGACAGGTGTGCTGCGTAGTGCTAATTTGGGCGACTCGGGTTTCATGGTCCTGAGGGATGAGGCCAAGGCTAGGCCGCCATATGCCGGCGTGGTGGAAGAAGGCGACGACCTGGGGAGAGGGAGGGGCGTGCCTGGTAAGCGGCCTTTGCCGGGGACGCTTTACAGGTCTTCGCCGCAGCAGTGGGTGAGTAAGCGTGGTGCAGCCTCAACAGGTTCGACTTACTTCGCCGCCGACTGACGTCCACTCCGTCCTGCACGCGCTCGGCAGGCCTTCAACGCCCCCAATCAGCTCTCGAAGTACCCCGACTCCATGCTAGCAGAAATGCGTCGCAACAACGGCGGCCGCGAACCGGACTTTGGCGACGACTCCAATCCGCGCACTGCAAACGAGTGGAGCGTTCGATTGCAAAAGGGGGACATCATCGTCGTCGCCTCGGACGGGGTATGGGACAACGTCTGGGGCAAGGAATGGGTCGGCTTGGTCAAGTACCTGACGCAAAGGCACAGGGAGCATTTCAAGAAGAAGGAGGCAGAGGAGGCTGCACAGGCTGGCAAGGGCGAAGGGGAGACGACGGAGAAGTGGGAGGAGGAGAAGACGCTCGTGGAGGTGATTGCGTACAAGTGAGTGTGCGAGTGCGTCGAGATGGGATGACAGAAGAGCTGACTGGCCGCTCCCTCTCACAGTGCCTTGCAGTACACGCTCCTCTGCCAATTCTCCGAGAAGAAGCGATCGCCATTTGAGGCAGAGGCGGAACGCTATCGCATACGCTTCCCGGGTGGGAAGATTGACGATATCAGCATCGTAGTGGCAATGGTGGTCGAGGAGTAGCAAAGGGCCGGCAGAAGAAACAAGAAGGGATAGCGAGGAATGTCACGAGCAGGGACACCAATCAAATGCAGCATTCGGCCAGCGCCGCAACACGACAGATCTTTCAGCCTCATCACCTTACCCGCCCCTACTTTCATGCCCAGCAGCCTCACGCCGGCTTCTCCCAATTTGCAGCAACATCTGTGCTCCTGATCGGCGCCTTGCCTATGGGATGAGTCGGCGAGCCAGGCAACTTGCTCACGGGTGCAGAGCAGCCCCCAGGCTGTAAGCGGTTACGCGGCCAATCAGCGCCGTATCCTCCTTTCGAGGACGTCGAGCCCCAGATGGTAAGATTGGGATTCGTATACGCTGCGTAGTGGCGCTGAATGTATCCCTAGCACAGAAGAGGGACAGGTAGGCGTCAGTCGGTATGGGCTCACAATCTGGCGTCCTGGCGTCCGCTCACCTTCGTCGGCCAGTCCTTCGGATCACACCCCACATTCTCCTTCCCTTCCTCCTGGTATACCCTGACCCAGTCCACGCTCATCACATAGGGAAACTCCATGCCGTCCCAGTCGATCTTTCCAAAAGAGTCGCTCAGTCCCAAGTTCAAGATGAGGTACATGGGCTCCTGGCTCACCGAACGAGCCGAGATATTCGCTACCGTGTCCGGCGCGAGGGCTTGCGGGAGGAGAGACCAGGAGGGCTTACCGCCGGAGGTCCAGGTGATATAGCCGTCGCTCCCTGGCCGATATTCAAAGCCGTACTCTGCAAAGCTCCCATCGCCGCCACGCTGCACTGCCTCCTGTACGGCGGGAGTCACCCCGCTCATGGACTGCTGGTTGACCTCGCCCGTGTACGAGTTGACCCTTGCGCCTTGCTGCCAGAAGCGCCACGCAGGTGCGGTGGTATTGGTTGGCTCGTAGTACATGTTAAAGGGGGCAAACTGCCCTGATTGGGAGACCTGCAGCCTGCTGCTGGACACCTGCGCTTCGAAGACGTCGATCTCTGGTGCTGAGCGGCCACGCCACGAGCCGTCTTTGAGGCGCGGGCCGGGGTGATCATCGTTGGGGCACGTGCAGGCGGAGAGACGCTGCCCAGGTAAGAAGGATAAGGCGTTGCTCTTGTGCTTCTTGTTGAAGGTCACGCTGCCTCCCGTGAGCGCTGCGGTGGGCTTCCCGTCCCAGGTCGTCTGATTAGGCAGGGTCCCAACATCGCACCCCTCATACGCGTATGGCCATGTTCCCTCCAAAGTGGCGCCGTACCCCGCCCTCCCCAAGTTCCCCATCGCCCAGACCGCAGGCCACGTACCGCCCCGCGAGGCTGTGCCGGGTAGACGTACGGAGGCGGCCACGTACCCGCCGGTGAAGCAGAATTTGTTCCATGACTGCAGCATTCCTCCGCGAAAGTTGAGGTTGTGGCTGACATGCTCGCTAAGCGTGATCTGTAGTGCCCCCTCACGAGTTGTGATGGCATCAGGTGAGTACCTTTGAGAGGGCAAAGGGGGCGGTCAGCAGCAGTGAAGGCTGCGTCACTCGGCGACTGCGGCACTCACCACTCGTAATTCCCCGTAGCCCAGTAATGCAGATCCAACGCCTCCCAGAACGGATCGTCTCCCGGCCAGAAGCTTCTCCCGTCTGTCTCAAATTCGTCACTGTACACCAGCCTATACCTCTTACTCGGATCATCAATCCCTCTCCGCCAATAAGCGCTCTTCGGCGTATCCCGATCGATCAGCCCATCTCTATTGAGCGGTCCCTCCGGCACTTGACCACTCCCATTCGTCCCCCCAAGCCCAAAGCCGCCCAGCTTCGAGGTAGGGGAGAGGAAGAGTGCAGTAAGGACCGGATAGCCAAGAAAGATGAAGACTATTCCGGCGAAGAGGAGCAAGAGGACACCGAAATCAACGATTGCTCGTGTAGAGAACCAGCGACTGCGTCTTGTCCACTTCTTGTGCTTGGCGAAGAGGTGAGGGTCGTGTAGCCAGTCATCTTCTTCTGGTTCATTGGGGTCGGACGAGTCTAGTGGGGGAGGAGAGGCGCGTGCGAGGACGGCCCAGTCGGTCGAGTCGTAGCTGAGGAAGGTGGCGACGCTGTGCCGGATGGAGGAGACGTGGCTGTATCGATTGGTGGAGAGCGTGGAGTCGCGCTGAAGTGAGGGACGAGGCTGTCTGGCGGTGGGCAGAGGGGCGGGCGTGCCTCTCTGACGGCGATGAGAGGAGCGAGGTGAGAATCGCACGCTGATGACGAGCTGCTGTGACGAAGAGCGACTACTCACTGGAGTCCTCAGCAAAGCATCATCCTCGTCCAGCTCCTCCCATATTGGACCTCGATCGCAATGCTCAAGATGTGAATCTCTCGGCTGCATGGCGGTCTGTAGCGTTAGAGGCTGGTGAGAGATGGAGAAAAGGAAGCAGAATAGCGTTGCGAGATGGACGAGAGCAAAGCACATGTCGACAATGTGATGTGTAAACAGTCACGGCACAGCCAGCCCGCCGAGATGCCAGTACTGGTACCTTGAAATCAATCGAGCCACTGGAAGATCACATTTGTTTGGGCGTGCTAATCAACCCCTGGCAAGAGCGACAGCAATCCATTTCTTGCCCGTTGTTGGCTTCCATGTACGTAATCGGCGGCAACACCGATGACGCGAGTGGTGAGGATGGCGGAGGTGATCCATTGAATGCAATTGGGTGAATGTATGCCTGCCATGAGCACACAGTGAATGCGACACCACCTCATGCCCGCCTATACGCGCTCTGCCTCGCGAGCCTCTTTGCCTGATCCAAGCTGATCGCCCCCATTCTGAACTTCAGCCGCGACCCATCATCGCCCGCTACCTCCATCCCGCCTTCCTCCGACTCAACCGCCACGGGCAAGGGCTTATCCTCCTGCCCCGCTGCATCATCGTCATCATCATCGTCCATTCCGCGCGCCTGGTTCCCACGCATTGCGCCTCCGCCCGTCCATGTCGCATTATTCCCACCAAAGCGCGCTGGCGAGTCTGCTTGTGGTGGTGAGCCGAAGCTGAGCGAGCCTGAAGCGCTGAAGGCAGAGAAGTCGGAGACGACCTGGCGTGATGAGCCGCTGCGCTCGTTCCCACCAGTGATGCTGCTGCTGCCGCTGCTGCTGCCACCAAGTGCGCCAGGCACCACCCTACCTCCAGCCCCCACCGTGCTCCACGACCCAGTTGAGCCTCCTGACCTTCCGCCTGCTCCAGAGCCAGGAAAAGGGGCCGATCCTCTACTTGCCAAGCTGGCATTCGCTCTCCTTGTTGACAAATACCGGTCATTGAGTCGTGACCCATACACCTTGGTCACATGAGGTCGCGCCGCCCCCACGTCGGGCGCTGTGCTCCACACCTCGACATTATTGCGCGAATCTTCCGTCTCACGGTAGATGCTCTCGATGACGATCTGCTTCGTGGACTCGTTGCGCAAGAGAAGGCGTTGATGGAGGTCGCGCGCTACTTCGTCCATCAGTAGGTCGGAAGGAGGAGGCGGAGCTGCAGCTTGGGCTGATGGGTCGGCGCCGGCGCCCGCGAGGCTGAGCGAGCGTAGCCGTTCTGCGACCTCATCGCCTATCTCGCGGTGCAGACGATCGAGGGCCATGGCTTCTCCTGCCGCAGCGATGATGACGTATGTCAGCAGCGAGGCCGTTGTGAGAGGCACCATAAGGCCGGAGGTGATCCGGACCAAGCCCTGGTAGAAGTCGACTGCATTAGTGTAAGCTAGCAGCGGTGTGATACAAGAGGAGGTGGAGGTCAGTGAACTATGCATGCGCGGCAACGCATGTTTCCACTGCTACTCACCAGCCAGCGCCGGCTCGCAGGCAACCATGAACAATGAAATCCCCATCTCCGCCATCTGCCTTGCGAGCACAAGCGGGTCCTCTCCGGAAGGATCTCCATTCGGGAAGCCGTCCCCATATTCTCCAATGCTATGCGGCGGAGCATCTGTGATAACGACTGCCAGCCGCGTAGCTGAGGGACGCCAGGCCATGTCCAGCACGGCTTTCAGCGCTGCGGTTACGGCTTCAGGCCCATCTCCACCGCCAGAGGCGTAAAGCTCGCGTAGCCTCTCTTTGATTACGGACACCTCTGAGGTAAAGGGTGAAGAGCGAGTCACATAGCTGTAGTCTTGCGGTGGGTGGTCGCGGAAGGCTACGAGTCCCTGCGAGTGAACGCATCGGGTCAGACAGGGTGGTCAGCACGTTGGGACCGAGTCTCGGCTGGTAGCTCGCACGGCGTCACGTCACTTACCACTCGCAAGGCTCCAGGCGCAGACAGTTGCTCGCTCTGCTTGATGTTATCGCATATCGTCTCGATATGATTGGTCGCAGAGGCAATGTAGCTTCCCATCGACCCTGTGCAGTCCATCACAAATACCAAGTCCAAAGCTTTGCTCGAGCCGCCACTGCTAGACCCGGCGCCGGTCATGTCGTCCCAGTCGAAGGCGGCGGCTGAGCAGGGCGCTGATGGGCCGCCAGATGAGGACGTGTAAGGGTCACCATGCTGCGATCTTGAGGTTGAGGGGGATGAGGCGAGGTGTTGCGCCGCTGAGCCGAACATCCCATAGACGCCGCCGCCGCCGCTGCTGCTGTTGCCGCCGGGGTGGTCCATGGTCTCGGACGAGGTCGTGAGTAGTGGTACGGGTACAAGGGTATTCTGAGCGCTTGCTCGCTAGCTCGCTACTATAAAGAGGTCGTCAATCGCAGGTCGTTGTCGTGTCGTCGAAAGCTAAGGGAAAGGAGACAAGGCAGCATTTGCTCGTCGAGCCTGGCTCTCTTCCGTCATGCAGGGCCAACAGAACCCAACTCCGCCCCCCAAATCGACCCTTGTCTCAGCCTCATCGCGGCGTCGCCGATCGCGAGACGGACAGAGACGATTGTGCACGGACGCAAAAAAAGTGCGGGCCAGGTGAGAGTGACACGACGGCGGGGAGGACGAAGGGGCGTGAATGATGAATGCGTGGTGGTGTTGGTGTGGTACAATTGCAGATCCAAATCTATGATAGCCCTGTCTGTCTCCTGGCTCGTTCGCCTCGCCTCACCTCCTCGGCCCCTCGCTCGTCGATCTAAACTCCACCAACTCGTCCCTCGCCTCCAACTCCTTTGCCTCCTTGGCACCCTGCCTGCTCTTGACCCTCATAGCAGATATGAGCATCGTAGGGGGTCGCCACAATCCATCGCCATCCTCTCCTTCGCCAAGTGAAGACTTCTTCCGCTCCGCATTCACCACTCGCGCCATTTCCTCAATCTGCTCCTTGCCCGACGTCGAAGGCATAGCAGCGGTGGCCTCCTCCAGTGGTGGGCCGAACGGTTTGGGCTCTTCCGCTGCTGGCCTGACATCCGTGTGCGCCTGCTCATCAACCTCGATCTCCTCTTCACCCAAGCCAAAGAGTTCCACCTGGCCCCTAGCCTTGGGCATCCCCGCTGCCACCCCGCTCTGCTTATCGCGCTTGTACTTGAGCAACGCAGCAGGGTTGCGCGCAAGCTCTGCCTCCAGGTTACGCTCACGCTCGTTGATGGCGTCCACGTTCGGCGTGACGAGGGAGGCAAGCTGCTTGGCTCGATCCAGCGCTGAGTCCAGATTGGCCCGCGCCTCGCCTTCGGACAAGTCCGTACGAGCGACGAGGGAGTACTCGACGTGCCAATCGACAGGGCGCTTGAATCCATCGTTGCCTGACGCTGCGGCTGCGGAACTGTCTCTGTTCTTGTGCGCATCGCGCTCGAAGGCCGTCTCTGTTTCGAGCTGTTCCTCCGCCTTCTCCTTCGCTTGACTAACGCTTATCTCCCCATCGATTGCATTGAAATCCACCGGACCCTGCACCAGTCGACCAAAGATGTATCGATCCACCGTAACGTCTAGCTGGGTGATCTCGCCCTGCACGGGCTTGCCCTCTTCATCTCGCGGTCGAATCCAGACGCGCATCGTGTCTGGTGGAGCGGGTGCTGCTGCTGGGCCGTCGGAGGGAGGAGACTGTGAGGAGGGCGAGGAGGAGTTGCGATACGGCTCGACTGTCTCGAATGTGAGGCGCAATGGCTTCCCCGGGTAGAGCTCTGCGGCACGGCCGAGGACGCGTTCGGTGAGGGAGATGCAGAGCTTGAAGGATTGCTCGGCCATCTCTGCGCTGCCGAAGAGCTGCTTCGCCATCTCCTCGAGGGGGAAGTACTGTTGGGTGGGCAGGGTAGAGAGGGTGAGGTTAGTCGCGCTCGTTCACTTCACTGCTCGACTGCTCACCTCAAATCCGAAGAACTTGGCCGCATTATGGTACGCCACGAAGATGCCGTCCATATTCCCGATCCTTCCCTGGAAATAGTACTTCAAGAACGCACTGCGCGTCATATCGTAGCGCTCACGCTCAAAGCTCTCCCACAGTCCATGCAGGTGCTTGATCTGGTAGCCGGAGGCCTCAACCCAGTTGGCTCTATCGTAGCGGATGGAGACGCACGCGCGAGACTTGAGGTCGAACGTCTTGCGTGGTAGGCGCGAGTCGTGGCAGTCGAGCTGGGAACGCATGACGAAGCTGGAACCGGCGCGAGAGTAGTAGTAGGCTTCTGGCTCTGGCGCTGCTTGTGCGGACGTCGATTCGGCCCCATCTTCGCCCGCGGAGGCATCATCCGGTCTGTTGACGCGCAGAAAGCTGTCAAACTCCCCGCGATCTACGGTAAGCATCTTCTCCATTGCCTTGCCCAACTGCAGCAGCACGTAGTTGCTGTTCGCATCCTCGCCGCTATCCGACGAGTTCGAGTCGATAGCATATACGGGTCTCGGATTCCCGGGCGTGATCCTAGGCGTGAAGTTGATCGTCGCTGGTAGCTTCGCCGCAAAGCTGAACCCCTTGGGCACCGCATCTCCTCGAAACTCGCTGGTAAAGTCCTTGGACTCGGGCGCCTTCCAGCCTGAGAGGAGGAAGTAGGCGTGGCTGAAGATGCTAGTAAGACTGGAGGTGGAGCCGCACCACTTCGCTCCCTGCTTCTGGGCAATCTCGATGAGCTCCATATCGGCAGAAGAGGTCACGTACGCTGGCAGGGCACCGTAGTCAAAGAGGTCCACGTCGGGTATCTGACGGAGGTGAGGCGGGTAATTGTAGATTCCTGAGCGCGGGTCGCGAAGCTGGTGGACACCGGGGTTGAAGAGGACACGATCCAGGCCATGGGCCAGCGTGGCCACCTTCATCTCGCGAAGACCGTCGATCCCTTCTACGGGGACGTCGGCCGCGCGTAGGATGCCGCCGCGCCGAAGCAGGTCGGCCCCGCCATTCTTTTCGCGCTGTTCGAAGGGGATCGCTTCCCACTCCTCGTCTGGCGTGTAGAGCGAGGAAGAGATGTTGCGCAATGCCTCCATCTCTGGGCCATCGACTAGCCGCATAGCCGGGCCGCTCTTGCCTGCATTGAGGTGCGGAGGAGGACGACGTCGCCGCGGGGCGCGAGTATCTTCGAGTGGGGCATCTGAAGCGGAGGGGCCCGATGATGGCTGGTGCCCCCCTGCCGCTGCTGCCTCTGCCATCGAGGCCTCGTCTGCCTCCCGGCGAGCCTGCTCTTGCGCCGCAAGCCGCTCGCTTTGTGTTACTTGTGGGATGGCGTCTTGTTGCCATTGATGAGGAAGGCGCGGCGACTTAGCGCCAGATGCCTGCTGCTGCTGCTTTCCCTTGTCCTTTACATCATTCTGCTGCTGCGGTGTGGCAGCCTTCTCCTCTTGCTTCTTGGCCTTGGCTGGCGGCGTCGCAGCAGCCTTTCGGGCTGCGACTCTGCGACGTCGCTGCCTCTGCCTACGTAGTGTGGCTCCTTTGCCTCTCGCCTGCTGCTTGGTCGTCGACGTGGCAGCGGCAGGCGCTGACTGCTTCTGTGATGGGCCAGAATCACCAGACGAGGCCTCCGCTGCCTCCTTCATCGTTGCCGGGCCGCCTTGATTGATCTCGGCAGCCGCAACTACTGGATCCGGGGCTGAGGTTGATGGCTTTGACGACTGTTGCTGCGTCCCATCCGCACGAGCTGCTGCTTCTGCTGCTTTCTTGGCCTGTCTCTGTCTTTTTGATAACTTTCGACTCTTTCTCGCTCGCAGAGCCTGCGCTGTGGCATTCAGTGCTGCGACGAATTGTGGATCGTCGCGAGCGCTCTGGGCGTCCGAGGAGGAGGAGGATGATGGAGCATTCTGGGCGGATGGATTGTTGCTGGCTGCACTCCTTTGAGACTGTGACGATGTGGCTGCCGCCTGCTGCTCCTGCTGCTGCTTGTTGAATCTGAGCACGCTGCTCGCCTTCTTTTTGATCGAATCGAACCAGCGCGGAGACGACTGCGACGATGACGACGATGAAGCTGAATTGCCGTCGCTAGCCTTGCCCTTGCCTTTGCCGCTGCTACCACTGCTCTGCCCCTGCTCAGTCGCCTGGTGGACATGTGCACTGCAGCTAAAGGTTCTCGAGGAGGACGGAGGCGCAGCTGCGGATTTCCTCACTACGACTCGTGCGGTCGAGGCCAAGGGCGCCGCGGATGTCGAAGCCACGACGACGTGTGCCGAAGCACGAGAGGCTCGCAGCATTGCGCGACGGCCGATTGGGATGGAGAGAAAGAAGCGATGCTGCTGCCGTGATCCCAAGCGTCGAAAAGAAGTCGTCTCGATGGCCGCCTCCCTCGCGATTCCTTTCCGCCCGCCTTGGCTGCAGCCCTTCCGTAACGCCCACAGAGAGGCGTCAGAGTCGGACCGGCGCGGATCCTCGTCTGGCTGCTTGCTGCCTGCCACGCGGCGCAAGGCGGGGAGAGACGAAGCGTCGCCGCCGAGCCTCGAGCTGGACGGCGACGACGGCGGCGGCTTCCGATTTCAAAGAACCTCACCATCACCTACCATCTCCAGCATGGCCACCCTCCCTCTCGCCTCGGCCACACGGGCAGCCGCCTTCTGCCATCGCAGTGGCCTTGCCTCCTCCTCCTCCGTCCCCTCTGCACGCCGCTATGCGCACGACCTCGTCATCAAGCGCAAGACTGGCCTCCCCATCCAACGCGCCGGCCCCATTGGCGGTGGACGTTCTGCTGTCTCAGGCCATGTAGCTACCGTCTTTGGCTGCACGGGCTTCCTGGGTCGCTACCTCGTCGACAAGCTGGGACAAAAGGGTACGCAGGTCATTGTGCCCTACAGAGATGAGGACGAGAAGCGTCACCTCAAGCCTCTTGGTGATCTGGGACAGATTGTGCCCCTCGAGTGGGATTTGAAGAATGATGATCAGATCAGGGAGTGCTTGCGACACTCGGATGTGGTATACAATTTGACGGGCAGGAACTACGAGACCAAGTGAGCGCCAAAACGGGCATGCCGCCCTGTCCCCTCGCTCACCCCTCCTTCCCCTCAACATCGCGTTAGGAACTTCACCTTCAACGACGTCCACGCAACGGGCGCAGCTCGCATCGCAGCCATCGCAGCTGACGCCGGTGTCTCGCGCTTCATTCACGTCTCCCACCTCAATGCCCGCGAGGACTCGCCGTCGAAGTTCCTACGCTCAAAGGCTGAGGGGGAGAAGCTCGTCAAGCAGGCCTTTGATGGGGCTACGATCGTCAGGCCGGGCAGCCTCTACGGACATGAAGACCGTTTCCTCAACCAGATGGCTCGTGAGTGCGGCGCGCATCGGCGTTATGGAACGGCCCTCGCTGACCTCGCTCGCTCTCCCTCTCCAGGCTGGCCTATCACCTGGCACGTAAACTACGGCCGCACGAAGCTGCGCCCTACACACAGCATCGACCTGGCCCGCGCTCTCGAGCTCATGATGGACGCCGAAGTCACCTCGACTGGCGCAACCTTCTCGCTCGGCGGCCCCAAGACGTACACCATCACCGAGCTTCTCACCCTCGTCGAGTCCCTCACCTTCGAAAAGACGCTCCGCCCTGGTCTCAACGTCCCACACTGGGCACTTCGCCTCGCCGCTTCGATCACGGACAAGGCGGCATGGTGGGGTATGCTCAGCGCAGATGAGGTGGACAGGAGGATGGTCGATGACCTTCCCGATGAGGCGGGGACAAAGAGCTGGGCGGATCTGGGTATGACGCCGGATAAGATTGAGGATGTGGCCATTGTGTACCTCAGGAGGTACAGGAGCCATTTGAGGTTTGAGCAGCCCGTAGAGACGAGCGGAACGCCGCTGAGGAAGAATGGGAGGTACCACGTCGTCGACTAGGCGAGATGTACGTGAGCAGATGGGCGGCAATGATACACAGATACGATTTTGCAGGCCGTTGAGGCAGGAAAGAGCAGTATGTGATCAGGCTGCCCGGCATCTTACAGCCATGAGATGAATAAGACAGGCGGCAAGAGCCAAGGGCGACGGTTTGCTGCCTGTGGCGCGTCTCCAAGTAGCCGCAGACCTTCTGCTGCAGCGGGATGTCGAGCTTGCTTTCGTAGGCGCCACTTCGCAATCCCCCCTACTTCCTTCGCTGACAGCGCCCTCGCCGCTAGTCCCGGCATGGGCCTCCCACTTCTCAACATCCCGTTGGTCATGCTCATGCTCACGGCTGCGGTCGCCCCTTCTTCGGCTCCTTCAGAGCCGTCCCTCCCACTTGACCCACCTCTTCTCTTCTCTTTCTCAGCGTCCTCCACCACTCTGCCTGCCTCGCAGCCACCAATCTCCAGCCTGTCTCGCCGACTACACCGCAGCTGCTTGATACATGACCTACCCCGTACGCCCTTCACTGGAGTTTTGCCGGTCTTCGCTCGGCTCCCCTCGCGGTTGCGAGGAAGATCGAGCTCGACGCAATGTATGGCTCACGACGACCGAGCAAGCTCTGCTGATTGCGCAGAGATTGGCTCAGACGGATCCTTTGGTGGCGGGGCGTTCACTAATCGCAGCAGAGGAGGGGGGGGGGGGCGAAGGGCCCGCGTCCGGTGACGGGGAAGATGGTAGAGCGGCCGATACCCCGAGGTGAGGTAGCGATCAGGAAGAAGTCAAGATGATGCTGATTGGCTTCGCATCCCTTGCCGCTCTGACCATCACTGCATTTCGCGACGAACATGTGGGCCCAACTGTCCCTACTGATCACTCTCGTCCTCGCTAGCCTGCTGGGTGTGGTGGCCGCCACTGCTCACGGCGTCGATGGTCAAAATCGCGTAGGTCAACTTGAGTTGGTCTCCAAGGCTCATAATAAGCGCTGAACGTCCGTTTTCGTGACGGCAGCTCGGTTCGAGGCAGAAAGCGTACATTTGCTGCCTTCTTCGTGCCACATCGAGTTGTAGGTCTCGAACGACCCGTCTGCAGACCAACGCCCTTTCACAGGCACCCATACTCATCTTCCCGCGACTTTGACTCCTTCTTTCAGGTTACCAGAACGAGTATTGCTTCTCCAAGGATGAGAAGGTAGCGGACTGCTGCTGCTATCGTACCAAATCTTGTCCTAAAGGGGTCCATTGCTGCTGTCGCTTGAAGAGGGGTTGCAAGAACGAGCAGATGATGCTGCTCCCGGACGAGGCCATGGTTACTCGCTTCGTAAGCTGACTCTGCCCGAGCCTTCTGTACGACGCAGCTGACCCTCTGACGTGCCTGGCCATGATTTTAGGGAGTCAGCAAGAAGGCCTCCGAGCTCAAAGGGGAGGAAGAGGAGGAGGCATAGGCCTTGCCTCTCCGTAGCAGCTTTATGCTCACGAGGTCAGGAGGAAGCATTTGCAAGTACAGGGGCGGGCAGAGCATTCGAACCGCTGCTGAGTGCGTCGAAGATTGACAGGGCCGGCGAGTACGACGGAGCGGAGTTGTAGCAGCTCGCTCTCATGGCGGCCCGTCGCTTCCCCCTTCCTCCCGCACTTTTCAGGCAATCAATGGCTGACTACGAGCGAGCAAGCCCCAAGAGCTGCCCGAAGCTTGACTCACATGGCCGCTTGCCCATCGCGGCAGAGAAGTGACGAGGGTTGAGCCCGTATTGGGCCAGGAGGCCAAAGGGAGAGGTAGCGACTGGAAACGTACGGACTGCAAGAGACGTTGTCCTGACTAATGTCGAGCCCGTTTGCCTTCTTCATTTTCGTCACATCTTACGACGAACATGCGCGCCCAACCTCTCCTGCTGATCATCTTCATCTTCTCTGCCCTCTTGGGTATGTCAGCCGCCAACGCCCTGGGCATGGAAGCAGTAGACCGCGTGAGTAGCATCGAGTTGGAGCCCGCGGTCGATGAGGAAAATGACCGTTGCCCTCTCTGCTCATGGCAGATTGCTTCAAGAGACAAGCCAAAGAAGTACATCTGCTGTCAGGAAAAGTCCTCTAGTTCATGTCAGTAGGTTCCGCGACGTGTCTGCCCGATGGATGCCTTCCGTTTGGCACCCGTACTGATTATCTCGGCACCTTTGACACCTCTGTTAAAGGTTATCAGAACCCCACGTGCTTTGGGAAAGATACGCAGGTCGACGACTGCTGCTGCCAGTACAAGAAATGTGACAATGCGGCGTGCTGCTGCCTCTACAAGGAGGGTTGCGCGAATGAACAGATGCTGCTCCTTCCAGACGACGCTCTGGTCACTCGCTTCGTGAGTCGCCTTGATTACAGCTCCTTGCACGATTCTGACCCATTGATACGCCTGTTGATGATTTCAGGGAGTCACCAAGAAAGCCTCTGAGCTCTAGGAGAAAGAGGTGGAGGAAGAAGCCTTGCCTCTCTTGATTCTTCTCGATGACTTGTTGAGCCAGGGTGGCAGGATGATGCGGAGGGTAGGAAAGTGAGAAGAGAAGCGGGCTCGACTAGCGTGGGTGTTGATCTCGTTGATCTCGGCAAACGGGCGAGCGAGGCCAGGCGCGGCGCGCGAGCAATCATGCGCTCGATCCTGTTTCGCGTTCCGTCCTTTCCACCACAACGTTCCATCCACCGCCCACCTTCTTCATGATCAATCAACAGCGTCTTGCGCTCATTGTCGCTTCCATTTATGCTTGATCTTCGAGGCGTTCAGACGTGCCATTTCTCTTGAGTCACGTCAGCCTCTCCGTGGAGTTCGTCCGATGTGACCCTCATGTGGGCGACGGTTTGGGAGTGGCGCTAGGGTAAGCGCGGAGGAGATCCATACGTAGCCAACCTTGACCAAAGCCTTTCCTCCTTGCCATCATACCCAGTCGCGCCTTCCATCAGCTAAAGTCAGCCACGAAGATGCGCGCTGTTTCTCTTCTCAGCCTGCTCGCTCTCGTCGTCTCCCTCGCCCTCGCGACCCAGTACAAGTGTTGTGAACAGCCAGCCTACAGCAGATGGTGAGAGAACGAGGTGCCAGCGAGGCGTACGGACATTCCACTGACTCGGAGCACTTGGCGCGGTTTCTCGCAGCTACGAAAATACTCACTGCTTCTCCAAGGATCCCGTTGTCAAGTCATGCTGTTGCCATAACTCGTGCAAAATGAAGGACGCCTGCTGTTGTGATTTTCAACAGCGCAAACCGGGATGCAAGGCCTCTAGCGCCACCAGTTTCCACCCTCTGGCTAGACTGTTGCCCCCAGATGCGGTATCTGTCCACATGGTGAACTCACCGAACGTGCAGAAGCGCCGGTAGTCGAGTCGTGGCTGATGCGCCGTGGCTCCTTGTCTTCACAGGGACAATTCGAGAACCGCACTGACTCCGTATGGTGATCAGAGCGAAGAAGTCATCGCTGCGCAAGATCAGGGCAAATTCAAGGCACTCGATTGCCCGTGTACGCGCGCTCGCCCAGCTCTCTCATTTGTCTGCCCACCGCACTCCGTAACTCCTTAACTCCTTTGCATCACTCATCGGCTGGAAAGCACCCGGTCAGTTCGTGAGCACGCGCGCAAGCCGTAGACTGGCCGAGGCATAGCCAGCGCCGCCTTGGCAACTATGAGCCTCTGCTCCTCCTCCTCCCACCAGAGCTCGTGATCTACATTACCATGCGTGCCCATCACCTCCTACTGACGCTCGGCCTCTCTGGTACATTATTTGGCATCGCTCTGGGCTACGTGTGCTGTTCTCAACCAAATACGAGCCGCTGGTCAGCACAGCTGCGGGTTGTGGCCTCTCGGATCAATGGATCGTGAGGTTGAAGCTGACCATCAGCCGCTCTGTCGCACACAGCTACGAAAATTACAGCTGTAGCGAGGGGACTACTACAAGCTACTGCTGTTGTCACGTAGGTCAGAATCGAGACAGATTGCGTCTTCTAGGCTGATTGGTACCACCGGCGCCTATGCCCTCCTGCACCAACCCGCCTACGCCCTCCTGCGCCACAAACCTGAAGAACAACTGTTCAAAAATGGACGAGTGCTGTTGTGACCTAATGAATGGCTGCAAAGCTCCCCAAGCCAGTCTACAGAGTTTCGCGACAATGCGTCTCCCCGCCGACGCGGTCTCCGTCCGCTTTGTGAGTTGCCGCAGGAAGAGAAGCAACGCTCGATGGCTCTGACTGATCATGCGTTTCTTCTCTAGGGCGTCTTTGAGAGCCTCAATGCAACGTATGATGACGCGAAGGACTCCTCGGAGCTGGAAGAAGCTGCATAGTAGGGAATGCGAGCGGGGGGACTGGTGGGAGATGTAGAGCGAGAAGGTGTGGGAGAGCACGCGCAAGTGGAGGGCACATTTGCTCAGGCAAGTGACTAGATAGCATTTGTTGAGCGTGGAATATTACTCGCTATCCCTGATGCGTTGCTCCTTTCAGCGAGCGTAAAGTCACACATCCCAAACGTCGCTCTTCCACCACGGCTTGTCCTTGCGCCACTTCTCCTCGTCAACCCAGCAATCGATATCTCTCTCCCGACTTGGATCCTTCGCAATGCGCAGGCCCTCCTTCTCGCCTCCATCATCCTTCGCATCGAGCTTCTGCGCCACCTCGGCCTTCTTCTGATCACCCCTCGCAAGGTCCGAGAGGCGGCGGCGCAGGTTAGGTCCGAGGAGGGCGACAACTTGACGGCGTGGCGACCCCGCGGTCTGAGCTGGTGGGGCCATTCCTCGCTCGTGCATCCAGGCAGCTACCTGGTACGCTCCCGAACGGTCACGCAACTCGGCGTAGGTACCCGCTACGAGGCGGAGCGTCTTGGTGGTGAGGATGGGGTGGTAGTAGGTGCGCGGTGTGGCGGACGAGGACGACTGGGGTTGAGCCGAGAGCGTCGCCTCTTCCTGCTCGGCAAGGTCATCTTCGTTGACCGACTCCACGTGCTCATTCTCCCCTGCCTGAGTCGCCCTGTCCCTGCCACCCTCGACCCTCCTCAGACATCTCGCGACGAATCCATCCAGCACCTGCACCCACTCGACCCTGTGCACCTTCTCGCGCCTAGAAGTCGACAGCCTCGCCACGCGATTCTGCAAAGCCAGCAAGGCTTCTTGCACGAGCTCCACGTCGAGGTTGCGGGTTTGCAGGCTAGCGAGCTCGAGGAAGGTGAGGGCGGAGCGCAGAGAGGCGTCGGTGAGGCGAGGGCGGCGTGGAGTATCGTTGACAGTGAGAGGGTGCTGGCGCTGCCCGGCGAGGTGTGGTGGTAGTGGACGGACCTCCCTCTCCACCGTCTCGCGACGTGCTGCCTGCTGAACCTGCTGCTGCTCATCCGCCTCTTGCTGCCTCGCGCGTGCTTCACCGAGCGAAACCTGACCCCGCAACGCCGCCCGCGCAAAATGCTGCAACAGCTCAGCGTCAGGCTGCCATGCTCTCGCCTTGACCTTCTTAATAGCCATCTTCGCCACATCCTCCCAGACGTTTGCGACCCATTTGCGCCGCCCTGCTCTAGCTCGGTGGTCAGCCCCAATCAAGGCGGGACTGAATGCTCGTCCAGCAAGCAGGAGCGTGTTGATCGTCTGCGCCTCCCCACGTCGAGCGAGAGGGCCGTCCTGATCCTCTTCCGTGTGGATCGCGTCGTGCTCCGGAGCGAGGAACCGAAAACGCATCGCCGAGAGGGCCAGCTTGTGAGCCACGTCCACCTCTCCTGCCCTCAAAGCCAAACGGAGCAAGGTCGCATGAATCTTGGGAGTGGCTCGCAGCTGCTTGTGCACTCGATTCTCGTCGTCGCCCTTCTTGTCCGATGGGGTGAGGCAATAACGCTCGTAAAGCTTGACCGCCCTTCGGACCCCAACACGAGCCGAAGCCCTGGCGTGTCTCGCCTCATCCTCGTCTCGCGAGCCACGTCGCGCAACAGCATAGAGTAGCACTAGCAAGTCCGTCTCATCTGGCACCTCGCGGCGATGTAGCAACTCGCCAAAGATCTTAAAGCAAGCCTTCTCGCGGCCTAGGTCGAGGTAGGCGGAGGCGAGGGATGTGAGGTCGTAGTGGTCATATAGCTGCGGAGATGAGATGTCCTCTTCGAAGCCACTGGCCGACGACGAGGTAGGAGGGGAGGTTCGAGCTTGGTGAAAGGACTGCAGGACGTGAGTCGCAAATGCCATCTCGTCTTCACGTGTTTGCAGAGGCAGAGTGACGTCGCTCCGAGCCCCTTCCTCGGGGACGAGGAGCTCTTGCTTTCCCTGAGGCGAGACACCGACGTTGTGGCCCGGTACGAACGTCTTGACCAGCAACTTCATGAGAGCCGTATCTGCGGCTATCGTATGAGCGGAGAGCAGACCATCTCCTGCTGAACCATTGTCAGTCCACCTCATCCAGAGGTAGGCAAGCGGGCCTTTGAGCCGGGAGAAGGCGAGAGCGCGCAGCATGGATGGGCGTTGCGGGGTGGGGAGGTTGAGAATGGAGGGTTCTCGCACAGCATGCTCGCGCCAACCTAACAGCTCGTGCAGCTGAGCTTGGGCGAAGCCTTGTCGCTCTGTGAGGCGCATGGTCGAGATGAGGGAGATGAGCGTGTCTGCTCGGGCGAGTGAAGGGAGAGGCGATGCCGAGCCAGACGGGCTCGCACGTTTGACTGCGAGAAGGGCCCGGATGGCGAGCATAGGTCGCCTGACTTCGAGGCTGCGTTTGCAGAGCTCTTCTAGAAGGAGCGGCCCCATTGAGCTCAATGTGCTGTTTGAATCTTCGCCAGTCTGCATCGCGATCGCCCTCTTCGCGATGAGACTCGCGTGTTCCCTAGCAAGCTCCGCAGCCAGCTGAATGGGCGCCTCCGTTCCTTGTCCGTGCTGGAGGATGTTCTCAATCGTATCGAGAGCGTACTGTGCCGCGATGACATCAACCGGCGCAGAAGGAGCCGACAGATCCGACACAGGCTGCACCTTCACGTCGAGCAGCTGACGCGGCAAATGTTCAACAAGGGTCTTCAGCTGCTCCTTGATGATTTGCCCGCCGTCTTTCGTGCCCTGCTGTAGGGAGAGTCGTACGAGCAGCAAGCGGCAGAACAGCTCGAAGATGAGAGCGTCCTTTTGCTCTTTTGCCTTCGCTGAGGTCGGATGTCCCTCTTCTGCCGCTGCGGCAGCTCCATCCAATGCTGCGAGCCAGGCCCTAGTATCCTGTCCTGCTCCGCGCACCTGAGCCGCCTCCCTCGCCCCGACACTGCCATCGTATCGGCGAGTCTGCTGCTCTTGCTGCAACAAAGCGTTGACTATCCGTCTGGCAAAGCTGTGTCCACCTTGCGGCTGCCAGACACGTGGCTGGAGGGCGTAAAGAAAGGCGCCGATGGTTGTATTTGTCGTGAGGACTGGAGATGTACGCTCTTCTTGCTCCTCGTGGGACGGTCCTCGCTCTTGCAAGTCCTCGAAGAGAGCCACAAAGACGGGAAAGAGGGTCGGGTGGGCAGAGCGCAGAATCTTGCGCGCTAGGCGATTGCATGCTTGCGAGGAGAGGAAGGAGAAGGGGCCCGTAGCGCTGCTCTGGGTATCTTGGCCAGTGGCCTGCTGCTGCGCCACTGCCCGCCCTTGTCCGACCTCAACTAGGATGGCGTAGACGCGCAGCATCTCGTGGGGAGAGACAAGGCTCGTGATGCCCTCCCCTCGACCGCCGAGTTCGGCCTCAGCAGCTCCTCTCAGCAATCCCTGCAGAGCTCTCCTTCTTCTCTCCAAATCACTCTCGTTTCCCCTCCAGACTTGCATCACCCGGCTGACAAAGTTTCGTCTTGCCAACCTCCTTCCACCTCCTCCGTGCGTCCCCAAATAATCCAGCAACCTTGCCGCCTCCTCGCTCAGCTGCTCCCGGCCCAGTTGCTCGGCGTGAGCAACCAGCTCCTCATCGGAGAGGGAGTCCAAGTGATGCCGATGACTCTCCTTCGCCTCTTGCTGCTCAGCTGCATAGCGATGAGGCTGCTGTTGCTGAGCCTCTTGCTCGAGCTCCTCGGGTGAGGGCGGAGGTGGGGCGGCGTACGAGGCAAAGTGGCCATTGACGTCCACGTCCTCGTCTAGGTAGCGCAGAAGGTAGCGTGCGCGAGGAGAGGATGCAGATGACGAGGAAGGGCGTGGCGAGTAGAAGGGCGTTGTTGTTGAGGAGGATGACGAAGAGGCTTCTGCAGCCTGCGATGCTGGTTGGTAGTGCTGGTATTGAGGGTAGGACGAGGCGGTCGTCGAGTCTATATGCACGCCGCGGCGGGTGGAGCGTCTTGTCGTGAAGGGTCGTGCAAGTGGCGGGGTGGCTGGTGGTGCTAGGATAGTGAAAACGCTCGGTGTTGTGGACAAGGCCTTTGCCGCCTCTGGTCGTAAGGTAGGCGCCGATGCTGTGGCTGCGGTTGCCACGCCGGCCCGCAGCCCTGATGTCAGCATGGCGCTGAGTGGCGGTAGGGGAGGAGTGAGCAGCGAGAGGGGCAAGGGAAAAGGGTGAAGTTACTGCAATCTATCTGCGAGGAAGCATTGATGTGTTGGTTCGTGGCGAGAGGTTATGAAAGGAGGAGACAATGGTGGAGCGATTCGATGACTAAAGCGAAGCACGGAAAGGCCCTCACCCAATCAATCGACTTGGAGGAGCCCGGGCTGCAACGACTTTCTCGAGACCACTCGGCCCGCGGCAGACGCGTGCGTGCAGCAGCCGCTAGTCTACGAGCCTTGCAGCACCTCGCAACGACCCTTAACCTCGAGCTTGGAAGATACGAAGGATGGATCGATTCTAGTGTCGCACCACCTAGATGTACAGTAGAGAAAAGGCGAGATGCAAAGACGAAAGCGTATGAGCAAGGCGACGCGGAGCCACGCTCAAGTGTGCAGCTTCTCGTAGCTCGGCGACCACATCTCTCCCTCGACCCACTCCTTGAGATTTTCCTCCATAAATCCAGCCGTGTACCCTCCATCCCTCGCGTACCCCTCCTTGTTGATCTGTTGAATGACTGCTGTGGCAACATCGCGCGAGACCTCCCTGATGCGGGCGATGTCGGGTAGGACACGACCCTCCTTCTCCTCCTCCTCGGTCAAGCAGTTGGCGAGAGAGACGGCCGCAGTTGTAATCATCGAGGGCGTGATGCGCGAAACCTTCGTCAAGGCCCCTGCCAGACCGATGCCGGGGAAGACGAGGAAGTTGTTCGCCTGACTGGCCTTGAACGTCTTGCCGTCATACTCTACGTCGCCGAAGGGCGAGCCGGCAGCGAAGATTGCGCGGCCATCTGTTCCCTCAATCGCCTGCTGGTGGTTGCATTCCGACTTGGAAGAGGGGTTCGAGAGGGGCATGATGATGGGTCGCTTGTTGAGGTCGGCCATCTTGCGGAGCACGGACGGGGTGAAGGTGTTGGGGACGGTGGAGAGGCCAATGAGGGCGGTCGGCTTGGCGTAGTCGATGATGTCCTCGAGCGATTGGAATTGCTGGCCATTGTTGTCATCTCGAGCCCACTCTTGCTTTTGAGGGGCGAGCCTGGCGTGGACAAGGGAAAAGGCAATAGTCAGCTTCTGCACGCCAAAGGTATGTCGAAGAAGGCGCGGCTCACTTGTCTCCACGGTCCTTGGTGATCAGGCCCTTCGAGTCGACCATCCAAATCTTCTTGCGCGCCTCCTCCTCTGTGAAGCCCTGCTGCGTAAAGAAGGAGAGGAGCTGCTTGCCGACGCCGGCTCCAGATCCAGCACCCGTGAGCAGGATCCTGTGCTCGGAGAGCGGCTTGCCCGACGCCTTGGAGCTCAGACGAGCAGCAGCAACGAATGTGCCCAGCACGACACAACCAGTCCCCTGAATGTCGTCGTTGAACATCGGGTACTTGTCCTGGTATCGCGCGAGGAATTCAAACGCATGGTCACTGGTGAAGTCCTCGAACTGGATGATCAAGTTGGGGAACTTCTTGTTCAGAGCATCCATGACCTCATCAAGGAACTCGCGGTACTCGTCGTCGCTTGCGCGCTTCTGGCGGAGACCGAGGTACATGGGGTCCTCGAGCTTCTCCTGGCTGTTGGTGCCCAGGTCGACGACGATGGGGAGCGTGGCGCGAGGGTGGATGCCGGCTGCGGCTACGTAGAGGCAGAGCTTTCCGATGCTGATGCCAAGGCCGTCCCAGCCTTGGTCGCCGATGCCGAGGATACGGCTTCCGTCGGTCAGAACGGCAATGCGCGGGCCTCCGGCGGGGAGGGGTACGTTATTGAGGACCTTGGCGACTTGGCCCTTGTCCTCGATGGTGAGGGTGAGACCTTCGGGACGACGGTAGATCTTGGAAAAGTTTTGGCACGCTTCGCCGACGACCGGGGTATAGATGAGCGGAAGGCACTGCCGAGAGGGGAACAGAGGACAAACGTCAGTAGATGATTCGGTCTGCTGCCCTCCTCGCCGCCCGCACTGACCTCCTCGGCCTCGCTCATGATGACCGCGTAGAATAGGCGCGTGTTGGTCTGACGCAGCGATGACAGGTAGACGTGCTTGCCAAGCTGCGTCTTCTTGCGCCTCAACTGGTACAGGCAACGTTGGATCTGGGTAGCCATGCTCTGTTGAGCAGGGGGCAGCAAGCCGCGCAGGCCCATCTTCTCTCGCAGCTCAGGGTCAAAGGCGGTGTCCATGTTGGCTGCAGCATTCGCGGCCATGGCGAGGTAGGGGTTGTGGTAGTCAGTATTTGAGCTTGATGAGGAGCAGCGGTGTGAGATGCGCCATGATGAAGAGGAGGGGAGCGAGGAGGAGGAGGATGCTGTGGCTGATGCTGCGACTGAGCGACTTCGAGGCAGCGCAAAGCGTACGCCCGCCGCTGTGCGTGACCCTGCCAATGCCATCTCGAGTGCGATGGTCGTGAGGAGTGAACGATGGAAAAGCAAGAAGGCAAGAAGAATTGGACCCGACTCGAGAGCCAGTCCGTGCGTGAAACGAACAAAAGCCGAGAGCGAGTCAAAGTCCAAAATCTCGACGGCGAGCGGCGTGCGGCAGATGCAGACGCAGACGCAGAAGCAGACGCAGACGCAGATCCGACGGCTCGACTGTCCGTCCCCCAAGCTCCGCGGCAAGCCAAGCCAGGCAGGCAGGCAGCTGCTGCCAGGCAAGGCGCAGCGAGAGGGGCCGCGAGAGAGAGCAAGGGCAAGCCAAGCTTGGACTCGTTCGGCGTGTGGGGTTTGGGCTCATGGAGCTTTGTGGAGCGTAGTGGGATGGCGAGTAGGAGGCTGCCTCTTGTGGTTGTTGGGCTTTCGGGCATCTTCGTAGCAACGAGACGTTGTTGGGGGCCGGGCTAGCACTCACCAAAGGTGTCTCGCAGAGAGGCAAAGCCTGTGTGCGTGGTCACAGCGTAGTGGATGGACGAGTTCGTGGGCTCATCGGTTGTCTGAAAGAGTGCGGGGGAAGACGGGAGCGATGAGCGATTGATGGGTGGGACGTGGGTAGGCCTGGTAAGGCTCACCTTGTCATCAGGGGTGGGCTAGAGGCGGGCGAGAAGGGTGGTGGTGGTGCTATCAGTGAGCGCTCACAAGCTGAGTCTGTCGCTGCAGCACTCAACCTCACCTGAGGAGGCTTCTCCCTGGCAGTCATGCTCTTCTTCCTCTGGCTGAGGTCGAAGCGGGCGCCCGCCGTCTCGCTGATCTCGTAGCTCTTTCGAGGGGATGTCATCATGTGCGGGATGCAATGGAAACGGGGGAGGGATTGGTAGGGAGGGAAGAATGGATTGCACTTGCTCACACCGGCAAAGTAGACTTGAGAGCATTTGGAATCCGTCACCGCCTCCGCCCGCGCCCGCACTAGGCCACACACTTCCTTGAAAGTTGGAGGTGGGAGGGCGGGACCGCCGGCACCAGAGAAGAACACATCTCAGCGACGCAGCGAGCCATGACCAGCAGCAATAGCAAGACATTGCAACAAGCACGCTGCTCTGCTGCTTTCTACTCCTACGAGAGCTCTCATTCATCGCCCCCACTAACTGTCATGAAGCTGTGCGCCCCCTTTGCGGGGCTCCTTCTTGACTCCTCGAAGAGATCAACAGAGGTCCAATGCTTCTCGCAGCACAGGCCAGGCGAATTCCGAGCACGCCTTCGCTTCCACTGTGACACTTCTCACACGCCAATGGCCCAGCCGTGGAGCGTCGCGTGAGCAAGGGCCCGACTTCCTCCGCCGCGACCTCTCTGCTCGATCTGAAAAGGGAGCTCTCTCGACGATCTGCGTGAGAATAGACTGCATTGAATCGTAGATCGATATCGATGCAGTACCACGTCTATGATGCCATCCGCTTTCTCTCCATTTGCCTTGACCGGATGGCCCGGACTCCGGTCCGACTACGCCCAATCCTTCCCTCCTCCATCCTGGATCTCCCTCGCGCCTAATTCGCAAACCTCCTACTCTTAGCCACGCCCGTATTGATACCGCTTGCCTCACCCTGATAACCACCCTGCAATGCTCCCTGCCCACCCTTATACACCGCGCGCGTGCTGCTGAGCTTCTTCTGCGCCTTCTCGTACTTCTTGCGCTTCTTGACTCGCAGATTGCGATCCTGCTTGCGATGTCGGGTGAGACCCTTGTTGTTCGCGATCTGGCGATTGATGGCGCGGTGTGAGCCATCTTCGCCCTCGACGAGGTCAGGATCATCTACGATGCGGGAGGCGTCGCGCTCGGCGTCGTGTGACTCCTTCTTTGCGCGCTTGGCTTCGCGACGGCTTGACGTGATGAGGTCGTAGTAATCATCGTCGTCATCGTCGCCAGCCGCACCTGCCGTAGTCCCTGCATCGCTAGCGCCCTTCTGCCCCATCACCTCCCTCCAATCACGGCTGTCTCCCTCACCCCAGTCCTCCCCGTCCAAAGCAGCGTCCGCTTTGCCATTGGTCTTTCCTTCCCTCGCCGCCTTGGCCTGCTCTACGCCCTGTCTGCTACGCTCTCTATCCCTATACGGGATATCAGCATCTCCACCCATGCGGTCGCGCGCAGCCTGCCCACGACGTGCTTCCTTCGCATCCATCTGGCCAGTGTAGAAACGCAGCGACTTCTTCTTCGCAGCTTTGTCCGCTAGCTCAGAGGCAGTGAGGGAAGTAGCCTCACCATAAGCGTCGCCGTCGTCGATGAGAGTTGGCTTGGACTTCCGGGATGCTGAGCCGCGGGATGATGAAGCGAGGAGCAGACTGTCGTCTGCGTCGGCCAGGCCAGCGAGAGGAGCTGGAACTGGGACTGGTGTTGGAGCAGCTGCGTCTCGCGCTCGTTTGGATGTCTTGGGCTTCTTAGCCTTAGCTGTCTTTACTGCCTTTGCCTGCTGCTCGCCGGCGTTCTCTTTCTCGTCTGCGATGAGACCTGCCAGCTCATCATCGTCCAATTCACCCATGTCTTCGTCCTCTTCGCTCCCGTAGAGGAAGGGCATCTGCTCTTGAAGATCATCCAACCCGCCCTCGAGATCGGCCTCAACCTCTTCCTCCTCTTCCCCGTCCTCCTCCTCGTCCAGCGGCACAGCGAAGTCCAGGCTTTCCATCATCGACAGGCCCTCCTTCAGCTTGAGCAATCTCGCCAGCACGGGATGGTCGCGCAGCCGATGGGGCTCGGACGCATGAAGAGAGCGCAGCCTGAAGTAATAGGCGAGGGTGGTCACGTAGGCCAAAAGGGCCTGGTAGTGCATGTGGTGCATCCCGAAAGCGTCCATGAAGTCTGGGCTCTGGCTGTCCTTGGATTTGAGCAGTGACTCGGTCTTGATGAGCTGATCGACGGCATCCGCAAAGTCGCCAGCGAGCGCGACGGTCTCGGGCGAGTCCTTTTGAAGTTGGACGAGGAGAGAGGCGCGAGCCACCGGGTCGGTGGGCAGAGCAGCAGCGGCGGAAGCAGTCTTGCCTGCAGCTGCTGCTATTGATGTCGCCTTGACTGCGGGTTGTGCCTCATCAAGCTCTGCCCTCCTTCTCTCCCTCTCCCTCACCCCCTTGCCACCCTGCTCCGCTCCACCCAACTCATCCGCCTCTCCGAGCCCAAAGTCCGCATCCTCCATTCCCTTCCTAGACTTAGCTTGCAATCGCTTGACCTCATTGAGTTCAAGCTCGCGTGCCTGCTCCTCGTCGATCTCCGAGTCTGAGTCCATGCGGTCGAGGTCATTTGTGTTGTAGTAGGAGCGCTTATTGGAGCCCCATCGCGAAATGTCCTCCTCTTCGTCTGAAGAAACGTCCACGTCTGAGTCAGAGAGGGGCTCTGCAGTGGCCGCTGTCTTGTCAAGGCGCTTGAATTGCTTGGATTTGCGAGTGGGTGCGGCGGTAGTGTCATCATTGCTCGCACCATCGTGGCCTTCGTCTGCTGAGGAGTCGTCCGCCTCTGATTCATCGAGACCAAGCACCTCGCGCTGATTGGCAAATGCGTCTGAAGAGTGGGAGGGGAGAGCGTGTCAGAGGAATGGCGCGCGGAGAATCATGGAATCTGCACGCTGCTGTCCTCACCAGGCTGGTCATTGTCGCCATCATCGCCATTCAGCAGCACCTGATCTCGATTGTGGTGGAAGCGCTCCTCGTCGTCCGAGGGGATGTCGTCTGCCGTATTCCATCGATTCAGAGTCGCGGATGAGGCTGGCAGACCACTCGAGCCGCTCTTGCTTCCCTTGCCCTTGGCCATGGCTGTGAGGGAGAGCTAGAGGTAGTGGGGAGTGGTTAGAAGCAGTGGCAGCTGATGATGAGCTGAACGTCGTTGAGGCTCGGCGTCGTCTCTCATTCCGCCTCCCTCGACGGTGAGGGCGACTCGAATTTTTGGCCCTGAGGCGCATCATCGGCGGCGTCAGGCGACAGGACGGAGACGGAGACGGAGACGGGAAAGCCAAGGCGGACTGGCAGCTGCGAGGCGCCAAAGTTGGAAATCTCGCTCAGCCCGCCCGCGACCCATCCATCTACTCTCACTCTCTAAACAATCTCGCGCTGTCCGAAGATGGCCAGAAGAGCACCGGCGGCTGCAAAGGCCTCAGCACCGGCTGAGAGCACCAGCAGAGCATCTTCAGTCGCAAGCAGCAGCAGCAGCAGCAGCGACGGCGAGGAAGACCTCGATGCACTCTTCCAGGCTTCGATCCAGGCATACACCTCGATGCCCGCGGGGGAGAAGGACAGACAAGATTTCGCAGAAGACGACGATGTCATCCTGCTCGATGGTAACGACACCGAGAAGCGATCAAGGGCGATAAGAGACGACGCCACGCCACGCAAGCCGTCGAAGCTGCCCGCAGCATCGGACACCAAGGGAAAAGGAAAGGCTGTGGATAGTCAGCTCGACAAGCTCAGCAGTCGTGACTCGCTGGCTGAGCTAAGGCCGGTGGGACAGAGAGCAATGATCAAGAGAAGGCAAGAGGTGAGCAGAGCTGGCGAAGCCGTCGCTGATACGTCTCACTCACTCGCAGCTTTGACCCCAATCCTTTCCGCAGGAGCGCGCAAAGACTGCCGGCTCCTCATGGTACGACATGCCCGCCTTCCCCACAGATCCAAAAGCAGGGCCCAGCACGTCAGCATCTTCGCGCTACTCCTCTTCAGCTAGAGGCCCGACCGCTGAGGAGATGCGTAGAGAGGTCCAAGCTATCCGTCTACGCAACGCTCTAGACCCGAAGCGCTTCTACAAAGGAGGCAACAAGGACAAGGGCATGCCCAAGTACGCTCAACTTGGCCGCATTATCTCATCACCTCTCGAGCCTCGTCAGACGCTGTCCAAGGCC
This sequence comes from Jaminaea rosea, assembly GCF_003144245.1. Lineage (NCBI taxonomy): Eukaryota > Fungi > Basidiomycota > Exobasidiomycetes > Microstromatales > Jaminaea > Jaminaea rosea. The sequence goes on along the minus strand of NW_020289992.1, from coordinate 220,413 downwards.
GAGAGGGGTAGGACGGTCGTCGAGGAGCTGGTCAAGGATGCGCAGGCATCGGCATATGCCAAGAGGAAATATGGGGAGGTGAGTGCGCGAGAAAGCTGGGATCAAGTGGCTGCTCGTGCTGAGCTGACCATTCTCTCGTCTACTCTCACCCCCACAGCACCAAGTCAAGGCGGCTTCGGGAGGCAGAGGTCACTCTAAGGCCAAGACGAGGAAGCCCAACGATCGAAGCAAGAGGCAGCGCAGGTGACCATGCGCCAGCTCGCGGCGCTCTCCATGCAGCACATGCATCCTCGCCATCTTCGCCATTGTTACCATCGTAGTCTGCCTTGGCTTGGCCGTCGCTGCCTGTTGCTGGACCCTTGATCCTCTCGTATATGGTCGTGTGTTCCGTTCCGATGTGCTTAGTTCTCGTCACTCTCGCCCCTTCCCTCTGTGCTTTCGCTACTTTGGTCTGCACTCTGGCCCCGCTCGCCGCCCTCTGCTCTTGTGCCGCCCCTCGTCAGCGAGGTCCGCGCCGTGTCCTCGCCACCCGGTTTTGCTCGCGGCGACCCCCCCCTTTTGCTCAGTCTACCCTCACCCAATCCGAACCGCCCCCCTCACAAATCACCCCCCCCCTCCCCTCACGCCCCACGCATCCGCCCTTGGACGTTGTCAACAACAGCTTTCGAAGGACAGCTACGAGGCGCGAAGACCTCAACTTCATTTTTCCATCGAGACGAGCCTTTCATTAGAGCCTTCGTCACCACCCTCACTTAGACAGGCCGACGAGCGAGCGTGTTGTCTTGGCCGTCGTTGCCACCCTCGCGCCTCCTCGCCCCGCTCAGCTCAGCTCGTCCGCCCCGCCCCCATTGGTCTCGCTGGCAGACCGCGCGGCTGGTTTTTTTCACCACCACCCGGTCACGCGTGGCAACCCGGCCCAGGCTCAGCATCACGATCACGCTTGACTGAGCTCGGCGCTACCACGGCCCGTCGGTGCTGATATCGCCGGCCTTGACCGCGTCGGCCTCGGCATCGTCGCTGTCGTCGTCGTCGTCATCGCGACTGGCGGTGTAGTACCGCCGTCGCTGTAGCTTGCTGCTGCGATGCCCATTGCTACCAATTCGCGGACGAGGTTCAAGAAGCTATCGTACAAAGTGTGTACGCGTTGCACGTAGATTGCGCCGAGTGAACATCTGACTGACCATCTCACTCAAACGCTTCCTTGTCACTCTGCGCGCGCCCTCTAGGCGTCGGTCATCGTTCATCGTGGCAACCTTCAACAGTCTGCCCACAATGTCGACATCGAGGGTATCGAGGAGAACGAGGCTCCCAACTTAGGAGTTGATCTCTCCGAGGTCACCGTGAGCCTGTCGCGTCGACGATGCCATGGTCCCGCACCAAGCTTATCCTTAATCCCTTACCTCTTTGTGCGCAGGAACACCACCTGCAAGCAGCGCTCTCGTCCACGCAGCTAGCAGCAGAAGGAGACAAGGTTATCTCGGCCAAGCCAGCATACCACATCCCGACACCGGAGAGCAAGCAAGTGCTCCAGACCAAGGAGTACGCTCGTCTCTATCCACCTGGCACATACCAAGATCCCATCTCCTATGTCCGCTCGTCAAGCACGCTCGAGGATGCCATCAAAGTGGGTGCATGGTGCGCCTCCGAACGAATGTGCGAGCATCACTGACGAGGATCATCTCTCCCCTCTGCCCACTGCCAGGGTCCCTCGTACAACCTCGACGAGGACGACAATGAGTGGCTGCAGAGACACAATGCTGCAGCGCAAGAAGCAGAGGTGGCCGCAGCACAAGCACGTAAAAATCACAAAGCATCGCAGCAAGTCCCGGTGACCACTACCATCACCGAGGACGAACTCGAGATGGTACTCACCGTCTTTGAGCAATACACTAACGACAAGGTGCCCTTCGCACACCTCGACCCGGCAAAGAATCTCCCGTCCCTCGACGATCTGCTCGGAGCCTTCGACCCCAAGTCCTTCCTCTCAGCGCAAGCCTTGCCAGAGCTGCCCACACTACCGTGGGAGACAGACGATGCGGCCGCGTCTTCTTCATCGCTCAAGTGGTCGAAGCTCAACCCGTGGCACAACCTGGCAGCGCTCAAGCCCATTGCTTCTCTCGTCTACCCATGGTGGAAGGAGAGGCGTGAAGACACGAGCGGCAAGGCCATCGTCCCACTCCTCAACTTCGACGAATCTAACGACTCAGATCCGTACGTCTGCTTTCGACGACGAGAAGTCAAGCTCACCCGCAAGACTCGTAAGACGGATGTGCTCCACCTCGAGAAGCTCATCCGCCTCAAGTCAGAGATGGACCGTGCTACTGCCATGCTCGAAGGTCTCGCACAGCGCGAGAAGACGAAGCGAGCGAGCGTCGCACAAGATCGAGCCTGGTTCGAGACGGTCAAGGATCTGCAAGAGCTCAAGCGCTCATGGGGCATTGTGGGGCCCAACTCCGGGCAAGAAGACGAGGAGATCATCTCTGGCGAGCGCAGAGAGGAGGCAGGCTATGGCGTTGCTGCAGTGCCGCGCAAGAAGAAGAGAGGCGAGGAGTCTACCACCGTCTCGCTACCTTCAGCCGCCAAGCTTGCAGCAAAGAAGGCAAGAACGAGCGTCGAGCCCTCAGCAGCCGCCAATGCCTCCGCCAATGCTGCCAACGTCACAGCCACACCCGCAGCCGCCACGACACAATCTCTCGGCCAAGCGATCATGGAGCGGGCTTCGGCCGTTCAAGCCTACATCGAGCGAGAATGCATGCGCAAAGCAGAGACGGATGTCGGCTGGGAAGAGAACAGCGATACTGCCTATCAACCCGTCCCAGCACCGCTCAACCTTCGCAGCTTTCGCCCTGTCCAGGCAGATTCATCAGATACGCCCTCTACCAACGGCCTGCGCGCTGGGCGTCCCCCGTCCTTTCGACGTCGCATGGGTAGAGGCGGGCGTGTCTTTCTCGATCGCAGATTGCTGGCTCCAAGCCCGGTCCCGGCTAGCTTGGCTGATTGGCCGAAGCACCAAAGCGGTGTGAGGCGGCATGAAGAGAGGGAGGAGCAGCGCCCAGAGCGTACGCCGTTGCCATCGTACTTGCAGCAGGGCAGGACAGCGCAGCAAAAGGCGGATGCTCTCAGTGGGCCATTCGCTTACGCCTCGAACCTCAGGCCAAGCCTGCTGAACGATACTTCCGCCAGCAGCAACGCATCGTCGAACAGGAGCTTCATGCCTATGGGCGCCTCTGCGGATCACTCGACCGACTCCGAGTCTGTGGCCTCGTCCACTGCTTCTTCGTCTTCAAGTTCCTCCGCGGCGTCCTCAGCCAGCACCATTCCTACCGAGGCCGAGGACATGGACGAGACGATGCGTACTACGACCAAAGGCGGCGAGCATGGCACCAACGAACGCACAGACCAGCACGAATCTCAGCGTCACGACGACGACTCCGACTCGGACAGCTCTGATGACGAGGAGGATGAAGCTGAAGTCGAAGAGCGTCTTCGTGCCTTTCGGGAGCGCTGGCGGTACGACGACGAGTCTGGTCGCTGGGCAGGGCTGGGGCTCTGCGGTCTGGGCGGCATGGAGGACGATCAAGAGGCTGTGCTAGACGACTTTGACCAGCGCTTCATGCGATATCGCATTGGCTTGCTGGAGCAAGAGGACCTCCTCAAGCTGTCGACGGACTGGACGCACATCATGCAGGCGCAAGCTGCGCTTGACTGCCCGCCGCCGACGCCGCAGTTCCAGGTCATTGGGCCGACAATGGCTGGCCAAGCACAAGCAGCGGCGGCAGCAGCTGCTCGAGTCAACGGAGGTGGCGATGCACAAGCGCAAGCTCAGGCGCAGGCACACGCTCAGGCTCAGGCACAAGCCCACGCTGCAGCGCAAGCCCAAGCAGCAGCACAAGCGCATCAATTCCGCAAGCAACAAGCAGCAGCCATCGCAGCCGCCGTGGCCGCTGGCAACAACCCCGCTGCGGCTCTCGGCGCACCGAGCGTCCCTTCACCACTCGGCGCTGTCCCTCCGACCAACCAGAGCTCCACAGGCGCAGTAGCCGCCCGAGCAGCACAGACCAATGTGGGCGGGCCTCTCACCACGCTCCAGCAACAGCATCAGCTTCATCAGGCGCAAGTCCAGCTCGCTCTTCAGCAACAGCAGCAGCGTAACGCTCAGGTGCAGGCGGCGGCTGCAGCTGCTAGGGCCAAGCTGATGGCCGCAGCCGCTGCAGGTGGGCAAGGTCAGCAGGGCCAGCAGGGAGGAAACAACTACAACGCCATGGCTAACGCTGCGGCTGCGGCTGCGGCTCAGCTCAATCACGCCGGTGGGCAAGCCTCTTCGCCCCCGCAACAACAGCGCTTCCCTGCCAACGGTGCTGGTACGCGCCCCTCGTCATCACCCGTCCCGCCGCAAGGTTCTTCGCCCATGATGGGCCACGCGCAACAGCCGTCGCGCTCCCCCTCGATCGGGGGTGTCTCTGGCCCTCATGCCAATGGTCAGCAGCAGCAGCAGCAGCGCATGGCGTGGCAGCAGGCAAATGGTTCCAACGGCCAGCAACAACAACAGCAGCAGCAGCCGAATCTCATCCACCTGCAACAGCAACTCGTCGCAATGCAAGCCGCCCAAGCTCAAGCGCAGGCACAGGCCGCGGCGGCTGCACTTGCCCAGAACAACAACGGCGGCGGGCAGCAAGCCAACGGACAGAATGGAGTCCAGGCTAATGCCGGGGCAGGTAACGGGAACGGTCCCTCCCCAGCGCAGCTGATGGCGATGAAGGCTGCCTTGGCGCAGAGCATGAGTCAGAATGGCGGCAATGCGGCAATGCAGCTGAAGTTGCCACCGGGGAGGGTGGCGCAGGCTCAGCAGCAGCACCAGAGTGGCGGTGGCGCTGCTGGAGGGAATGGAGGACAGGGTAGCTAGAAGGGGGGATGTAGATACATTCGATTGAACTGTACATGATTGAAGAGGGGCCAAATGGGGAGGGAGGGAACATTTACGATTGGTTCAGTTGCTCAACCTTTTCTCGCTCAAACTCTCCCACACACACACACTTATCCTCCTCTCTTGTCCTCTTTCGTCTTCTGTGTTGTATATGTAAAAAGATTTTACACCAAAAAAGAGAACGATCTTTTGCTTTCAGTGCAAGAAGCATTGCTTTGTCCATTGCAAGTCCGAGAGAGAGATGCCGAAGGGTCGCATGGTACGGAAGCCATGCGGAGCAAGAACATGGAGGCTATGCTACGGGCAGGGAGCGAGCTCTAGGCTGGATGGATGGAGCAGGAGTAAAGACGTAATGGCTGCACGTATGCGTGAAGAAGCTGCCTGCCCCCCCAACGCTCATTTACCTCAATCCCCCGACCACAGTCCTCTTCTTCACCCCATGCGCACTCCCCGGTCTCGAGCCATGACTACTCGTAGGGCGACGCGTCCCCTGCGCACTTCCACCGAATACATCCCCTCCCCTTCGCGCTGGCGCCACATTCTCCTTATCGTCTTGTCCACTCCCATGCGCGGACGTAGGTCGACGAGTGGGTTCGTAGCCCACCTTCCCTGACACGGCTCCTGCCCCTTGCCCACCAGTCGCCGTGCTCCCGGGCGCAGGGGTCGACCTCTTGAGCTTCTTGGACACACCAGCTGCATTGGAGGCGGCTCCCGCTCCTCCTCCTGGTGGGGCGAGAGGCTTCCATTCCCCGTGGGACTTGACGCGGAAGACGCCCCACGGCGATGAAGTGGCAGTTGAGCGGTTGGAGTCACGCTGAGATAGTGCTGAGGTGGTTGAGCGTGAGGGTGTAGAAATTGAGGAGGGAGGGGTGGCTTTGAATGTCGCGTGGGAGGAGGAGCGAGTCTTGCTGCTTGGGTTCTTCTTGGTCGATGAGGAAGAGGACGAGGAGCTGGTGTTGGTCTTCTTCGTCGTGTTGCTGCTAGGGCCCGCAGCGGCGAGTGCCGGTTCAACCTGTCCCTCTCCCTCTCCTGCCACCTCCGACCTCTTTGGTTCCACCTCGTCCATCGATCTCCTCTTCGTACCGGCGGCAGCAGCAGCTTCTGCCTGCCTCCTGACGAGATCAGAGCGCTGCTTACTCTTTGTACGCAAGCTAGGGCTCGGGCTCGCTGGTGCAGCCATAGCGCTTGCGTCAGCGAGAATGCGAGTAGCGTGGAGGGAAGGGGTGAGACCAGTTGAGGCCGAGCCAGTGGGCAGGGCACGAGCTGCCTGAATGCCGGTGATGTCCTCGTCTACGTGGACTCGTGAAGCGGACGTGGAAGCGCCTACATTGCTCATTCCCACCTCGCTGCCGTCAAGTGCAATGCCCAGTCCATACACGCCCGCCTGAGTGGGGAAAAGAGCCTGCTGCTCAGCGGACATGGGCTCGAGCTGTACGGCCTTCTCCCTCTGCATGGCCGTAGAGGAGAACGGCCCACGCGTTCGTGAGAAGCGCTGCGGGGTGAGACCGGAGCGGGTTCGGAGGTCGGTGTTCCACCTGCTGGCGCTGAGGGGTGGGTTGACTGGTGAGCACGGTTGGGTGGCTGGGAAAATGCCGTGCTGTGCCACGGAGGGAGCGCGAGGCGTTGCTGCGGGAGCCGGGCGTCTGTGTGCCGAGTAGGAGGACTGGGTGGGGGTGCTGAGCCCTGCCTCCTCGTAACGGCGGTCCATGCGAGGCGTCTGTTGGCAGGGGGCGAAGCCTAGCCCAACGACAGGAGTGCCGTCCATCTGCGTATCATGAGGCTGAGTAGCGTCATTGAATGCTCGCGATGACAAGCGAATGTCACTCTGAGGGGAGGCAGTGACCGTGGCGTTCGAGATGGGGGCACGCACACCAACAAAGGTAGCCTTCTCCGCATCCTGCACCCACTGCGGGCGAGGCCCAGCGAAGCGACCCTCGTCTGCCTCGACGTCGTGGGCTCCGAGAGTGGGCGGGGCAGGGGGAAGCATGGTGGTCTGGATCTCGGCGCTGGAGGGAGGGGTGAGCAGAGATGGGGAAGCTGCGGCCGTTGAGGCTGATGCGAGCATGGCGTTGATCGAGGGGAGGCGGACCGGTGAGGGGGCTGAGGCCGCGGTCGAGGATGAGGAAGAAGGGGCCGACGTCTCGATGGGAAGGCCGGCAGTGATGGGCGTAGGTGGGAGACCGTCGACGATGAGAGGGCTGCGCAGCTTATTGGCGCTCGTCCCGGCGTGCTGGTCAGGGTTGAGTGAGGGTGAAGAGGGCCAGGCGAGCTCGTAGCTGTTGGAGCGTGTGGCCAGGAGATTGCTCGGCCTAGAGCGGCCGTTGCGGGCGAGTTCGAAGGAGCTGGAGGATTGCATTGTTGGAAAGGTTGAGCAGGTGTCGGTGAGAGAGAAGAGGGAGAAAGTGTTTGTGTGTGTACGTGTGTGTGTGTGTGTGTGTGTGTGTGTAGGTGTGTGTGTGTGTGTGCGTTGTTGTTGTTGAGTGCCGAAGGGCGGTGGTGTTCAAAGAGCGTGGTTTGAGGTAAAGACTGTGGGTTGGTTGGACAAGAACAGGTTGTGGGTTGAGAGAGGGTTACAACTCAAGGCATTCGACGACGTTGTTGGTGGTGGTGGTGTCGAGGTTGGTGGCCTTGTGAGTGTAGCAGGGGCAAGAGCACGAGGAGCAGCAGCAGAGGGAAGCGCGGGGAGGGGAGAGTGCGAATGGAGATGGTGAGATGGAGAGAAGGGAAGGAGGAGGGAGTGGGTCGAGATGAGGAGACGAATCGGGAGCCGAGGCGGTAATCAGCAACACACAACGGGTATGCGAGCGAGTTGGCGGAGGCGAGTAGGCGGGCGCACAATGGCCCGACGCTCGACGGCTCAACGCTTTGACGCCTCAACGCTCCTCTATGCTCAAGCTCAAGTCTCAGCGCTATGCTATGCTCGCCTCGCTCACTGGCTCGCACCAAGAAGGACGGCTGTCTTGCTTCTTCTGGGTGGGTGGAAGGCGGCGAGGGCTGGACCCGTGGAACGAGCGAGGGAGCACGCTTGTATGCCAGCCACGCCTGGCTTGCACCTGCCTTGCCTGATACGGTTGGCCTCCCGCCGTCGTGTTCAAGGCTAGGCAATGCTCATGCCAGAGGACAATGCGGGCGAGCGAGTGGAGAGGCTGAGAGAGGCGGCCGGTGTTGTCGAGCGAGCAAGTCCGGCCTGGCCTTTTGCCCCGGCGTTGGCACCTGTCGAGGCTAGTGCTGACTGGCTGGCTGGCTAGCCGCTGATTGACCTGTCGAAGCAGGCAACTGCCTTCTCATCGTCGTCCTCGTCGTACAAACATTACGATGCAACCTGCTGCACGCTGCTCGCGGCCGGCCAAAGCAAAGCAAGCAAGCAAGCAAGCTCGTCGTCGTGGGCCGCGAGGTGATGTGTCGCTTCCATTGGATGGCGTAGATGCAGGGTCCGATTCTGCGCAACGCCTCGAGGAATGAAGGCGGCGCGGCGTAGGCGCCTCGAGTCGCGGTTGAGCGTGCAAGGGGGTCGGCCCAACCTCCTTCAGCCACGTGACTCCGAGGTGTTGGTTCAAGGCCAAGCTGCGAAATATTTCCTCCAACTCGCGCTCGCAGCGCTCTCCTTTGCCTCTTCTTCTTCAAACTCTCGGACCCCGATTACCAAGGGCTTCGAGCGGTGTCGCCTCAGGGCGGTATCATGTGCTCGTCTAGTTCATGGAGTGGGTCCTAGATGAAGAAGTTGAAGGGACTTTATAATGCGTCGAGCATTGGCGCTTTCGAGCTATACCGGCTCGACGCTTCGCTTTGTTCCGACATCCAGGCGAGGGGGATGCTGCAGCAATGGCAGCTGCTAAGCTACGAGGAGATGGAGGCGGTAGCTCCCCATCAGCTCTCCTTGAGAGCCCACTTACCAGCACGCAGCAGCAGGCAGTGGGATCCGGCGATGGGTGGCTAGAGCGGGCCAGAGGATCTGTCAGGGCGGGTGTATGCTGTCAATGTCGATCATCAGCATAGTAGCCTCTACGATTGAGTGACACTGATTCCACGCCGTTCTCATTGTGTCCGCTGCCTTGCTTCCACCGTTCATCGTCCTGCACTGAAATGAGGACATCGGGATGTGAGCGTGACAGCCAGCGGCTGTGGCAGAACGAGGACGCGCGAGCATCTCTGCTTGTTTGACACTGTCGTGGCAGCTGAGAAGGATGCTGCATGTCGCCATGGGTCTTTACACCTCGCTCTGATGCTCTCGCTCCCCTTGATTCATTCTGCCTAGCCTCGGATCATGACGATGGTGGTGACAGCCTCCTCGTAGCTGAATTTCCGCCCGCTCCGTTCCGGCCTGCCTGGTGCGCGAGAGCTTTCGACGTGGCGAGCCCGCCTCGCTCGAGCTCAGCCAAGGGGGGTCAAGTGAGGCGGGGCGGGCTTCGTCGAGGTCGAGGTTGAGGTCGGGCGGCCAGCTGCACGCACGCACGAGAGAGGGAGACGAGGGGCGAGGGCCAGAGAGACACACGGCACACGCATCGACTCGCGGACCACGACGAGGTGACGACGACGACGACGACGACGAGGGACGCTGCCTTGCTCACTACCTTCCCACTCCTACCGTACTCCACCACCTCGCCGCCACTCTTAGCAAGCATCGTCGACGAGTACTGCGCTGGACTACCCTTCTCCTCTTTGGCTCTTCTGTTTTCCTTATCCACCGCACACGAAGCGCACAGCAAAGTGGGTGTCGCGATTCCTTCGATTCAAGCGGCCTGGTACATCTCGAAGTTCGAGGTAGACCGACCCTTCTTCCAACAGGACTCAATCTGCGTCATCTCATCTGCTCACACGATCTTCGCGCCTTCTCCTCCCTCTCCTCATCACCACCATCAGAGTACTAATACAACAGTGCGTCTCTACCGCATACAATCAGCTGCGTACCCCGCCACGAATGTTGTACTGATCCCACAGTATCCCTCCTCGCTCACAGTGGGTCTCTCGGTCTCACGCCTGTTGTCGGGCCTCTTTGGCAAGAAGGAGATGAGTGCGTGCCCGTGCTCCCACCCCTAGAGTTCAGACTCATCCCTCTCGTCGCCGACTCACCATCCTTCTCGCTCCTCCCCGCACTTGCAGGGATCTTGATGGTCGGACTCGACGCCGCCGGTAAGACGACAATCCTCTACAAGCTCAAGCTGGGAGAGATTGTCACCACCATCCCCACCATCGGCTTCAACGTCGAGACGGTCGAGTACAAGAACATTTCGTTCACCGTGTGGGACGTCGGAGGACAGGACAAGATTCGTCCCCTTTGGAGGCACTGTGAGTGCACGACCGCAGCGTGGCGCTTTCCTCTTGCTGTGATCTCCTTCCTAACGCCCTTCATCTCTCGCTGCGCAGACTTCCAAAACACGCAGGGAATCATCTTCGTCGTCGACTCCAACGACCGAGAGCGTGTTTCCGAGGCTCGCGAAGAGCTGCAGCGAATGCTCAACGAGGACGAGCTTCGTGATGCTCTCCTCCTTGTTTTCGCCAACAAGCAGGACTTGCCCAACGCAATGAACGCCGCGGAGATCACCGACAAGCTGGGTCTGCACTCGCTGAGGCAGCGTCAATGGTGAGTGGCGGGCGTGGAGCGTCAAGGACAAGCCTGGTACTGGCAGCTACTGACATCCCTTTACATTGCTCCGCGCCGCCGTAGGTTCATCCAAGCAACGTGCGCCACCTCTGGAGACGGTCTCTACGAGGGTCTCGAGTGGCTCAGCACCAACCTCAAGCGACGCGTCTAAATGGGTGATTGCAGCAGCCGTAGCCGCATCACCGACAGTAGAAGAGGGGTAGGCGCAGGAGGAGGAGAAGCAGGGGAATGAGCTTGATTCGTCGCTACCGTGGTCATCCCACTTGGCCGCAAGTAACCGTTCAGAGAAGACAATAGGGCGGGACATCCACATCTTGGTCCAGGTTAGTCGTCGGTCGTTCGTTTATCTCTCCCTCTCTTTCTCGCCCCCTTCCCCACCTCCCCACCCAGCTCAAGGTGTTGTGGCGAAGACATGACAATCTCGTTCGAATATAGGAGATGACCCACGCCATTGGACTGATTTCGGGCCTTGAAGTCGTTGACGCCACGGACAGCCAGGGCGTCAGAACAGCCGTGGTGCAGACGCAATGCTTGAGGCGGAGGGTGGAGACGAAGGGTACGAGGCATAAGAGCATCCGCGGAAAGGAGGGGAACGAGCAGCCCCTTGGAAGGATCTGGGCTGGGCTTTCACGGCTCTTGTCGTCAGAGACTGGCGTCGGTCGACAGGCGTCACGCCCTCATCTCACCGTCGTCCGCTCAGTACCGTCTCGTTCTGCGTCCCACCTCTCCTCGCCCGCATCGCTGGCGGAGTCTCCCGTCTCGCCCTGCCGTCGTACCTCCGGCCTTGCTCTTCAACTCCCTCACCTCTTCGCCTGCCCACACCATGATCCTCCTGACGGCGCATCAAGTCGTCTTTGCTCCTTGCCGGCACGCCGCCCTCACAACCCATACTCACGCCCAAAGTAATGTGATGACGGTGACATTGAGTAGATTAGCTCTATCGAGACACGAGAAAGAGAGGGGGAAAGAGTGAGCGGCGAGAGATTACTGAAAGGAGTGGAAGGTACGGTATCGCGATGTCGTGTGGTTGCGGGAGGAGAGGGGGATGGGCGGTGAGGGGGTTACGATGCAGCTGTAGAACAGGGGTGTGGGAGAGTCGGAGTAGAACGTGAATAGCTGCGTAGTGGGACGATGCCATTGTATCGAAGGGGGCGTAGTGTGACAGTGACGTGGAAGAAGGCCGTCGTGTCTCGGTTGGCCATGAAAGGGGCTGCTGTGCCTTGAGGCGCCCGAAGAGGTGATACGATCACGGGTGCCACAGTGTCGTATCGTGATGTCACGGTGACCTGAGCAGCGTTCATCCTCTTTCAGCAGGCGTAGCCGGCTTCGTTGCTGGCGTCACGAATGCCTCATCCACTTCCTCTTGCACGTCCTGGCCCGCCGTAACTTCCTGGCCATCTCTTCGAGTGTGCGTATCACTCTCCACAGCGGAACCTCGAGCAGCAGCGCAATTCTGCAGCGTTGTGCTGGTGGCACAGACTGAGCTCGGAATTGCCGGGGACAGGGTGCGGGCGAGCGATCCGAGCGAGAGGGACGTAGTGGTAGTCGCGACGCTGGTGCGCGTGCTGCTGCGGTTGCGACTCTTGCTGGCGAGAGAGAGGACAGGATCAGCTCTCTCTTCGCTGTCTGGGGTGAGGAGAGGAGTTGGCAGGGCAGATGAGGATGTTGGGTCGGCTTGAACGTCGAGCTGAGCCTCTTCTTCGTTGTCGCTGTCCGCTGCAGCGGTAAAGGGGTTCTCTCCCGCCTTGCTTGCTCCACCACCTGCTCTGTTGCGTAGGAGAGCAGAGTCGCGCCAGGGAAAGTGTGAAGTGGATCGCTCGCCACAGTCACCAGAAGCGGAACTGTGTCCACCTCGCTGTTGGCAAGACGGGCTTGCGGCAGAAAGGCGAGGCGGGGAGCTAGTGGTACCGTTGCTGTTGCTGTGGCCAAAGAAGGCGCGGCCAGGTACAGCGGGAAAGCCGTTGGATGATCTCAAATTGATTGTGCTCTGGCCAGTGTCCCCGCTTTTGCGCGGCTGTTGCTGAGTCTGCTGAGCCAGGTGCTGATGGGCCTGCTGCCAATTGAAGAAGCTAGTGACCGTGACGTGCGTTCGATGGGTGTCTGCCGTCTCCGGACGAGCCTCAGATGCAGCCCACGAAGTGGGTACTGTGCTGACTCCTTCCGCCTGTTCGCGCTGTCCCAAGATGGAAGTAGAGGAGAGCGCCGCAGCGGCAACTGCGTCGATGTCGCTGTGCTGACTCGTCTTGCTCTTGTTACGACGTCGAGCCGTGGCAGCAGCTGAGAGGTTGCGTGCGAGGCGTTTGGACCAGGGAGCCGACGTGACAGGAGGTTTCGGGAAGGCGTCGAGGTCTTGCATCAGAAGTGCAGAGCCCGATGAGTCCCGAGAGCTCGGAGTGGAGGCAGGTCGAACGAGAGAGGCTAGACGCGGGGTGGCCCAGGGCTTTCGGCGTGCTGCGGCCGGAGGGTAGGGGAAGGCGGGCGCAGGTTTGCGACGTACCGTGTTAGGCAGAGGCGGGAGAGGGATGCCCGGTTGGGGCGTGAGGGGCTCATTGCTGCTCTTGTCAGCGGGACGTAGAGCTGTTGCCGTTGAGACGGGGGAAAGCATCTGCTCGGGAAAGCTGTCATCGTGATCTTCGTCGAAGTCGAAAGGAGGCGAGATGGCTCCGTCCGCTGTGCTTTCCTCCAAGGCAATCGGTGCAGCCGGCCTCGAAGAGGAAGATGAGATCCTAATTTCCGTAGTTCCACGGATCTGTACATGGTCCAGGAGTCCAGGTGGCTGAATTCGCTTTGATAACCTTCGCACGTCTTGCGGACCAGCTTGATTGAGCGTGCCTCCGCTCGCAGCATTGTGGTGGTGGTAGCGAGAGAACGGCACCTGCAGAGATCCAGCTGAAGAGGGAGTGCTGAGTGCTGGTGATTCGAGGTTCGGCCACGGCTGGCCAGCGGATGGACTGCGCCGCTGCGTTGTGGGTGGGCGGATGGGCTCGCAATCCAAGCGGAGACAGGCGTGGTGTAGTAGCAGAGAGGCGAAGAGGTAGCCGAGCTGGGCGAGGGAGAGGGGTCAGAGATGCTTGCAGCGAGAGTGCAGTGGCGCCTGTTGCTGGCACTCACGTACTCCAAAGCGCGAAGGTTGCGGAAGAAGGGTGCCTCTATGCTGACCGGGATGCAGAGGCTAACGATATTGCTCACTACAGTGTTTTACCAGAGGGCAGCAGTGAATTTCGTCAGCTCGATGCCTACCACCAGTGAGCCCCTGCTAGCGGTTCGCACTCACCTAGTGAGTGCAGCAGCGACATTTCGACGGCCGCGATGGCCAACAGTCGCGCCTTCAGCGTACCGCCACGAGGCAGAGCCTTGCGCGCGTCAACGAAGAGCGTGAAGCTCCGGACTGCTGCAAAGAGCAGTTGCATGATAGCGCTGGCATGCTGGAGTCGAAGGCCTTGCTGATAATGATGGACGAAGGCGCAGCGCCATGCCACCTCGAGAACGGGAACCAAGACAGCGAGTAAAAGGAGACCAGCGCGTGTCGGGTCAAAGGCAGGCGAACGCCACTGATGAGTCGTCTTCCACGCCATGGTGAGTGGCCGACGGCCGAGACTGGAAAGCCACGTGAAGTTGAGAGGCAGCCTACTGCCTTGCTTGACGAGGATCATTGCTGCAGTGGGCGCCGGATGGAAGAGGACCAGCCACAGGAGAATAGGCAAGCAGGCGGAGCCGGTGAGAACGGCAGTGAGGTAGCTCAGAGCCGCTGAGGTGCTCGTCAGGTTGGCATGGTACTCGAGCTGCTGAGGGCCGCGAAGTTGTTGAACGAGAGCGCCTAGGCCGAAGAGGATCGAGCCAAAGATGGGCAGGTGTGAATTGAAGAGTGACTGAGGCTGCTTGGTGTTGGCTCTGTGGAGATTGAGCCAGACTGACGCTGGAATCGAGAACTGGGCGTATGAGAGGGTGCATATGGTCAGCGGCAGTACTCTTACACCGCAGCATCTGCGGCACTGACCGCTGCCAGAATCATCGGGAGCAGATCGCCTGTCAGCGTACTGAAGTCGATCTGCGAGCTCGAGAGCTTTAGTGTCGTAGACCACCTATCTGCTGCCAGCTGCTCCGCCGTCATGGTGTGCTGCTGTTCGGGGAAGTCAGGCGGCGACAGGAGTGCACCATTGTCTGAAGGCGACGAGGGGGGATCGTAGGCGGTATGAGATGTCGGCTGAGGAAAAGGTGTAATAGGCGATGCTGACGTCGCATTCAGGTGATGGCTGGTCGCCGAGGCGCTGGATGCGGTAGTGTGCGAAGCAGACTGGACTGGACGTGACCAGGGCGTAAAGTCCGGGATATCATAGGACGAGAAGTCATCTGCGTCATCGGCGAAAGCCCAAGCACCGTCGCCCTGACGATTGAGACCAGCGTGTCGGGAAGCGGAGGCGCAAGTTGTGAGTAAAAGACCGAGGAGGGTGGTGGCAAGCAGGAGTTCAAAGGGAGCGAGGAGGAGGCGTTGGTACCTCATGACGATGCGTGTAAAGGGGGTGGGGATGAGAAGGAGGGAAAGGAGGGGAGAATTATCCAGGATCGAGAAGATGTGAGGGAAGGGAGAAAGACAAGAGGCACCACCGGACGCCAACGAAACTGTCATCTCTCTCGAGCACTCCGGCTGAGCGGGCTTGCTGACACGGCCTGAGATTGAGGCTCGAGCTCATCTCTTGAGCATTTTCACAATGAGTGGAGCCCGCTTCAAGGATCATTGTGGAGCCGCCATACTCCATACAGCAGCATGTCATGAATCATCGCCGTCTCTGCCCTTGCTCAGCTTGTCACCATGCTCATTCCCCTCGCTCCTCCTCGGCATCATCGAGCCTTTCGCGTTCAACCGCTCGTTTACTCGTCGCTGTGGACGTGTGGGTGGAGAGGCGGGATGCAATGGCACGAGAGCAGAGGACCGGAAGCAGAACAAGGGTCGGCGGCGGCGACGCGACTCGAGTTGACCGAGGGCGGACCGAGCCAAAGTGGGCTCGAGAGTGTCGTCTTGTCCGTCCCACTTTACTACTACTCGCTCACACTCACTGTCCCTCGTTCGGCGCTTATCGGTAACCCCATAGAGTCGGTACCCCAAAGAGGTTACAAGGCCAAGACCTCGAGATTATCAGCCCATTCAGCATGATCCCCGCGGTCATAGACCCGCTGACCGGTGCCGTCAATGGCATCTTGCCGAAGCGCCTGCTGCAACCAGGAGAAGTTGTAGAGGTGAGACGACGAGACGACGACGATGTACCTGCCCGTAGCTCACATTTCACAACCCTCCATCACAGGTACCCAGCTCGGGAAAGGCTCCCTACAAGGTGAAACGGCTCGCCGGTCGAGACGAGTACAGATGTACTTGTCCGACATATCAATGCGGCTGCGCTGGTGGCACCCTCGTAACCTCGCCCAACGCGCCGAGGACCTGCCGCCACCTCAAAGACCTCCTTGGCGAGGTGTACGAGGAAGCTCGGGTGAAGCTGCCCCTGCAGCTCACAATGTCGCCTCAAAAGCCCGGAGCCACGAGCCAAACCTCCTCCTCGTCCTCAACCTTGCTCGCTGCAAAGCGAAAGAGGGTCGCCTCGCCGCCAGCGGCGAACAAATCTTCGTCCTCGTCCGGTTCTTCTTATGGCCCTTGGACCAGCAGCGGCCCCATTGAGGTCATGCTTGCTCACACCTTCGACCTGAAGGGCAGCAAGTCTCCTGTGGGCATGTGGGCGAGCGAGAAGCTCGACGGCGTCCGCGCATACTGGGACGGAAAGAGTCTCTGGTCGCGAAACCAGAAGAAGTACCTCGCTCCGGACTGGTGGACCAAGAGGCTACCGAAGAACGTGCGTCTGGACGGGGAGTTGTTCATCAAGAGGGACTACTTCGACACGACTTCGGGGGAGGTTAGGGGCGGGGGCGATTGGAGCAAGATGTCGTATGCGGTCTTCGATGTCGTAGACTTCGAGAAGACGCTCGAGGAGAGGTGGGCAGTAGCGCGTAAGGTGTGCGTGGATGGGGAGATGAGCGTTGACCAGCTCATCAAGAGAGGGAGGCCATGTATCGCCTTCCTGGAGCAGGTCAAGATCACGTCGATGGAGCAGATGGAGGGGATGCTGGCCAATGTTGAGAGCTTGGGGGGAGAAGGGTGAGTGCGAGCTGCCATCGCTTCATGATACAAGCTTTCGCTGACCTCAGCCGCTGCCTGCTCACCGCTCGCAGGTTGATGCTCCGCCGCTCGGCATCATACTACAAGAAGGGCCGCAGCAATGACGTCTTGAAAGTCAAGACCTTCTACGACGCGGAGGGCACGGTCATCGGCTACAAGGCCGGTACCGGCCGCAACGAGGGCCGCGTTGGAGCGATCAAGGTGGAGATGGCGTGCGGCCTGGTCTTTGACTGCGGAACTGGTTTGTCAGACCACGACCGCGAATACCCGCCTCCATTGGGCAGCATCGTCAAGTACTCCTTCCAGGAGCTTTACCCCTCGGGCGCTCCTCGATTCCCTGCCTACAAGGGCATCGCCATTGACAAGGACGAGCCGAGGGATGCGGTCGTGAGGTCAGCGGCTATCAGAGCTGCGGCGGCTGCGAAGAAGGGGGGAGGCGGGGCAATCCTCATCCAGTAGGGCGGGCGATTGGTCAGGAAGACGAGCAGAGCATGGGCAGGAGGAGGTGAAGGGAGGCATGGGTGGGGTCGGAGCGGGGCAGAAGGGCGGGGAGGTCATCATCAGCTTCATACCATTCATCATCATCATCATATCCACGTCTCGATCGCAATCACTTCAATCATCATGTTATCCTCTTCTCGACACGCTTTATTACTTGTGAGTAGCGCGTCGAGCTCTCATCGTCGATGGCTCATGCAGAGGCGAGTCTCTGAATGCGGCCTCGACCCACAAAGCTACTTTGGTCTCCTTGGCGGCACCCCGCTGCGACGGCGACGACGACGCTGTTCAGATTGACTTCCCGCCTCCTGCATGAACAGCGTGACCTGCGCGAGACTAAGCCCGTCACCATCGCGAGGGGCGAAGGCGGACGGTGTTGGCTGCCCTTGCAGCACTCGAGAGTCAACAAGATGATTCTTGAGGTCTGACGACACACGCACAATGACACGCAATCGCCTGTTCCCCATGAACCAAAAGCTGCTCTCTCTCTCAACCCCTGCTTTCCTTTCCCCCGCAATGCAATCATCGCGACCGCGTCTGCGGGCATTTGAGTCATTGAAGCGTGTGACTCCACGGGGACTCAGAGTGGCGCAGTGCCTTCGTCGTTGGCCTGGATGCGTCGAAGGCGGGCTGTGGCTGGCTGAGATGACGCGGGCGGGCGGCGCGAACAAGCGCGACGCTGCACGCACGCACGCACGAGCGCATCGCCCGTTGGCTCAGTCAGGAGCCAAGGGAAGCAGCGGGCCGGTCAAGGGTTCCGCTCACTTTCGACTCGCCTGCCGCCGTCGATGCCGCCCGGCCTCGCTCGCCTCGCCCCGCCCCGCCTAATCGATTCCATCCATCACGAAGCTCTCTCAGACCATTGCTTCTTCCTGTCCTAACCATCGCGATTGACACCCATTTTACAGCGATACCGTCACCAACAAAGAGCATAGTCGCGAGTAGCAGCAGCATCGACACCACATCAGCATTCGCAGCGGCATCAACAGCTGCATCTCGCACCCCTACTCGCCGCGTTATCTCAGCTCGAAGCGAGCGCGTTGGCCCCATCGACTCGACTGAGCACCGCCCCGCCACCCGCGACTCGACTCGATTGGACTCGGTCCCGCCCCTGTCGACTTCTTCTTACTTACTCTCAACGCTATACCACCCTATCGCTCCTCGCTCCCCATCATTCACGTAACCCCACCACCTATGGCTGGATCCACTCCCAGCTCATCCTCTGCCGGCGACGCGCGTCTGAGGTCGCCACTCCGCCAGAACGGCTTCAGCATCGCGGCCAACGAGAACACACTCGCCAACCCAAATCAACACTACCTCAGCAGATCGAGGAACAGCACAGGAAGCACAGTCACCTTGCGAGAACACGCAGTCGGCATGTCTTCCAACGGTACGCTGTCGCTCAAGGCGGAAGTCGTGGGCGATGACGGCGATACAGAGATGATCGATGGCAATGAGGTGCGTATTAGCGCGAGCAGCCGCGTTGCTGTGCAGCAGTGGCTCACACTTACGCCTCTACGCCTCGTCGCACAGCAGCCCTCGGCGTCCATCCGCCCGCTTCCCATTCCACGCACCTACTACGAGCCCAGATCAGTAGGCGGTACCACGGCCTCACACACGCCAAGCGACGTGGCCACGCCACCGGACCATATGCTGCGTCGTCCCTCTGTCACCAAGACGCCAGCCGCTTCATCTTCCCTCTCCTCCGCCATTCGTCTACCCAGCGTCAGCCCCAGCTACCGAGGCTCCCCTCGTGTAGGCTCGCAGGTCAGCAACCACTGGTCGCCTCCCAACACCGACCGCCACATCTACAGCAACGGCGGGGCGAGCTACCCGTACTCGAGCGTCAAGCCCTATCTCAGCACCTCATTCAAGACGTCAGCTGAGCGCTCGGGATCAGCAATGGACGATGAAGATGACATCGACGAGGATGTCTTTGGCCACACGGCATCGCAGCTTGGTCTGCAGGATTCGCCGGCTTACGCGCGTCGCCGCGGCACAAGGGGTGGGACTGCAGCCATGGATGAGATGGACGGCGAGGGCGACGCAGCCGGCGTGTTCAGCTTCTCGAGCCCCTACCTTCGTCCACAGTCCGTCGACGACTCGGTTCCTGCTCTACCACCTTCTCCGCCCTTTGCGCCAGTCGCAGCTCATGCCACCAGCACCTCCGGTGCACCAGTTGACCGTGTCCTTTCTCCCAGCATTACGGCTCGCTCTCTCCAGAAGCTCTCACTTGGCGGTGGCGTCGAGATGAGCCACTCGCCATCGCAGGGCAGCAACGGTGGTGGTGGCAGTGGCAGCGGCGTCGGCGGCGGCGGTGTCGGCGCATCAAGAAGGAGACCATCGCACATTCACCACGCCTCCTTTACCAACGGCGCAGCACCCTCAGCATACAGTCGATCGCTACCTTCCGCCAATCAGGGTCTTCAAGCACGACGTCTGTCCTCTGGTCGTCTGGGCAGACCCATCATGCCTCCCTCTTCAGTGAGCGCCTACTCCATTGCCTCCACGAGCGGAGGTGCTGGTGCGGGAGGAGCTGCCACGTTCGGCAGTGCCACCCTCTTCTCACGCAGCCCATCGGGCAACAGCCCATACGGACGCAGCCCCGGCGCAAGCGGAATGTCGTTCACCCGGCCCTCGCCCTACGGCACGCCCAGTGGAGGACGCGTGCCCTCAGCATTCGCCGTCGAGATGCCCTCCCGCCGAGAGAGGTCGCGCTCAAGGCAGAGGTGGGGCGTGCCTCGTGGTCCAGAGCCTGCGGCCGCCTTTGCCGATGAGGAGGCGGACGAAGATGGTGAGGAGGGTGAGGAAGCTGAGGAGGAGGAGGAAGATGACGATGCCACGGACGACGAGATGATCATGACCACCAGCACCTCGGCCGGTGGCACCATCCGTGCAAGCCGGAGCATCTCTCGTCGCCCCGACGTCCGAGACTCGATCCCTGCAGTTCCTGACCCCGCACCAGCTCCTGCTACCACGGAGGATGATGGGACGGGTCCGCCACCCGACGAGATGGTCGAGGTCACCGCGATCAGGGACAGACTGGGCGGAGCAGCGAACTGCGCAGCCTTCATTGCCAAGCTATGGTTCCTCGTCACTCGACCTCAACGCTACGGGCGCTACATCCACTGGAACGCCACGGGCTCTACGGTCATTCTATCGACCGACCCGGACCTGAGCAACGAGTTTGCATCTGAAGTTCTCCCGCGTCTCTGGAACCACGCAAACTACTCTTCCTTCATCCGTCAAATGAACCTGTACGGCTTCCAACGCTTGCCCTCCTCCCGCATTCTGGATCGCGAGGAGATGGATGCAGCAAGGGCGCAAGGGCTCCCTGGCGTTGATACCGTGCAGGGTGATGTGAACAAGACGACGGCGCAGCAACTCTATGGCGCTCATTCCAGTTTCCTTCATCCGAAGTTCGCGAGGGGACGCGAGGACTTGTTGCCCTTGCTGAAGCCGAGGAATGCCAAGAAGCCAAAGGCTGGTGGTGGAGCTGGGAAGAAGGAGGAGGATGGGGCGGGGGAAGAGTAGCCCATCGTCGAAGAAAGCTCGGAAAGATGGATCTGATATATACCTTTTTCTCGCTCTTGTAGCACACACACAAACACACACGCGTGCGCGCGCATATACACATAATCCATGGTTACCTCTTACTGATGCTGAGCGCATGCGTGACTTGATGTTCGTGGCCTCGGTGAGGAGCGGGAAGAGGGAGAAGAAGACGCAAAAGGCAGAGCAGACGGCATTGGAGGCAAGAAAAGCTAGTGTATTCTAGCGTTTCAACGCAAGCAGAATGGTACATGTTAAAGTTCTACATGTTCTTTCGTTCGCTCGCTCGCTCAATAGCTATCGGTCAATAGCTACGAATGATTGGACGGTGGTGGCTTCGTTCCACCACGTCTTGCCGTCGTCCATACGCCACTGCTTGAAAAGGCGCCAGGCCTTCTCAAGGGTGGCGACGTGCTTGACGAAGACTCAGTTGACGAGGTCGACGGACACGCCGATGCGGAAGTCGGCGAAGTTCTTCACACCGCTCCCGAACTCCTTCGCCCACGCGTAAAGCTCCCGGTCTCCCCCATCTCCCATCCCGGGAAGAGGTGCTTGCGCATGGCGGTGGTTGCACCTGCCATGGTCTTCTGCCCGGCGACGTAGCGAGCCTGTGCGGCGGAGTCATGGGACGGGGAGGTCAGTAGGCAGTCAAAGCGGCTTGCACAAAGAGGGGCTGGCGAGCTCACCTTGTAGGAGAACTTGGCCTCCTTCCCAGACAGCTTCCTCCACACCGCCTCGAACTCCGGCGGCTCATCTTCCGCAAGAAGACGCACGAGGGCTTTGACCGGTTCTGGCCAAAGGTCGTACATCTCGTCGATGAGGTCCCAGAGAGGCTCCAGACCCGCTTGCGACGTGATGAAACCCGGGTACCTGGTCCAGCCGCGGCCACCAAATGCCACCACCTGCAACTCTGCGCATTGCATCGCTGCGAGGGACGGACGAGCAGAAGTGATGCCCGTGTTGTGGGGCGGGCGGAAGCTGCCATCGGATGCGCTGAGGTCGATGCGCGCGAGGATGTTGGGCCACATGATCTCGTACGCGTTCTCGAACTCGCTCCAGTGGTCGGCGATGCCGAGCGCTCCATAAATCCTCTGACGCTCCCCCGCCAGATTCTTGCCGGAGGGCTGCACGAGGACGGGGTGATCGCCGTTTGGCAGCTTGATCCGTGTAGCCCCGTGGGTGATGACCATCAGGCCAGCCGCAGCTGCCTGACCATCGAGGCTCAGTGGGGTGGCCAGAGCGCGGCGGCGCCCCTCCTCTGCTGCCGCAGCTGCCGCTGCCCGGCGCAGCCTCGGCGCTTTCTCCTCCCGCGTGAGCACGCTCAAGACGAAGTCGACCAACTTGAGGTACTTCGCCTTGAGAGGCCATTGATTCTCCTGCCACATGACGACGGTGGTCGATCCGTCGTCCTTTTCTTGGCTCAGCGAGATGCTGATGCCACACAGAAGGGAAGCCAAGGAGGGAGAAAGGGAGACAAAGAGGTCGATTTGCGAATCGGGCTCGTCGCTGACCGTGAGGAGCGCCTTGTAAGACTTGCTGAGGTCGAGGCTGATGCCACGCATCAGAGCAGCAAGGAATGGGGAGAGGGAGATGAAGAGGTCGAGTTGGGAGTCCGGCTCGTTGCTGACCGTTAAAAGCGCCTTGTAAGTCTTGCTGAGGTCGAGACTAATGAAGAGGTCGGTGGCAGAGTCAGGCTGATCACTGACCGTCAAAAGCGCCTTGAAGGTCTTGCTCAGGTTGAGGCTGACGTTTCTTTGTTCCTTCTTTGTGCTCGAGGCTATCTCACGACGAAGATGTGGACAATGTCTCCTTCAGCTTCCTCTCCTTGATCTGTCCCTTTGAATCGACTTGCTGAGTCGCGGGTGTGGCTGATAAGAGTGGCTGTTGGTGAGCAGCATAGACGGCGGGCGAGGAGGTGGTAGAGGAGATGAGAGCGGTGCCAGCGCGTCGCCGCCGATCGTCGCCGCCGCTCGTCGTCAGGGCTTTTGGGGGCGAAGGCGGCGTCGAGTTTCCGGTCAGGCACCGCCGTCGAACAAATTGCCCTGGCGGCAGTGATAGCGGACGTGTCGCCGGCGATGGCCGTTAAAGACAGGGATAGCGGATCCATGACTGCTTGGCGAGATGCGACGGTGCACAAATGCTGAGCGATGACCGCCGCCGCCTCGAGTCTCGAGACGAGCTGACGCGGAGATGTGGCTGAGGTCAGCTGCTGCCCACTAGACCACCATATCCACTTCAATCGTGTTCTCTCACCTCGACTTGTCTTGACAGCTTCAGGAAGCTGAGCTGAGCTCCATTGCTTGCCCCCTTTACGAGCTTTGGCGCACCGTGATGAGCGGCGACTGAGGGGCAACGAGTTCAAGAAGAGGAGAAGAGAGATTCGGCAAAGGAGGTCGGTCCCTTGCTGCTGTGCTGTTTGCGTTGACTGGCCCGCGACAGTGACTATCAAGGAGCACTGGAGGTCGTCCTCGTCATCGTCGTGATGGTGGAAGGTGGACAAAATGCCGCCGGCTGCACTTCACGAGGCTGAATTGCCAGGTCGCGTGGCGTGTCGTCGACGCCGCCGCCTTCCGTCCGACACCACTCGACGTCCTCCACGAGATTGACTTCTCGACTTACCCGCCCGCTGTCCGTTCGTCATCCTCATCTCACTTCTTGATCACTCGACAGCGCACAGCAAGACAACAGCGCCTGACTCACACTACTAGAGCTGCTCCCCCTCTTCTTTCCCGCAGCCCTTGCCGCCGTCGACAGCCATGCCTCCAGTCGGCAAGGGATCGGATCTGCCTCCGCCCGATGACCTCGAGGCCACTTGGAGGTTCCTCCTTGATGGGATCGAGGTCATGATGAGCAAGTGCGTGGCGGAGAGCATGAAGTATGATGAGGTGTAGGCTAACTCTTCTCTTCAATTCGTGTCAGGCTGACTCAAGGCATGGACTACCCGCGCTACATGAAGCTCTACACCGTTGTATGTACGCCGCCCTCATTCGTCACAGCCTTGCTGCGCATTCCACTCACCGCAATTGGCTCCCTCCTCGCTCACAGGCATACGACTACTGCACGTCAAGCAGGATGAGCAGCTCAGGGAAGATGGCCCTCGGCGCAAGCTTCAACAAGAGCATGGGCGCCAATCTGGTGGGCGCAGACCTCTACGAGAGAATCAAGCAGTACTTCAGGCAGCATTCAGAGCACCTGCGCAAGGTGGGCGCACGCGAAGGACGAGCTCATCACCTCAATCGGATGCTGATGTTGTCGTCCCCACACCCTCGCTCAGGGAGCCACGGACCTCTCCGACGAGACGCTCCTCCGCTACTACGCAGGCGAGTGGACTCAATACACTCAAGGAGCAAACTACGTCCATCGCCTCTTCGTCTACCTCAATCGCCATTGGGTCAAGCGCGAGAAGGATGAGGGCAAGAAGAATGTCTACACCGTCTACACAGTGAGCTTCCCGCGAGCTTCCTCATCACCAGCAGCCTGAACGATGCTCAACTGACTCGGTGCACGCCACCCGCTCAGCTCGCCCTCGTCCAATGGCGCGACTATATGTTCCGACAGACGCAGGCAAAGAATCGTATCACAGACGCGGTACTCAAGCAGATCCAGAGTCAGAGGAACGGAGAGACGATTGATACGGGGCTGGTTAAGAAGGTCATTGACAGCTTCGGTGAGGCGGCGTGGCGGCGTACGAATTGGGCGTGCGACGTAGGCTGACCTCCTGTGTACCTCTCTCGCTCAGTCTCCCTCGGCCTGGACGAGAACGACTCTGTCCAGTGAGTCCAGTCATGCTCCTCAGCTCGCTCCTGCGCCACCTCTGACCCCGCCTGCCTCGCCCCTGCGCACGCAGATCCAACATCGACCTCTACAAGGCTGAATTCGAGTCTGCCTTCATCTCAGCCACGGAACTCTACTACCGCACAGAGAGCGCTGCTTTCGTCGCGGCCAACTCAGTGACTGACTACATGAGGAAGGCGGAGACACGGCTGAAGGAGGAGGAGGACCGCGTGGAGATGTACCTCCACCCTGCTACGAGGGCCAGGTTGATTAAGAAGTGCGAGAATGCACTGATCGGTGCGCATGCGCAGCTCCTGTGGGACGAATTTGACAAGTTGTTGGAGGCGGACAAGGGTGACGGTGAGTCCTCTGGTCTCCGAGGTGCAGCATGGCGGCTCCCAATCGCTGACCGCCGACCTCCTCGCCGCCACCAACAGACCTCTATCGCATGTACACCCTCCTTTCGCGCATACCCGACGGTCTCGAGCCACTCCGCCGCGGCTTCGAGGAGCATGTCAAGCGCAAGGGAGCAGCAGCGGTGGAGCGCGAAGCGGGGAGTAACGTCGATGCTATGGAGCCTGCCGCATACGTCTCGGCGCTGCTTGGCGTCCACTCCAAGTTTGTCGGCGTCATCACCAGCGCTTTCAGATCGGAAGCGGGCTTTCTTGCTGCCCTCGACAAGGCTTGTCGCGTCTTCATGAACAAGAACAAGTGCGTTTCGACCCCAAAGCTGACGCGCAGCGTGTGAGCTGACATTTTCCCTCTCCTCTCGCGCGCGCTTTCGCAGAGCAACCGGCGATTCCACCTCGAAATCCCCCGAGCTCCTCGCAAAGCACACGGATGGCCTACTCAAGAAGTCCAACAAGAGCGCAGAGGAGGCGAGCCTCGAGGAAGACCTCAACCAGGTCATGGTCGTATTCAAGTACATCGAGGACAAGGACGTCTTCCAGAAGTTCTACAGCAAGATGCTCGCCAAGAGACTGGTCAACTTTGCGAGCGCGTCGGATGATGCGGAGGCGAGCATGATTTCGAAGCTGAAGGAGACGTGCGTATGGCGCGCGATAGCTACGAGGCGAGGAGCACCGTATTGACGTTTGCTTCTACTCTTCGCCCGCACAGATGCGGCTTCGAGTACACCAACAAGCTCCAGCGCATGTTCACCGACATGGGTCTCTCCAAAGAGCTGAACGACAGCTTCAAGGAGCAAATGAACCAGCAGTACGACAAGTCCGAACTCATGGACTTCTACGCCCTCGTCCTCGCCAATGGATTCTGGCCCCTCTCCGCACCTACCTCGGACTTCTCCATCCCCACCGAGCTCCTCCCAATGTACACCCGCTTTGAGCGCTTCTACGGCGCCAAGCACTCTGGACGTAAGCTCACCTGGCTCTGGCAGTTAGGCAAGACAGATCTCTCCACCAGCTACCTGGGGCACAAGCACATCTTCACCACTTCGGCGTACCAGGCCGCCGTCCTCCTACAGTACAACAGCAACGACACCTTGACGATGAAGGAGCTGTACGACTCGACGGGTCTGAACGAGCAGGCCCTCAAGGGAGCATTAGGGGCCTTGATCAAGTCGAAGGTGCTCCTCGAGAAGGCAAGCGGAGGGGCGAATGGTGAGGGGTCGTCCTCTTCAGCTGGCGCGTCAACGTCGTACTCCCTCAACATGGCCGCCAAGTTCAAGAAGCTTCGCATGAATCTCAACATCCCCATGCGCTCCGAGACGAAAGCAGAGACGGTTGACGTCCTCAAGACGGTGGACGAGGATCGCCGCTTGCTCCTCCAGGCCACAGTGGTGAGAATCATGAAGGCGCGCAAGACGCTCAAGCATGCGCAGCTGGTGCAGGAGGTTGTGAGTCAGGTGGGAAGCAGGTTCCAGCCTGATGTCCCTGCGGTGAAGAGGGCAATCGAGAGTTTGATCGAGAAGGAGTATCTTGAGAGACAGGAAGGGAGTAGGGACACGCTGCAATATCTGGCGTAGAGGGGGCTCCGAGGAGGTCCAGACGAGAATGCAGCGCACAGCAGAGGCGCAGAGAGACACGCACACCTCGCAGCCTTGCGTCGCGAATTCCATTCGTCGTGATACAACCGGCACGCACGCTAATGAGTTTGTCTTGATGCCTGATGCCTTCCGCTTCCTCCTACTCTCGTTTCCTTCCGGTTTGACCTCCCACATCCTCGCATGAATCCCGTCTTTCTCGCATTAGAGGTGCTCCGCCAAGTCTCGCACAGCCGTCTTGGTCGGCTCCTTCTCCTCCTTGATGAGCCCGCTGATAGCCTTGAAGTTGGGATGAGATGCGTCCTCGATGAGTTGGAACAAAACAGACTCGGACGTAGTAATGATTGCGCCCGCCTGTCGCATACGTTCGAGCGCCACCCTCCTCTCTCCCGCATTACAGCTGCTGACGCCGTCGGCCAATACGTGCACCGCGATGCCGCGCTCGAGAAGGTCCAAGGTAGTCTGGAGAACACAGACATGCGACTCAATACCGACGATGATGACATTGCTTGGGTTGCCGGCCTCCTTCATCCACTTGTCCGTCTCCTCCGGCAGGACCATGCTGAATCGCGTCTTGGGCAAGGCCGTCTTGGTGCTTGGAGCTGGAAGGGCACCCAGCAGCTCAGAGAGGGGGCTGACGGTATTGCCGAGCGCTTTCGGGGCCTGTTCGGTTGCGTAGACGGGCAAGGAGAGGATAGAGGCCGCTTTGAGCATCTTGGCCGATGTGGCTACGACGGAGGGCCATTGGTGAATGGCCGAGGCGAAGCGAGACTGAACATCGCAGAGGAAGAGCGCTGTGCGGGTGGGGTGGAGGCGGGTGATGCTGGAAGGGGGCATGTTGGCGA
Source organism: Jaminaea rosea (assembly GCF_003144245.1). Lineage (NCBI taxonomy): Eukaryota > Fungi > Basidiomycota > Exobasidiomycetes > Microstromatales > Jaminaea > Jaminaea rosea. Next base: position 193,053 of record NW_020289992.1, on the reverse strand, counting down.
AGAAGGGATGGTGGGGTGAGCAGGAGTGCGTGGCTGGAAGGTAAGGAAGTCAAAGAGGTCGGCGACGACTGACTCCCCCACGTCTTTGCCGCCATTCGCCGCCTTCGGCGGCTTGCTTCCCCGCAAAGCTCGGCGTTGGTGCACGGTTCACACTCCCGCTCTCCACGTGGCTGATGCCCGGGCCCATCCCTCGCACCTCGCCTCGCTGCGTGGCCCGTCCAACACTTGACTCCGCATCCACTCCACCGCATCTCCCCTTCGCCCTCGTTACCAAGTACCATCGCAGCCCTTGGTGCTGCATGGCCCTCCCGAACCTCCGTCGCATCTTCTCTTCCTCTCGCACGCCCCTCGAAGAGCGAGCCCTTTCCCGCAAAGCCTTCTTCCGTTTCATCGCCTTCCTCGCCTCGTGCGCTGCAATCGCCCTCGTCTCCTCCGGCATCAACCGTAGAGATCACAGGATCGCAGCGGCTACGCAGGCCGCTTTTCGTGCTGGCAGTCGGCGACGATTCTGATAGCGAGCCAGACAGAGCTAAAATAGAGATAAGTCGAGGGCGGTCACGACCACGATGTCACGCCTTCTTGGAGGGACCAATGCCCACAAGGCCTCGAGTGACTTGCTGTCGGTCAACTTCAATCAGGATGCTAGCTGTGTAGCAGTAGGGACGAGGACGGGATACTCGATCACCAATTGCGAGCCGTTTGGCAAGGTGTACTCGAAGAGTGCGTATCGCGGCGAGAGACGAGGCTCAGGAGACCATGAGGCGTGCCTGTATGCTGACTCTCTCGCCCCCTCGTTTCACAGATGTCGGCCCAGTCTCCATCGTAGAGATGCTCTTCTGTACCTCTCTCGTCGCCATCGTAGGTACGGCAGATTCTGGACCCAGCGCCTCGCCGCGACGACTGCAGATCGTCAACACCAAGGTGAGTTTGCGCAGCGCCGTACTCTCCCCTGCGCCCTTCTAAATACTCACTTCGCTCCTCGCCCTCCTGCTGCGCAGCGCCAATCAACAATCTGCGAGCTTCTCTTCCCCACGACGATCCTCGCCGTCAAACTCAACCGTCGCAGGCTAGTCGTGGTCCTGGAGGACGAGATCTACATCTACGACATCAGCAACATGAAGCTCCTCCACACCATCGAGACGAGCCCAAATCCCAACGCAATCTGCGCCCTTTCACCCTCGAGCGACCCGTGCTTCCTGGCCTACCCAAGCCCAGTGCCTAGCCCTACGTCGCCGTTTGCGGGAGGCAGCGGTGGGGAAGGAGGGAACGGTGCGGGATCAAAAGGGGCCTCATCGTCCAGCTCCGGCTCATCAACACCGGGCGATGTCCTAATCTTCGATCTCCTCCACCTCCAAGTCTCCAACATAATCCAAGCCCACAAGTCGCCCATCGCGCATCTCTCCCTCAATTCCACGGGCACCTTGCTAGCCACAGCCTCGGATAAGGGGACCGTCCTGCGCGTCTTCTCCGTTCCCGGTGCCCAGCTTGTAGGCCAGTATAGGCGCGGCGCCTACCCGGCTAGGATCTACAGTATGCAATTCAACGCGGTCAGCAGTCTCCTCTGCGTCAGCAGTGATACGGAGACGGTGCATATTTTCAAGCTGGCAGGTGCAGGGGCAAAGGCAGGAGGAGGAGGAGCAAAATCGCCAGGAGGTGGCTTTGGAGGGGCGGGTACGCTCGATTCGCCCAGTTTGGGGAGTGAGGATGGGAGTAGCGAGAATGGTAGCCAAGCAGGTGCAACGGCTCCACCATCGTCCAAGTCCTCTGCGGGAGGCGGAGGATTCCGTGGCTCCCTCACACGACGCACCTCTGCTCTTGCCTCTCGCCTCGCCTCGTCCACTAGCAGCTCAACGAGCGCCTACCTACCTTCATCCCTCTCCTCCCTCTGGACACCACAACGAGACTTTGCATCTCTCCGCCTTCCCACCCCGGGTGCTAGCTCGGTAGTGGCGGTGAGCGGGACAAGTCCACAGGTGTTCGTGGCTACGAGCGAGGGTTACTTCTATGTCTATGGGATTGATCTGGAGAAGGGAGGGGAGGGGGAGTTGTTGAAGCAGTTTTCGCTTCTGGAGGGGACGGCCGGGGATGGGGATGGTGCGGAGGGGCAGGGGGAAGAGGGTCAAGATGGGGCATGAACGGATCGTGAGGGAGATTCAGGACTGAAGGGCGATCATCTAGTTTGCATGACGTCGCAACGAATGGTATCAGACTCGAGCAGCAGCAGCAGCGGCAGCGAATGACGTGAAAATGGATGCGTGTCATTGACGGTGTGGAAGAGGAGCGGGTTACGCTCTCTCTCGCCGACTGTGGTGATACAAAGAAGCAGAGAGAAGTCGCTAAACGCGCTGCGCTTACTGAGCGGTGATAGCAGCGACGGTGGTACCGGCCTGCTTTGCCTTCTTCTCCATCTTGACAGTCGACTTGCCACCGCGGACACCTCCACCCCACGACCTCCTGAGCTCGGAAGCCTTGTCGAGGTAGTTTGCCTTTGCGCTCGAGACGAGGGCAGCGAGGTCGCGCTCGTCCTCGGACTTGACCTCGGTGATGGCCATGACGGCGCACGTCTTCTTGTGGGCGACGGTGCCCATGCGGGACTTGCCGCCCTTGACGATGACGTAGGGGACGCCCATCTTGGTGCAGAGAGCGGGGAGGAAGACGACGAGCTCAATCGGGTCAACGTCGTCGGCGATGGCAACGAACTTTGCCTTCTTGGCCTCGATGAGGGCAGTGACGTGGTTGAGACCGTACTTGGCGTGGATGGGCTTGGGGCCAGCCTTGGCGTCGGCCTTCTTGCCGTCGGCGACCTCCTTGGCGGCAGCGTCGAGACGTGCCTTCTTCTCCTGGCGGGACTCGGGCCTGTACTTGTTGAGGAGCTTGAACAGGTTGGTGGCAGTGTTCTTGTCGACGGTGTGGGAGAACTGGGCGATAGCAGGCGGGACCTTGAGGCGCTGGTTGAGGATGACCTTCTGGCGCTGGAGGCGGACGTATTCGGGCCACTTGACGAAGCGAGTCAGGTCACGAGGGGGCTGGATGTCCTGGCCAATGCCGAAGTTGCGCGAGCGCTTCTCGAAGCGGGCGTCCTTGGGAGCCTTAGCGGCGTTCTTGCCACCCTTAGAGTAAGGGGCGGGGGCTGCCTTCTTGGTGGTGGTGGCCTTGGGCTGTGCAGAAGAAGGGAGGGGAGAAAGGAGAATGGCTATGTCAGCACGGTGGGTCATTGGGACGAGAGCGGACGACGACGTAGAGACGACGACGACACAAGCCTCGGAGCCCTAAACGAGATCGAAGGACGTCAACTGCTGGGCAGTGAGAGAATCGCAACGAGAGCTCCCCATTGGTCATCGTCCGTGTCATCAGAGCGAGTGCAGCAGATGCAGCTCGACGTCCTCGACGGGGATGTGCGAGCGGCAACCAGTTGGCCAAAGCTCGCTCGACTTGCTCAGCCTGCCATCGTGCGAGCACGAGATAACAGAGCAGAGTGAGGTGGGTTGATAGGAGAGGATGGTGTCGACGTCGCCATAGCGTCGCCGTATGTCGTTGAAGTTCAACTAACCATGTTGATGAGGCGTTGAGGATGAGGGAGGGTGAGTTGGTGACGAAAGCGTAAGGGAGAGAGAGAGAGGTCAATCGAGTCAAAGTCCTCTCTCGCATCGCCCCCGCCCGCCCGCCCGCCTCACGAATTCTGTCTGTGGGCCTCGCAGCCAGTCGCGGGTCAAGTGAGTGAGCGAGGGAGCGAGTGCGCGCAGCAAAATGACCTCGGCCGAACGCAACTCGACTCGACGACGGCAGCGACGAACGACGGGGCGGGCGGGACAGCCAGAGCCAGAGCCAGAGCCAGAGCTAGAATTCCAAGGCCACGCTCGACCCGCCCGCCGCCTAGTCGACAGTCGAACATCGGACGTCCTTCGTTGTTACCACTCCATCCCCCCCGTCTTCCCTCCTCATCAACCATGTCGACAAAGTCCAGCAACCCCGACCACAGGCGCTCGATCACCGGCGTCAACCGTAACGGTGCGTGGCGGCGCACAAACTGCTTCGCTCCTAGTCCTAGTCTCTGACCTCTCTCGTCCTATCCTGCCACCACCCTCCCTCTCACAGGCCTCGCCCTCGGTATCAAGCGCGGACACCAGACCGAGCAGCGCAACGTCGCTGAGCGTCCCTCGCGAAGGAAGGGCCGTTCCAGCCAGAGGAACACTCTCGTCAAGTCCGTCGTCCGTGAGGTCGCCGGCTTCGCCCCTTACGAGCGTCGTGCTCTCGAGCTGATCAGGAACTCCAAGGTTAGTTTCAGCGATGGCAGAGCAGTGTAGCAGTGCGAACGTCCGGAGCGAAGGCAGTGCTGGGTATGAGCAATGATTGAAGGAGGGCAGGATGAAGATCGGAAAGAATAGGCGCTGGTCGTCGCAGCATACAGACGGGGATGCGGATAGGCTGGCAGTGCGATGTCAGAGCGAGATGAAGGGGCTCGCACGGGCAGACTCTGCCATGCTCAGCAGGCCATGGCAGTCTGGGGCAATGCACACGGTGATCTGCTCTTGCCGTCACTGTCAGCGAGACTGGATGCTACAGTCATAGATGCAGGGTGGACTCGAGGACGATCGCAGAACCTCTTCCATCCCTGCCTGCGGGATGGCTGGGCCTCATACGGCAATGGCTTCCTCTGGCTTGCGTTTCTCGCCAAACTCATCCTTCGACTCGTCTCACACGTACTTTGACGAACAATATCACTCACACCGCCCCACCCCTCCCCTCTTCACAGGACAAGAAGGGCCGCAAGTTCCTCAAGGCCCGCCTGGGCACGTTGCGTCGCGCCAAGGGCAAGATGGAGTACCTCACCAACGTCGTCGCTGAGCAGAGGCGTACTGGTCACTAAGTGCGGCGCCGCCAACCCAGGCGTGCTGTTCAGTTGTTCTCCCTCTTTTTGTACCATTCGCACCATCACACCATCACATGAGAGACCATCGCACGACTGCGATCGTCGTCTCAGAGAGTCAATATGACGCCCATTCACTGAAGATGGAAAGGGACCGAACGAGGCTGAGTGATACTGATTGCTGCTGTGGAGCGTGACGGGTGAGAGCAGGCGTGAAGGCAGCTCCTACAGTTGTGGGTACTCGTGCATGATTGACGAGCTCTACGAAGGCGCCCGCGATCATCGTCCCTTTTTGCCGTCGACCTCACGGCTACCCTTCTCTCACTTTGTTTCGTGCTCGTACTCACGCCGCCATTGTGCGCTCACACCGAGGATCGTCTTGCTACATCACGCTCGCTGCATCGTTGTCGTTGTGTTGCACCTGAAACAGGGGACGATATTGAATTAAAAACGAGGAGTGGGCAGAAGAGGACTACGACTCCCAAGTGTCATCGTCTCCTCTCCCTCCCACGCAACGGCTCCTCATCGGGCGTCTACTGATATGTTTCCACACCTTCTTCTCCCCCACCCGCTTTTAAGGGTTCTCACCAACCCACTTGATGCCCTTCTGCACATTCTTGGCCAGCTCAGGAACGGCAGCCTCGAGGAGCTTCTCCTCTTCCTTGCTGATGTTGCCAATAGGGTTGATCTCCTTGACACCCTCAGGGCCAAGCTCGACGGCCGAGGCGAAGAAGTCGACGCCCTGGTCCTTGTAGAGGGGCGAGTCGACGTACGCGCACTCCTTGATGCCCTTCTCGCCCTTAAGGGCGCGGAGCAGCGAGTTGGTGAAGACGGCGGCGGCGTAAGCCATGGAGAGGGTAGCGGAGCCGGCACCGTCCTTGGCCTTGACGACCTCGTCACCGCCGAATTGGATGCGGTGGACGAGCTTCTCGTACTGCTCGCCAGCCTTGACGGACGAAGACTGGGCAGCCTGAGAGAGGAGAGGGACGATGGTCACGCCAGAGTGGCCACCGACGACGGGGACGATCGTCTCCGAGGGAGCAGCACCGGAGATGCCGGAGAGGAAGGTGGAAGCGCGGGTGACGTCGAGGGTGGTGACACCGAAGAGCCTGGCAGGGGCAGCGCGAGATGTGACATGGTCAGCGCTATGAGGGGGGCAGCAGCTTCTCGTTACGAGGCGCACTCACTTCTTGGCATCGTAGACACCGGCCTTCTTGAAGACCTCACGGACGATGGGGACAGTCGAGTTGACCGGGTTCGAGATGATGAGCATGTGCGCCTTGGGGGCGACCTTGGCCGCAGCCTTGGCAAGGTCACGGACGATGGAGGCGTTGGTCTGCGAGCGGAGGCGAAGCGCGATGTCAGTCTCAGCTCTCCCTGCTTGCTCAGCCTGCGCAGCAGAGCTCAGATCGCTACACTCTCTCACTCGTGGCACTCACGTTGAAGAGGTCGTCACGGGTCATTCCGGGCTTCCTCGGCACACCGGCAGGGATGACAATAACCTCAGCTCCCTCGAGGCACTTCTCGAGCCCACCCTCAGCTCCATCGGGCGAGTAGCCGGTGGTGACTGCGGGGGTGTTGATGTGGCCAATGTCTGCCGCAACACCGGGGGCGAGGCGGACGTCGAAGAGGCGGAGCTGAGTAACGAGGGGGTCGTTCTTCAGGAGGAGGGAGAGCTGCGTGAGGACACAGGCGAGAAAGGAGGTGGTCAGCCGGGAGCTTTGAGGTGGAGAGAGAAGTAGCATATAGTCAGGCTTCATAGTCGGATACTCACAGGTTGGCCAATTCCACCCGAAGCACCAAGGACGGCAACATTCTTGTTGTTGACGGCCGAAGTCGAGAACATGCGAGGCTGCTGAGCCTGGCGAAGGCCAGCGCGGAGGGCGTTGCGAGCTGCGAACATGACTGATGAGATGAAGGGATGAGGGTGGTGGAGAAAGAGAGCAAGATGGGAGTTGGCCGTTGCGCTGCGTGAGAAGGTCACGACTCGACTCGCTCGGCCAGTCAGTCGCCGCCCCAATTCAACTTCCCTCGCCAGCCGAGAGGCAGCAGCGACTCTTGGGCCAATGACGAGACGAGACGACGATCAAGAGCTCGGTCCGGTCCGAGATGTCCCGGATAGCCACGCGAGCGAGCAAGGCGGGAGGTGGGGCAAGGCTGCGAGCAATCTGCGAGCATCGCTGCACCTACGAGAAGCGCACGCACGCTCTGAGCATCACAGGCGCGCATGGTGGAGACTTATGCTGTTCGTCACCCCCACATCGCACGCCGCACACAACACGCACGCTCGTGGCGGAAAAGAGAATAGAATTGGTACAAAGTGGAGAGGGAGAGAAGAGAAGGGCACGCTGGTGTCACCCTCTCTCTCTCTCGCCCCCTCCAATGCTGCTGCTGTGTGTGTGTGCAGCGAGCCCAGCACTCATCATGCCGCTGCTACGCTACTGTCTGAGCGTCCAAGAGGTGTGGGGGAATACACGCACGCCGTCTTTAGCTCGCTCGTCTGCTGGCCCCGCCTGCCATCATCGTCATCGTCTGCCTAACTACCCATCGCTCTACCCAACCATCTCAACTGCTACGATTCTCTGCACCACGCCCGCTTAGAAGCGCATAGCGTGGGGCTTGTCACCGTTGCTGAGCGAGAAGGTGGCCGCAAGGTACTTGGCCATGACGGGTCCGCTCTTCTTGACGGCGGCAATGACAGCCTTGTCCAGAGCCTTCTGGTCAGCGACCTTGTTGGAAGGGTGGGGCTGCTTGTTCTTCGGGTCAGCGAAGAAGCTTGCCTCCGGCTTGGCACCAGCAGTCTTCTCGCGGCGGAAGTAAGCGTCGTTGAGCTTCTCGTCGACCGAGACGCCCGAGAGGTCCACCTTGGTCGAGGTGGCGATGACGTAGGCCTGGTTGACGCGACGGATGGGGACGCCGTTGACCTTGAAGGGGCCAGTGACGAGGAGGAGGCCGCTCTCGAGCTGCTTGAGGAAGACGACACGCTTTCCCCTGAAGCGGCCGGCGAGGAGGATGAGGACAGTTCCGGGCTGGATGTTCTTGCGGAGCGTGGCGGGGCGAGAGACCTTGCGCGAAGCCTTGGGCTTCTTGACGTCCTCGGCGGGGTAGTAGCGAGAGGCCTTGGTGACGGGGATGGAGCGAGAGCCGCCCTTCTTGAGGTCCTTGGACTTGGTCTCGGCAACCTCCTCGCTCTTGGGAGCGACGGGCTTGCGAGCGGCAACGGTCTTGTAGCCGCCCTTCTTGCCGAAGGCCTAGCGGGTGGGCGAGGGGGAGGAACGTCATCAGCTTCCAGCACTACCCTCTATCCAGCATCGCTCTTGGTGCTCACCGCCGATCGGCTCAGTCGTCCGACGTAGGGAGCGATGTCCGAGTTGCGGGCCATAGTCTGTGCGAGCGAGACGACAGTGATGATGGAAGTCAGCATCCAGCTGCGTGCTCGTGGTGACGACTGCGTGATCCATCTTCCCGATCCCTGTTCCCGCCTCGCTCCTCGCCCGTCCAGCATCTCTCAGACGCTCGGAGCTTCGTCCATCTTCGCAGCCAACCTCGAGTGGCCAGCCAGTCCCATCTTCCCCTCCTCCGACTATCCTGAGCATTTGCCCCCTGTATCCATCATGACCTGCTCACTGCGTTGCCATACGCTGATACCAACCTTGCTGTGAAAGAGGGTGAGAAGGGGAATGAGGATGGTGATATGGATCGACGAGAAGGAGACCAGACCTGCAATTCGACGTCGTTGTAGCTCCAGCTCTCGCCCGCCCCGCTTGCCTGTGTCTGTCCTCCCGCCTCGCCCATCGCGGTTGGCCGCGCCCCGTTGACCACGTGGGCGTCCTCTACCGCTCTGCGCCTGCGGGTCTGCGGTCGAACGCGACGAAAAAGTCAAAGCCTCGGAGCCGCGCATAGGGCGGACTCTCGTCGAGACTTGGAACGAGCGAGAGAGGGCGGGTCGACGAGAGCCAAAGGGCGCGAGCGAGACTGGCGGCGAGGCGGCCTGGACAGTGAACCAAGGCTGGCGTCGGTTGACTTGCACTTCTTCGAACTCTCCATCACTACCACCTTCCTCTTCCTCATCCCCTCGTCAATATGGTGAGCGTCGTGCAGAGATAACGCCACGCCAATACTCTGCCGTCGCCAAAGCCTTCGTCGTCGTCGTCACTTGTCACCGTCGTCGAGGCATGGGTGAAAATGCTTGTCGGTGAAGCTGGAGAGGGGAGGCAGCTGAACGGGCGATGGTGTATCTGGCACCAGCGGCGGACAGAGGGCTATTGGAGATAGCTCGCAGGATCTGTCTGCCACAACGAAGAACAAAGAGCTCAGCAGGGGTAGATTAGCTGGCTAATTGTGGGAGAGGTGCCGCGAAGCGGACTTGGCCAACGACGACGACGACGACGACGGCTGGCAGGCATTTGCGCGACGGCAAAGCATGTCGACGATGCCTCTTTGCGCAGCTACTAACCCATCTTCGCTCTCCCTCCTCCCTCCTCGCTCTCAGGTTCGCGGTCCCAGGAAGCACATGAAGCGGCTTGCCGCCCCCTCGTCTTGGATGCTTGCCAAGCTCGGCGGCACCTACGCCCCCAGGCCCGCGCCCGGCCCGCACAAGCTGCGCGAGTCGCTCCCCATGATCGTCCTCCTCCGTAACCGCCTGAAGTACGCTCTTACTGGCCGTGAGGTCATTGCCATCACCGCCCAGCGTCTCATCAAGGTCGACGGCAAGGTCCGCACTGAGCCCACCTACCCCACCGGCTTCCAGGACGTCGTCTCCATCGAGAAGTCGGGCGAGCACTTCCGTATCCTCTACGACGTCAAGGGTCGCTTCGTTGTCCACCGCATCACCCCCGAGGAGGCATCTTACAAGCTCCTCAAGGTCAAGAAGGCGCAGCTCGGTGCCAAGGGCGTCCCCTTCATCGCTACCCACGACGGCCGCACCATCCGCTACCCTGACCCCGTCATCCGCGTCGGTGACACTGTCCGCTACAACATCGAGACTGGCAAGCTCGAGGAGCACATCCACCTCGACACCGGCATCACCTGCATGGTCACTGGCGGTCGTAACCAGGGTCGTGTGGGCACCCTCGTCGGCCGTGAGAAGCACATTGGTGGCTTCGACATTGGACACGTCCGTGATGCGCTGGGAAGGGACTTCTCGACGAGGATGAGCAACATCTTCGCCATTGCGCCCCAGGACTCGAAGCCGTGGATCTCGATCCCCAAGGGTGGAGGAATCAAGCTCTCCATTGCTGAGGAGCGCGACCAGCGTCGTCGCCAGAAGGAGTCGCGTGAGGCATAATCGCGGTAATCATCATCGAACACGACCAAACACCACGCGCACCTACCCTCGCTCGTAGAGGGCGAAGGGGAGGGATGTGACGCACATCATCAGCACTTGCACACGCTTTCTCTCCTTCTTGTACCATTTTGTGTCCCGTCTTTGAACCAATCCAAAAGCGAGACTTTTCCCATGAGCGCGGCGAGATCAGTCTGATCGAGCGAAAGCAGCATCGAAGGCCTGACTGAGTTGCATAGGTGCAGTACAGTAGGCTATCTACTTCTTTTCTTGCTGTAGTCTTGCCCTCCTCTCCCTCTCAACGACCCTCCACCGACTCCAAATCGCATCACCATCAACGTAGCAACCCTTCAGCCATCTCTTGTACTTTTCCTCCCCTTCACCTCCCGTCTCCGTAAACTCGAATCCCTTCCTGCTGTGCAAGACTCTACGGTTGTCAAAGAGGACCACCTCCCCCTCTTCGAGCTGACGCTCCACCCTGAACTCCGGGAGGAGCGTCAGGTCGGCGAATCGCTTGAGCCCGGAGTAGAAGCGGGCGCGTGTCGTAGGATCGCGCAACAGCGGGTGTGCGACGAGAGGTAGCGGAGCCTGGAAGGGGGGCGAGTAGTTGACCGCCACCAGTCTAGGCATCCCATTCCCCTTTGCCCCATTCGCAGCATGCAACGGCGGACCCTCGTGCCCTTGCCCTCCTGCACTGCTCAGCTCAAAGAGCGGGTGCGTGTACCGATAGTAATTGCCGTCATTGTCGTATTGGTATGCGATGGGCACCTGTGTAAGAAGGTGGAACGTCTCCGGTGACTCGGCGTGGATGCGCGCAGCTATGGCGAAGGAATCGACGAAGATTGATGAGCCGCCGAGCACATCGTTTCGGAGCATGTGAAGGAACTGGAAACGGGGAGGATTTTGGAAGTAGAGGCTGTGATGGGCGGGGTCGCAGGAGAGGTCAGTACGCCTTGTGATGAGTTGAACTACAGACTAGCGCTCGGTCGCACTCACAGGTCCATGTGCAACCCCAAATCCACATTCGTGTACGCAATATTCCTGCTTTCCTTCGCAGGCAAGCTCCTGACATCCCAGAGAGGGCCGTAGAAGGTGTTGCGCACCTCTCCGAGCATATCCGCCAGCTTCGCCAGCTCGGGCACACGCTCACCCTCGAGTGAGGTGCCGCTCTTGACGTCTGTGGGCAAGCCACGCACAAAGGTGAGGCCGTCTCTAACGAGCGAGTTTGCTAGACTCCAAAGAGCCTGCCGCGCCTGCGGAGCTTGCGGGTGGAGGGCGCCATAGTCTACCATTGCTGGTCTAGACTGAGCCAGCCCCTCGTCCAGCTTCGTTGGTTGTACCTCCCCTGCCGCAGAGGGCTTCTCTCCTTTCTTGCCGGCAGGCAGCTTGGTCAAGTCTGCAGCGACCCAGGGCTCTGCTACACCTGCGGGATCGAGATGCCACTCGCTGCGGTAGAGGGTCTCACTGGCATGGAGGAGGAGAGTGCGCAAAGGGACACGAGAGACGTGGGCCTCCTTTGGTGGTTGAGGCGGGGAAGGAGAGAAGGTAGTGGAGAAGGCGTTGAGGACTGGTGCTGATGTTGAGTAGGTCAGGACCAGAACCGGCTCCTCATTTGCTCCCTGCTCAAATCGCGGTGGGTGCTCAGGGTCCAGCAGACCTGCTCCATTCTCGGCCAGCGGCACGTCCGTAGTCCCGAACAACTTCTGTCCCGTCCCAGCCTGAATGGACGAGCCCACCTCCGGGCACACGTCACGCAACCACGTGTGGTCGAGCTCGAAGGCTTCGTTGATGGAGTGTGAGGGGCAGGTAATGGAGATAGAGGTCGGATGCAGGGCTATCTCCAGATCTGGAACGCTGGGATGACGCAGGACTTGCGGAGGCGATGAGTCCGCGGGGATGGTGGGTGGTGGGGGTGTCGGACCTGGCTGGTTGTGCGTCACGGCTGATGCGTCTCTTCTTGACGAGGAGGAGGCAGAGCGTATCCCTTCCGCAGGGCTCGAGGCTGCCCTGCCCGTTCGAGTGTGGTACCCCCGCGCCTGCTGCTTCCCCGCCATCCTCTGCCTTGCAAGCAGCGCCCTGCCCGCCGAGCTGTTGGTGCCCTTGCCAACAGCCTGAGCGATCCACTCCCCCGCCTCTGCCGCCTTGACTAGATCGATGCCTGTGTTGAATCCTTCGCTATGCAGCGCATATACGACACTCTCTGTATCGATGTTGCCCGTCGCACCCGGTGAGTATGGGCATCCACCCAGCCCGCCAACAGCCGTGTCAACCACCCGCACTCCGGCTCCGACCATGGCCAGCACATTTGCGAGACCAGTGCCGAATGTGTCGTGACAATGAGCAGCAAAGAAGTCCGGCGGATTGAAGCGGGCGCACTCGTTGAGGACGGACAGCATCGAGCTCGGGTTGCCCACGCCGACCGTGTCTCCCAGTGAAACTTCGTAGCATCCCATTTGAAACAGCTTGTTCGAGATGTCCCCAACCACTTTCGCATCCACCGCCCCCTCGTAAGGGCAGCCAGCAACGACGCTGATGTAGCCGCGTACTTTGAGGCCTTTGGCTTTCGCCTTCTGCGTTACAGCGGACAAGCGGTCGAGGGACTCGGTGATGGAGACGTTGGTGTTCTTGCGGGTGAAGGACTCTGTTGCGGCGGTGAAGATTGCGATCTCGTCGGTGAGGGGCTGGTTCGGGTGCGAGTCCAACAGTGAGAGGAGGTCGTCCAGCCCGCGGGCATTTGGGACGAGAACGGGGTACGATATGCCGGACTTGAGAGGCATGGAGGTGAGGACGCGAGCCGTGTCTGCCATCTGGTTGAGCGAGAGACAGAGACAGGGAATGTCAGTGGACGAGTCGCACCACCCTACATGCTACCTCGCCCGTCTCGCCGACTCACCTGCGGCACCCACTTGGGGCTCACGAAGCTGCCCGCCTCAATAGCGCAGACACCCGCATCCTGCAAGCGACGGATGAGCTCCACCTTTGTCTCGACGCTCACAGCCGCTTTCTCGTTCTGCAGACCATCACGCGGCGACACCTCTACGATCTTGACAAAGGGGCCATCGACTTCTTGCTGCGCTGCGCCGGGGAGGGAGCCGGGCGAGGCTACGGCTAGGCAACGGCGTGGGAGCGCAGGTGACGATGTTGTTCTGCTCCAGCTGCGCTGGGCAGCTAAGCCGGCGCCTCTTCCCAGCAGACCGGACATGATGAGCTGCTACGTGCGAGATGGTAGTGTTGGACTAGGAAGCTCGACGCCAAGCTCTCTCTCCCCGCCCTTTCCCCGCCGGCAACCTCCCTCACCTCGACTCGACCTCAACCTCAGCCCGTCGCCGTCAATGCCGGTCGCCACGTGGTTTTGCGCGATTCTCCGCTAGCCAGGCGTGACGTCAACTCACCGCGGGCCTCGCTCGGCAGACTTCGCGCTGCCTGCGAAATTTGGACCCTGATTGCAGGCAGCACCGCACCGCATTCACTCATCGCTCTGACGCAGCAGGCGGGTCAATTCCAACTCGATCAAGGAGAAGGCGAAAAAGCGTAGGCCGACCGGCCGTATGCAGCGGTGACGTTGGTGAGATTCACGTCCAAAGCCTGCCCTGGCCAGCCCCTCCTTGCTGCGCTCACGATCCTGGTTTCGAAGAGCGGGAAAGACGCCGCGCCGCGCCGCGCCGCGCCGTGCTCGCGGAAACGATTCTCCACTCCCTCCTTCTACAAGACCCTTGCCCCCCGCTCTTCCTTTTCTTCTTTCCTCCCCACCCTCACTTACACGGCATCGTCAGGCCACCTACTCCGTCCATCTTCACAAGCATCATCTAGACTTAGATTTCTCCTCATCGCCCATCCACCCCATCACCTCCGCGCCCGCCATGCTCTGGATCCACTACTGGGCCTTCCTCCTGCCCGTCATCACGACGGCCGTATGGCTCGTAGACATCATCGGCCTCCTCGTCCTCTGGTCTCGCGATGGATTCCCACAGTACGTCGAAAGCGATGCTTCCTTCGTCTTCATCTCCGACGTCGGCGCCGTCCACAACACGTGGTTCATCATCTTCTCCGTCCTCACGGGGGTTTTCTTCATCGCCACGATGGCGACCGAAAGATACCTCCGGTCAACGAGGAGGATCCCAGGGTCAATCAAGAAGCGACAGACCATCTACGATATCTTCTGCGTCTTCTTTGCCGTGCTCGGAGCTCTCTTCCTCGGCCTTCTCTCGGGATTCAACGACCAGGGTGAGTGAAGCGATGGAGGAGGAAGTAGCTGGCAAGGGTATCGACAGAAACTGACCCAATGTGCCTCCTCCGCGATGCTTTACAGACTACCCTCAGATACATTGGAGCTGCGCCCTGCTATTCATTGTCTGCACCGGCCTCGCTGTTCTCTTCCAGATCCTGGAACTCTTCTCCCTTGCGCACCACCAGCCGAACAGTATCAGGCACCTCAAGTGGGCCGCAGTCTTCAAGGCCACTCTCCTAATTGCTGCCTTCGTCGTCCTGGTCGTTTTTGTCGGCCTCTACGCGGAGTGCCGTGGCGACGCCCCTACATTCGCCACGAACACCCATTGCGACCACGTTGTCAGCGGGGCTGCGGCGTGCGAGTGGATCTGTGGCTTCTTGCTTACGTTCTTCTGGGCCAGCATGACGGTCGATCTCTGGCCCAGGAACTACGAGGGCAAGCAGGAGGAGATGGCTGTCAAGGAGGCCAAGAAGCATGGCGAGGACCCGGAGGCGGCCCGCCAGCGTGTGCGTGGCTCGTACGACGCTGACGCTGCTGGGCATGGCTATGGAAACGTAGACCCCTACGGCACTGTCGGGTCGCAGCAGCCTATGCACCAGGCTGCGCCGCAGCACGACCCCTACGGTACGGTCAACACGCAGCCCTCCACTATGGCGCCCAGCCTCGCTCAGCAGCCCCTCAGCGAGCGTCCCTACTAGATGCGACAGGAGAGACTCCTCGCGAAGCTCTCGTGTCGATCATTATTTCCCTTGTTCTCTAATCTCCCTCTCTCGTCTCGTTCCCCGATCCTCTATATCCTACCCTTTCTGGTTCGGCCTCGTTCACACTGCGCGCGACTTCACATCTTGGAATCAGCATCGCATTAGCAGCTACTTCTGTGCTTCTTTAAACGCTGCATTTTCGCTGCGAAGTCCTCAGCGGCTGCACGGATGCTTTCCCACACGAAACTCTCTGGCCGTTGACGGTGCTAATGTTCTGTTGTCGCTCTTGGTACAGCTCGATGGTGGCCCGACGTGACGAGCTCGCTGGATTGCAATGGTGGTAAGGGCGAAATGCTGAACAAGCGGCGGCGGGCTACGCCAGTGGGCGAGCTCAGCGCGCTCTTTGCTCTCTGGTCGGCCCGCTCGACGCGCTGCAGCGGCGGCTCGGTAGTGCCAGAGGCGGGTGAATGTTCAACGCCCATCTTGCCCACCCACTCTACGATCAATTCATCCGCAAGCACATCATCGATTGGAATGTACATCGAGCACTATGCCGGCCGGCCTTCTGGCGAATTTCCACGCCTTGTTCGCTCGCCCACTCGCCCACTCGCCTGCCAGCTCACACCTTGGCTTCTCAACCTGCACCCGCAGTAACGATGTCGTCTGGGTCCAACGGCAACAGCAGTCGTCAGCCTGGTATCCTCTCCCTTGTCCCGGCCAACGCCAATACACAATCCACCGCAGCTGGGACTCGGCCTCTTACTGCGGCTCGACCTCTCACTGCGGCTTCGCACACGGCGTCCTCTCGCGCAGCCACCTCACACGGCGTCGTAAGCCCACGCAGCGGCGGCGGCGGCGGCGGCGGCGGAGCACCACCTTCTCTACACGCCACCTCCCTCTCGCTCAGTTGCACAGGCACCATGTCCATCCTCTTCGGTTCTCTGCCCAGCAATTGCGTCTTCTCCCTAGCCTGCCCACCTGTCGACTTTCGCTCGCTCCCACCCATCGCCCTCCGCTACGTAGCGGACACAAGCCAACCTCTGACGCTCTGGCGCGTTCACCTCAACGTGTGCTGCCAGATTTGGACTATTCTTACAGAGCAAGCCCAAATGCTCAGCGTCGACTTGCCCTCCATCTATCTACCGCAAGATGGCGAGCCTTACGGGCGCCTCTCCCGCTTCATCGACCTGCAATGCCGGGATGCTGCGGTGCATGACCACTTGCGCAAGATTCTGCCCGGCTTCACTTTGGCGGGCGTGAGCGACAGCGGGGACATTCGCTACCGACTCCTCTACTCGTCTACGATGCAGCCTACCATGCTGCTGCTGCATTGCCTCGGCTTACAAGGAGAGCAGTTCGACAAGGACATCCTTGTGGCGGACCTGCAGCGAATTGGAAGCATCGTCGGTGAGACGCTGTGCGTCGTAAGCAACCACGCCGTATGCCCCTCTCTCTGCGTGCAGCGTCCCATCGGTATGGTGACGGCGTATATCACTCTGACCAAGGCAAGCATGGAGCAGCGCTTCGAAGACTTTCTGGCCCAACTACCGACTCATTTGTGGCATGGCGGGAGGGAGTATCCGCTCGAGTACAATGGGCGCTCTCTTGCCAGGCAGACGAGGCTGTGGAAGGAGGGGAGCGTGCACGTAGGCGAGGGAGCCATGGCTGCAGGGGCCGATGAGGAGAGAAAGGTGTTCGAATTGCGGGAGCTGGTTTCGCGCGAGGTCATCACGATCGATGATGAGCCAGGTGAGGCGAGCGGTAGCGGTGTAGGCAACGGCAATGGCAGCGGCCCTCGCGTGGAGCCCAGTACAGGTAATGGTGACACGCACACCACCAGCCCGACGGTGAAACGCGCAGGCGATCCTCACTTGGCCTCAGCCACTTCTCCCTCAACATCCGCAAAGAGGAAGAAGGGGCAACTTTCACGCAACGCGTCACCCTCAACCTCGACGGGACAGGCTCAAGGGACTGCCTTTCGCTCTGCTGCACGGGAGTCTGCAACCTGAAGCGGGTACGCTGGCTCCAAGTCTGCGAGGCATCGCCGCTATCTCGCCTCACACTCTATTACAGTATCATGTGCCTTCGCATCGGTCCACTCAGCGATACCCGCTTCCTCCCTTCATCAATCCTACCGCCCACCCTTGACCCTCTTCTCCCACTTTCTCACACCTCGCACCATTCGCCGAATCGCCGAGCTCGTATCTCGCCACAATTTCACCCTCGAGCGCCGAGCAATGATCTGTTCAACTCACTTTAGGCGTCGCAATACATTGGTATATCTGCTCGTCATTGCCCGCCGCAGCGCGTGACTGTGGGCCACCGGTATGACCGTTTACGCGTAGACGCCCGCGGTCCATCCTTCCACTCATTCAGGCGGCGGCGCGGCTTGAAGCAATGTGCGATAGGCGAGCGAGATTCAACTGGTCTGGGCGTCGCGGAGCTCGAAAGTGTCGCAGGTTCGCACGTCCGTCCGTGCGCTCGAGCCCGCGCCTTTGCTTGCATCCTCTCTCCCCTTCAACAACATCACCGCGATAAGTCAAATCTCGAGCACAATCCACTCGCCAATCATGCCGCTTTCCCAGAAGCCTTTTATGCGCCACATCTGCGCTGGCTTTGGCTCCCTCTTCATCGCCTTTGGAATCAACGCCATGCTCCGACCTGAAAGTGCACTTTCATTCTTTGAGCT
This sequence comes from Jaminaea rosea, assembly GCF_003144245.1. Lineage (NCBI taxonomy): Eukaryota > Fungi > Basidiomycota > Exobasidiomycetes > Microstromatales > Jaminaea > Jaminaea rosea. The sequence goes on along the minus strand of NW_020289992.1, from coordinate 175,284 downwards.
CACCTACCCAACCTTGGCCTCGCAGCGCAAGCTCGCCGACGTCTTGCTCGCCGCCTATGGCTATCGCGATGTCTTTATGGGACTCTCCATCTTTGCAGCGGCCTACTGTGGCACCGTTCAGTCGCTCGGCCTGATCATGCTCGCAGCTGCCAGCGTGGCTGCCGTTGACGGATGGGCGTGCTATGCCTTGGTTGGCTCCGGGCAGGGCAATCACTGGGGCTATGCGCCGTGGCTGGTCATCATGGGAGCAATTCTGGCGCTAGGCTTCTGAAGAGAAACCTGTTCGCTGCGCTGCGAGCACGATTGTCCTCATGATGCAAAGATGCCTGCTTTCGGGCTCAACGCAGGCGCAGTGGACGGCTCTCTGCGTCATTCTCTCTGGCGGCACAGCTCGACAAGAAGCTTCAGCCTCCTACAGAATAGCTCGCTTTCGCCTTCTTGATGGGCTGCGCCTCTTATATGCATCCACCCACTCGAATCGTCCGTGCTTACTGTTTGTCTCTCGCGGCAGCGCTCTCTCTCGCCGCTGGTTGCCGAAGTCCACCCACCTCGCTTTGCCTCATGCTGCTACCGATAGTACCCAATACCCTATGAACTTGCTGAATCTCGATCGCGTGATATTCTTGTTGCTACGCCAGCGCCTCTTCATTGCCCACTGTAGTCTAGCTGGAACGTCCCGCCACGACCTCGTGTCTCGGGAAGTGAGACGCGCGTCAGTCTCACTCGAGGCAGAAAGAGGGGACGGAAGGCCCCGAGTAAGGCGTGTTTATCTTTCCCCTCCGCTCCACTCACTCTCCAGCCTCATCCTCTACCGTAACCTCGCCATCTGCCGGTGCTGCTACGGACCACGTGCACTCCCTCAATTTTCAGCCGTCTGATCTCAACAGCCGCCGTCCTGCCTCCCGGCTCATCACCCACCCACACCGGTAGCTGTCCCGTCTGACGTCTCCTCACCCAACCATGACCGACTCGCCCGACTCAGCCGCACTTGAGCAGCTCAGCATTGCTTCTTTGCCCTCTGTCACGCCCACGACGGAGACGCAAAAGCAGAGCAGTGTCAAGCACCCTATCGCAGCCGCTGCCGCCGCGGATGCCGCCGCCAAGGCAGCTGCCAAGATGAAGGTGCTGCACATCGAGGCTGGCCAGAGTGCGCCCAAGCTGGAACGTACCCTTATCAGTCTTCACGGGAACTGCCCTCGAGATGAGCCCCTTGAGCAGGACGCAGCTACTTCGGACGTCGATCGCCGCATGCTGGGCCCACTTACTCTCCGTTACAGGTCGACCAAGGGCAACGACCTCATCATCGACGCTAAGGCGCAAAATCAGATCACTGAGGCCATCTGGATGCGCTTGAAGCAGCTCATGCCCAGCCATTCACCTCAAAGCATTCGTCCGGCCATCGCTTTCGACGAAGACTGCACTTCGAAAGATGGCAATATCCTTCCCTGCATCAATATTGTCTGCTCCACCGTCGAGTCCTTCGTCGTCACGCGCAACGGCATCACCAAGATTGAGCACCAGGAAGATTCTCAGCAAGCCGACGTTTACGAGCTTCACTGCTGGTCCAACACGCTTCCAGGCGACATCTTCCCCATTGACTTCCCCCGCCTGCCACTCGATGACTCTTGCCTCACTGAATTCCAGCAGGCTCTCGATGATGCCGTGTCTGATATCGGAGTCACTATCGGCGTGGGCCGCGTCCAGTTCAAACCCTGGCAGACCGACGACACGACGACATCGGCGAATGTCATCCGCGCCTACATACGCCTTTCGGCAGGCGGGATGAAACTCAACTTCACGGACCTCGTAGAGTCTGTACCCTCCTTCTTCCGCTGGAAGGGAGTCGAATTCTCCATGCTTCACCCCGGGCGCACTCTTCGCCAGAGGCACAGTGCCAGCGTTGAGTATCCCGAAGAGCGTCGCCCAAAGAAGGCGGCCCAGCAAGCCACAACGATGCCCGTAGCCTAGCCAGTCGCGACGGGACACGCCACTCAGCCAGTGACACAGCCAGCCAAATTTGCGTTCGTTGCTCGCAAGAGAGGGTCAAGCATCGACAACGTCGCCGACCAGGAGCACAATAGTCAACGCAGTAGGCAGGATCAACAGCTCGTGCTGAAACCTCGCCTTCTTAGCAGCCGATCCAAAAATCCCTCCAAGCCCGACGTTTGCGCCTCTTCCTACCCTTCACAGCAGTATCTTCATACAATCGATCTCCCTTGTCGTCGAACAGGCCTTGCCGGCGTGCAGCTCTTGAACACAAGATGCAGCCATCGCCTCTAAAAGGCTCGTCAGTCGCCGTTCTCTCTTTTCTCCTCTCGTCCCCAAGCACAGCTCAAAGCTCGCTGTGAGCACAGCCTTGGGATGGTGAGGCCCTTCAGCCATCGTTGTCCTCCTCCGCTCTGACTTCCGTCTCAAGGTCTCAATGAAATCATATTCATCCTCATTACCGCGCTTGATCTGGCACAAAGCTGGGGAAGAGTGAGCGAGTCTCCACAAGCTACTGTAGCTCTGCATCGTTCAGCGCCTTCAAGAGCGGGACAAATCTTTTGCGTGCGCAGTGTTGGGCGACCTGACAGTAGGATCTCTATCGAGCAGGAGGGGGGAAGCCATCAGAGCTCTCACTCTCCTCATTTGGAAGAGGTGTGTGGCTTCGCTCGCTTTGATCGAGGCACGCCTTCCGACCGTAATTCGTGGCCGCACTCTCAAACGGGACGCCAGTTTGAACGCGCCCACTTCCGTACCCCGCCCACACGAGGTCCGCTATACAGTACTGTACCTACCGCTCCTCGACTTGCACTCCGCTTCATCAACTCCCTTTCTCCCTTTCAAGTGATCAATCTGACCGCACTCTCCCTCCGACGTCTTCATCACTCAGCAAGCTCAGGCTAGAGCCACGGATCTTACTGTAGCACGATCGTGTCTAGCACACCCGGCCGCTGCTCAACGACTGCTATGGCTAGACGGAGGGCAAGACGCTCTCGCCTCGCAATCTCACTCGACCGCCACATCAAATCTGCCATCTCTCCTGTCTTCTCATCATGGCACCGCCAACAAGCAACACACAGACTGGTGGGACGAATGACGCCTTCAAGCTCACCAGCGACAAGAGGGCGCGCATCTTCGTTCCAAGTGGTCTCGAGGCCCCCTTTGCACGCAAGGTCGTGCCATTCGCCTGCCAATGCCCGCTTGACGAGCCCGCTCGAGAGTCTTACACACGAACGCAGGTAGACCGACGACTTCTCGGTCCTCTCACCCTCCGTTTCAAGGCCACAATGAACCTCGAGCCTATCGGAGACACTGCGTTGCACGATCACATCCGACGGGGTCTCTGGCGTCAGATCCAGCCTCTGCTCAACAAAGTCAATCCCTCGCTTGTCCTCCCGAGCATCACCTTTGACAAAGCGACGGGAGGGTCTTCAGCTGGCTGGGAGACCATCGACCTTGTCTTCGACTCGCCAGCTGCTTTTTTGGCCATTGCACCCTACTTGGTGTCCATCCAGCTCGAAGGTGGCGATCCCCGCATCTGGAGCCTCTGGACCTGGACCAACTCCCTTTCGGGCGATGACTTCATCATCGACTGCATCAAACTGCCTGTCTCTGCCAACAACGGCGAAGCCGTCATGCAAAGCTTTGACACAGTCGTGGCGAGCATTGGGAAAGTGATCGGAGTAGGCAAGCTTGTAATGAGGACGACAGAGTTCAAGTTGGCCGACGAGTCAGAGGGCATCGCGAGAGTGTACGTCAAGTTGACGCAAGCGAGCAGGACGACGCCCTTGAGTAGCCTGGTCCTGCATCTCCCCACGCATTTCAACTGGCAGGGGGTTGACTACAATCTGTACTACACAGGACGAGAGCTGCAAACGATTCCAACGTACTCGGCCAAATTTCCGATCCACGCCAGCTTCCAGGACAATCGCAGCTCAACCTCCGCTACTGTCAGTCCAGCAACGAGTGCCCCGAAGACGGAGATAGACCAGGCATCTGCTACGAAGAAGAGAAGGCAGAGTTGAGCGGGGCAAGTCGGGACGGTGTGACCGTAGTGGGGAGCCGCTCTTCTTGGCCATCATCAAGCAGCCTTTTCCCGCTCACATCGACTCCTTGGCCCAGGGATCCTCCTGAATCTTGGCTTTTGGTCCCCATCATTCAGGCTCCTTTCCCTTCGCAATTTGCCACTCGACGCTCAATGGTAGCCTCTCCCACTTTCGAATGGTCTCTCGTCGCGCGTCCAACACCATCACGACAGCTGTCCAGCCCGTGTTGCTTTAGCCTCGAAGGCGACCGGCCTTGATGCCGCCAGAACCAAGGCGCAAACGAAGAGCCTACTTTTGTTTTCTCCATGTCATTCAGTAACCTTTCTAGCCATCAATCCAATGTTCTCCCCACGAACTCCCCGCCTCGCCAAATCTCGCAGTCATTTCTCTACTTTTTGCGACGTCTGATGATGACGACGCTCACTTCGTCCGTCACTGATGCTCAGCTTTGCTACTCTGTGGCCACTTGATTCTCACTCGCGCAGCATCTCGCTGTGCTTGAGCGAGCAACCGCATCGTAGGTGGTGAATGTGCAGGCGAGCGAGCCCGGCCGCGCAGGCTGAGCAGCTGCTCACTTCCGCCGAGTCGTCACGCTCCTTCCTTTCCCTCCCAATTGCATGCCTCGCTACTCTGCTTTCTTTTCTCATCGCTTCAATCCACTGTTAACCACGACAAGGACTGGTCTACCTCTTGATCAGTCTCGTCTCCTCAACATCGAAGGTTTCTGCAGCTTCCCGGCCCTCCTTCTTCCACCGCAGCTCGCCAATGTCGGGCACAACGCCCACCGCTGAGCCCGGTGTCGGCGATGCCTCGACAGACAGCGTCCCTCACGACAGCGATTCGACCGTCTTGACGTTGCACTCGAACAGCAATATGATGTCGCGCGTCTTGCTTCCCTTTGCAGGCGTTTGCCCCCCCGACTTACCTCTTCGAACTTCCTCCACCATGGCGCGGTATGATCGACGACTCCTTGGACCCCTTACATTGCGCTTCAAAGCCCAGGGTCGCAGTCCCACGGCTTGGCAGAGCAGTGCACAAGACCAAATTCGACGAACAATCTGGACCGAAGTTCAGAGGCTCGCGACTGTCGCAAAGAAGCAATGCGAGCTGCCGGCCATTGTCTTCGATGAGGCACCAGAGTCGTTTGGGGAGGGCAAAGGATGCATTGACCTAGTCTTTCGGTCACCTAAAGCGCTCGACTTGATGCGATACCGGCTACACTGCTTCACCCTCGCAGACACTACCGGAACCAGGCTGCAATACCGCAGCGCAGGCTGGACCGGCACACTACCAGGCTCTGTCTTCATCTTTGACTGCCTCAAGCTTCCCGTGACGCCAGCTGACAGCGAAGCAGTGCTCGATAGCTTCAAGACTATGGCTTCCGACATTGGGACCATGCTCGGTCTCGGTCACGTTGAGCTCAAGGGCTCCGAGTTCGAACTTACCGACAAGTCCACAGGCACCGTACGTGGATACATCAAGCTTCACCCAAAGAGCCTGAGCATGCCCTTCTCAACCTTCATCAGCTACCTGCCTACCCATTTTCTTTGGCATGGTGCGCCGTACACACTGCAGTACTCTGGGCGAGACCTTCACAAGGAAGCCGCGTTTAGCCAGAGCTACCCGCTAGGAGGAGACGCTAGTCACGACCAGCTCAAAAGTACCGCCTCGATCTTGTCTCCTGAGTCAAAGGGATCCAGCGAAGACGAAGATCCAAGGGACAATGTGAGGAAGCGAAGTCGCAGCTGAAGAGTGTGGCCACTGCCGCTACGATGAGCGCGCGCCTCGAGCAGCCGCAAGCACCATGCCATGGGCCACAATCACGACCTTACCAGCACCACCTTCGTCCCATTCACCTCCACAACCGTCAGGTCCTGGTCGCGTTCAGGCTAGCATGACAAGCTCAGCATCTTCACCAGCCCACCGAAGGCAATCTACAGTACGGAAGCCCCTGCAAAGACTCACACTCAAGAGATCGCGCAAGTTAAGCAGCTTACGATGGTAAGGCGCGAAGTCGCGCCATTCTTCTTCAGCGCTGGCTCCCTGGGTCAAAGACAAGCGTGCCCGTGCTTGAAATGTGTCAAGCTCCCCCTCTCGTGTCTTAACTGAACCCCAATCTCAATCCATCTGGCACAAAGCGTTCGGCCGTGCGCCTCTCTCTGGACCCTCTTTGACCAATTTGAGCAGAGCCCACTACGGCGAACATGTTGTCCTTGATTGAGCCAGAGATCAGCTTCAAGCTGAGATGGGTCGCTTCTGCTTGCTCGCTCTCGCTTTTACCTCTGCAAACGTTTCGTCGCTTCCTCTCATCATTACCTGCCGCACCATTGGGGCCGCCTTCGTCTCGCGCCGCGCCGAGCGGCACTTGCGTTCCCAATCTCTCCAAATTGAATCCTGGCTTCTTTTCCATCTCACGCCTCATCACGCCTACTCCTCATCACGTTTCAAGCTGATTGCAGACTCTCGCTGTTGAGCCGAGCAGGCCATCGTACTCATCCTCTGTCATCGTCAGCATGGCTGCGCCGGACTCAGCCTCAGGTAGCCCAAAGCCCTCCCTGCAGAGCGAGACTGCTCACAGTCAGCTCCAGGTCACAATCAAGTCTCCCTCAAGCTTGCCGACAACTTCTCAGCTCAGGATCACTGCCATTGAGGGTCAAGAGCTCCTCGATGATCCTAACTGGACCGACTTCACGCGGGCAAGCAGCGACCGTAGGCTGATGAAGCCTTTGACTATGAGATTCGTGTCGCAGTCTCCAACGGCCTTTGACCGTCTGTTTGAGCAGCACAATGATGTGCGACGATGCATTTGGGAGAAGTTGTCGCAGCAGATGGGCGACTGTGGATTGAAGGATAGAAGGTCGACTATCTTGATTGATCGAGATCCTCTGGTAAAGGCTCAGGAGGGCGGGTATGTGGACATCACCTTCTCATCTGAAACAGCGTTTGCCCGATTGCTGGGCCGTCTCAGCAGCATCAGGCTGGTTCTACCATGTGGCGCCGTCATCGTTCTGACTCGCACGGACATGTCCAACAGCTTGAGAGGCGACATCATGCCATTCGATGTGCTTCGACTGCCCGTGACCGTGCACAACGCCAAGGATATCCTGCGCAGTCTCGACGATATGGCATCAGGCGTGGGTTCTGTCATCGGTATCGCTAAGCATGAGATCATCGAGAGTTCGTTCAATCCTCCGCAAGTCATCTCGGACAAGATTCGCGGTTGGATCAAGCTTTGGCCTGCGAGCATGACTTTGCCGTTTGCAGCCCTGGTAGAGAGGCTGCCTACTGCATGCAAGTGGCGAGGAGTACCTTTCACCCTTTGGTATCCTGGTCGAGCTCTTCACAAGACTGCATCGCCCAGTATCGACTACCCGATCGAGGTCATCGTGGATGAGGATGATAGCCGAGCAAGCTCTTCCACTTCGAGAAGCCGCTCCAGCACCGTACTGCAAGGCTCACACCCTCCCAACAAGCGCAAGAAGAGCTAGAGAGAGTGGTTGGCTCGGTACACAATTGGCGCAGCGTATGGATCCCGTGTCTTGCAGCAACAGCTGCCCATGCGCAGAGTCTTGCCTTCTCGGCGGCTCATTGACTCATGTGCAATCAGTTGTCAACGAGTCTCTCTGAACCTCGTAATCATCATCACAGCCCATCTCCTCTCCGTAGCTCGTCCACGCCTTCTGCACCTTCTTCGCTCTTCTCATTAGCCCGTATCGTGCTGAGTCACACTCTCACCGCTCGTCATCGAGTCCTCCTTGTCAATCGTAAAATTCTCTGCAACTTTCTCGCTAATCAAACGGCTCGCGAACCGTAGCTCTTGGCTCTTGCTCTTGTCCTGCCTCCGCTCGGGCGCGTCTCGATGCCGCACTTCCGTTGTCGGTGTCTGCCTCTCATCTTGGCTTCCCTGCCATCACTTTGCTCGACGAGGCGCGACAATCATCTCACTACCACGACCTCCTCTTCACGACTTGACAGCGCCTCCCTGATCGGGTTGACAGGGTGAGTGGAGCAGTGGTCGAGATGCCGCGGAGCCTTCGATTGAAAGCTGATCACCGTGCGCGCTTGCGTACTTTCCCTTGCTCAGGATGACTGCCCCAGTCAGTCCCACAAATGGACTGCCCAGTCATGGCGCCATAGTCAACGGGCAGCTGCAATTGAACTTCGATGTCAACCGGGAAGCTCCTGCCCTTTTACGTCGAGTCGTGCCCATCGCAGGATTGTGCCCACCAGACGAACCTCAGTGGCCTTTGACGACGCAAGAGACCATTGACCGTCGTGATCTGAGACCTTTCACCGTCAGATACCAGGCTCAATCGAAGAATGCCTCTATCAACCCGTTTCGACAGGATGACATCCACCGCGCCGTCCGTCATCACCTGAGGCCACACTTTGAGGCACGCAAGCTGCAGACGATGCCCGCCGTCATCTTCGAGCAGGACACACTCGATGACTCCAAGGACGCTGCGTGCAATGACCTCATATGTCCGAGCGCATTGGCTTTTATCATCGTGATCAACAATCTCAAGAGCATCAAAATCGAATCCGCCAGCTGTTCGTCATGCTTCTTCGCCCGTGTCAATTGGACGAACAGCCTGCCGCCCAATGTGATGCCTTTCGATCTGCTCAGACTTTCCGTCAGCTCTTCAGAGAGCGAGTCTCTTTTGGGCAGTCTCAAAGTCATGCTGTCAGGCGTGGGTTTGGTCCTTGGTGTCGGTCGACAGGAGATTGCTCAGTCGCACGACGCCCCCTTCTTGAGCACGATGACTGTGCGCGGCTACGTCGAACTCAACGCGGCAAGCATGGCTCTGCCCTTTCACGCCTTAGTGGACCGCATTCCCACCCATTTTCGATGGAGGGGAGAGCTGTACAGCATGTGGTACCCTGGTCGACCTCTGCATAAGGTCGCGCTTCACTCGCAAGCTTTTCCAATTGAGGAAGTGGTCGAAACGGAAGACGGTGATCCGACCCTCTCTCCTGACGACGCTAGCAGCCAACCCAGCACAGAAGTGAGCACCCCAGAGGCCACAAACAAGCGCAAGCGCAGCGAATGAGGGCAAAGGAAAAAGGCAGACTTGATCCGACAGCAATGAAAGGGCGACCATTTCGAGCGCAACGATCCCCACTTGCAGTGAACTCAAGAGGAGGCCTTGCACACAGTCGCCTCATCTGGCCTTTGACTGTCCGCTGCTCGCCCACATTGTCAAGACCTCCTCATCTCGTTACTCCTGTCGTCGGATCATCAAGGCGGCAAGCGTCAGACCAAGCAGCTTCGTCAGCTACGCCAACATTCTCACATGGCACCTGCATCGGCTGCTTATCCGCCGACCTCACCCTCGTCGTGGATCCAGTCGTATCGCACGATACTCTGATCTCCAAGCTTCTTTCTGACCTCTCTCTTACTTCCTTCGAACACCACTCTCCGAACAGCAACACTGTTCTCTCTCTCCCGATCGAGCGAGAGCCCGCATCTCAGTAATCTTCTCCCTCGCTCCACAATGAGCCACCCACTCGATCTTGATTCTGTTGCTCCCTGTCTCGAATCTCAAAATCCATTCACCTCACTTGCCCAGAAGCCTTTTACCTGATCGTGTGATACTGAACTCTCTGCTCTCGCTACAGGGGCGACCCCACGGTACGCCGCGCGAGTCAGCAATCCTGCTCCTCACCCTTGGTGCGCACCCTCTCCCGTTTGCACCTTGTCACGATCGAGCGTACGAGCCTCACATCCTCTCATGCTCGGCGATGATTCTTTGAAGTCCCATCAAGAGTCGTCTACCAGTTGTATACGGTTGCTTGTGTGTGGCATCGCCGCCCGTAGCGTCTTTGCTCCCACTTCCCGCCCCCTCCGTCCGCCATCTCTTCCCGACCGCGCCAACGGGGATGAGCTCGAGTCGCGAACGCGCTACGCCCCGCTTCTTTGCCTTCCTTGCCAGCACCTTCCTTCCTTCCTTCACAACCACTCACACGTCCGCTCGCATATCACCAAGTGCCGTTCATCGTCACGACCCAGACTTCCGCTTCCTATTATCCCTTCTGTCCGGCCTGAGCTGCCGACACATCGGCTCATCACTTCACACAGCGAGCTTTGGGCCACAGTCGCAAGGTACTGCACGCGACTCAGGCCCCCTCGCCCACATTGCTGATAGCACTTGCTGACTATCGGTCAACCATCCGTTACACCCTCGGCTCAGCATGGCTCCCGAGTCTTCTCACACTTCTGCAGGCAGCGCCACCACAGAGCCAGACATCAAAGAACACGCCGAAAGTGACATTCTCAAGATCGGCAGCTCGCTCGATGCCGGAGGGGACTGGGCATACACTGCAGTTGAGCTCGAAGGCGACTACCTTCAAGAGCAGCCACTGTGGCTAGACAGCACGCACATCGATCAGGACCTTCGACCCCTGCGCCCTCTCACGCTCCGCTTCACAGCCCAAGCAAAGAGCGAAGGACAGATCTGTCCATCCCGAGTCCAAACCACAATACGCGACGCAATCTGGGACAAAGTCCACCGCATTCTGCCCAAAGTCTCGACAGCCCACACTCTTCCAGACATTGTCTTCCACTCAGACCCGCACGACGAAGATCCCGGCGTCGAGTATATCGATCTGATCTTTGAATGCCCCAACGTGCTTCAAGGCGTGATGAAGGGCATCGCGGAGATCCAGATCGAGAGCTTCAGGGGCAATGCTGCAGGCGACTTTACGCAGCTCTGCGCTACAGGGTCCTTGGCCGGAGATATCATGCAGTTCGACATCGAAGGTCTACCTGTGGACACCACCGACTTCTCCGCCGTTGTCGAAGGCTTGACCAGCATCGCATCAGACATTGGATCCGTCACTGGTATCGCTAAGATCATGGCCTATTCGAAGAAGTGGGACAAGGAAACCTACACAGGTATCATCCGCGGCTCCATCGAGCTCAATCGGGAGGGCATGCTGCTTCCCTTTGTCGACTTGGCACGATCCCTGCCAACTCACATCGACGTCGGCGGAGTCGCCTACACCCTTGTGTACCCCGGCAGAGGTTTGCACGAAGAGCACAAGGTGGCTCACGTCTCGCAAGTGCTCGTCAAGCAGGACAAGCAAGGAGCGACAAAGAAGAAGCGCCCTCGAACCAGCGCAAAGGGCGAATCTTCGAGCTCAACCGCCGCGAAGAAGAAGTCGAGGAAGACCAAGTAGGCGAGGCCATTACGATACGCTCTCGTTCGGCCTCGCAGCGGCTTCAATCATACGCCCAGCAGGCCGTGGTATCACTGCCCTCGAGCGTCTTGCTCTCACGTCAACCACATCCTTCCGAGTCTTCACATCATCAAGCATGGGCCGTCACGCAGGCAACGCCTGGAAGACTACGGCTTACCTTGATCTCTAGTCTCTTCATTCTTTCCAAAAGCCCACGCCAGGTCGAGCTTGCTGCTCCCCAGAGCTCCATCTGGCTTTACGCATCATCATGTAGCTACACTGCGCCGCCAGCTCACTTCTACGTCGCCAATCTCGCTCCTCCCTCACGAGCCCGGCAGACGAGCTGGCTTTCTCTGATTCTTGTCGCGTTCCAAAAAAAGGCGAGTGAAAGCACTCTCCCTGTACCTCAGTTCGTTCTATTCTTCTGAAATCATGTCACCCTTGAGCACCCTTTGGATCGACTGAGCCAGCTCCCGGTCGAGTTGGCGTCCCTTACGCACCGCCACGAGTAGACGGAAGACGGGTGACGCGACTTTCAGCAGCACGGAAGCGCAGCTGAGCTCTTTTCCTTCCGTCCTTACCATCACTTCCTTGTCCCATCACATCATTTCTTCCTCGACCGTTCCTAGCGCATCACCACAGCCAGCACGCCCAGCCTCACACCACGCAGCTGCACTGGATCTCGTCTGCACCAAGCTGGGGTGACAGCTGTTCCCCGCTTCTCAGCCAGCGTCATTGGCTTCCCTCCGCCAACTCATCCCTTCGAGTCAGCATGCCGTCCTCTAGCTCAGATTGCGAGCAAGACAGTGCTTGCACTTCGCTGCTCAGCGTGTATTCAGGCGACCACGTCAAGCCTGACTCCAGCAAGGAGCTTATTGAAGACGGTGTGCTGACCGTGTATACCAATGGCTCGAGGGACCTCTCCTCGCTCGCTCGCGTTCAAATCTATGGCCAGGTCCCTAAGGAAAATCCCTACTGGACCAACAGTGCTCGAGTGCGAGAGGACATTCGAAGCTTGAGGGCTCTCACCATCCGATATGACTCTTCTGGAAGCAAACTCACCAAGAGCGATTTCGTCCAAAGGGATGTTCGGGAGAGAATCTGGCGCTATGTCCGCCATCTCTCCCGCGACAGAGGCGTCGATCTCCCTGAAGTATGCTTTGACCAGCATTCAGCGTATAGCCGCAGCGGCAGTGCATTTATCGACCTCGTCTTCACATCCGCTTCGACGCTGACGGCTGTCGTCAAATCACTGAAGGAGATCCTAATCGAGTCTCCAGACCAGGAACAGCAACGCTACGTTTACCTTTGCTGCTCAAACACTTTACCGGGCGAAATTTTTGTCGTCGAGTGTCTCGGGCTGCCCCTTGACCGCCTAGATGTCAAGGATATTGCAAAGGGGCTTGACTTGGCTGTGTCACGCGTCGGTCACTTGCTCGGCTTGGCCAAGGTTGTCGCGAGCTCATGGTCCACGCGTGTCGAGGACAAGTACACCGGCATTGTTCGAGCCTATGTTCGCCTGTCTCAAGAGAGCCTCAGTCTACCTCACGCAGACTTCATCAAGCGCTTGCCCACGCGATTCAAGCTCGCAGGACTCTCGTACACACTCCAGTACGCCGGCAGCACTCTCCGACCCCAGAACATCGAGTCGCAAGACATCTTTGAGCGTGGCGGGGAGAAGGTCACAACGAGGCCTTTGGGCGGCTCTGCGGCGGGTCCATCAAAGCGCAAGAGGTCTAGCGAGGAGTAGCTTTCGTTGCCAACAGCTCGACGAAAAGTGGCACCCGCACCGACGGTTCCAGTACATCAGACTTGTCCATTGAGCCCACAACCACTCTCCAACTTCGGCGCGCCATCTTTACCGAAGCACCCCACTACCTCAACGACCAGCGGCCGTTCGCTACCCGTCGCGCAGCTCACTACCTTCCTAGTCAAGAGAGCCTGTGCCGCATCTCTGTCCGACTCTTCGCCCTTGGGCCACTTTGCCATTGAGAGGTCATCGAAACCCGTGCGAAAATTCGGCATGACGGTCAGCACCAGTGCCTCCATGACCCCTTCAGTCAATCCCGCCCCTCCTCTCTTTCTCCTACCCTTGTAACTCTTCCCCTCTACCAAGCTGTGAACACTTCGCTGCTCTGACTGGAGCAAGTCGAAGTCTCTCCTCCCTCGTGAATCCGAAATAGCCATACCTTTCTTCACTCGTCAGGGTGCATTCCTGGTCTGTCGTCGCTGTGAGAGCTACACGTGCTGAGACCTCAGACGAGCAGACCGAAGCAGACTGGCTGGTTGCGATCAGGACAAATAAAATCCAACATCGACATCGTGACTACACCTGCCCGATGCCGCCTCCCACTCTAGCATGGAGCTTGTATACCGCATCCCTCACCCTCACAAACGTCCTTCCAGCATTACCCTCGACCGTGATACGCTCCCCGCTCTTCTCCACCGTACACGCCGCACTCGCCTGCCCACCAGTCGTAGCCGCGTTGCCCTGCACGCTGGCCAGCGCAGCGGTACCGCAGACGAGGGTACCACTACCACCAAACTCAGCGGGTATGCGCGCTGAGCCCGTGGAGAGGAGCGTCTTGAGCGTGGAGAGACGGACGGAGCCGATGAAGAGCGTGGTGGCTGGACGGGCGGCGTGCGGGGTATACGCCAGTCGATCCGGATGTGAGGCGTTTGGCCCTGCAGCCACCTCTGCAGCGGCGGCAGCTACAGCCTCGTCATCCTCTTGATCCTCAGCGCTCAGCTCCTCAACAGAACGGCGTTCGAGAATCACCACCCCTGACTCCTTCTCTTCATCGCCCTGCTCACCCTTGACCACCCCCTCAACCCAGCCCAGCGCCCACTCCTCGTACGTTCCCATCTCCACTCCCTCGAGCACTCCTTCGCCCAGGCGAACATCGAAGCTCTGCACCTGCCCACCAACGCGGACTGTTCCACCCAATGGAGGCGCAAAGACGTCTCGCGTAAAGTCGCGGAGCGAGAGGAGTGAGGCGACGAACCGCGTCGTTGGGGTCTCCCCTCCTTTAGGGTTGGACCACCAGGTCAATGCTCCCTCATCCTCGCCGCCGTGATGTACGAGGGCGCTGGTAGGCTGAGGTTGCGGTGTGTCGACGAGCACCAGCCTACGCGGCGCCAGCTGCGGCAGGACGATACTCAGTGCTCGTCCATCGATGAGCCCGTCCAAGTCGAGGAAATGAATCCTGCAATGCACCTCAACCTTGACGTTGCTCAAATGCACAAACTTGCTCGGAGCGCCCTGCAGCTCGTCCTCTTCCTGCTCACGCTGCTCTGCCAAAGCGGCAGCATTGCGACTTGTAGAGGTGGCGACCATTGGCGTGCCTGAGGCGCCGAGCTGTTGAGCCCCCGCGCCCGCTTCGAGGCGTTGACGTTCTTCCTCCTCTTTACGACCACGGGACAGCCAGCGGGAGACGTCGATCACTTCGCCGAAGGCGTCTATGCGGCGTCGACGCTCAATGACGGGGAAGGAGCGGAACCGCGCACCTACCGCATGGCGGTCACGGGCTTCGCGAAGACGTTGCTCTGCCGTGATTTTGGAAGACGATGGCCCTTTTTGCATGCGCTGTTGCTGCTGGCCGGCATTGAAGAAGTTGGCGGCCGTCCGTGCTGCTGATCCGCGAAGGTAGACGTCGTGGGAGAGGAGGAGATCCGTGTCCTCGCCCGCTGCATCGCCGTCCTTGCCTGCCGATCCAGCATCCGCGGCAGCGGTGGACTTGCGCTTCTTGAGCGAGCTCGTACCGCCGGCCTCGCTATCCATCATGCCTGCGCGCTTGCGCTTGAGCCCTCCAGCTCCCATCTCGTCGTCATCCTCATCCTCATCATCACTGCTGTCCTCCTCATCTTCCTCTCCCTCGTCGTCATCCTCATCCTCTTCATCAGCCTCCAACCTCTTTCTGCTCCTCTTGAGCATAGCCTTCTTTCTCTCCTCGCGCTCCTTCTCTTCGCGTTCCCTTTCTCTGAATGCCTCCAGCTCTTGCCCCTCGAGCGCTCGTCGCTCTCGCACCTCTACACCGGCCAGGCCTCTACCTTTACCCTCTACCGGTTTGCCGACCTCACGCTCGGTCCATCCTCCGTCCTGTCCGGAAAGCCACCAGGCCTTGAGCTCCGAAGAGGGAGAGCCGCGCTCCATTTCCCTCTCGGTAGTGAGGACAAGCGTGTTCTCACGTGAGCCAGCCACATGCTCGCGGAAAAAGCGGAGTGAAGGCCCATAGAGGAGAGAAGGACCGACGGTAATGACCACTTTTGCTGCCTCGCGCGGCACAGCTGCACTCAGAGCTGACAGACTCGTGAAGATACGCAAGAAGCGCAGCTCGAGCGGACCGTGTTGCTCCACTTCTCCTCGCCTACCTCGCCCCTTGTCTGCTCCACCGGCGTTGCCTTCTTCTCCCTGTAGACTCTTGCCCATCCATTCGCGCATGGTGCGGGCGCGCTCGATTACTTCTTTGCCCGTGCGGCTCACGAGGCAGAGCGGGAAACGGGCATTCGGGTAGGCGTAGGCCCAATGTCGGTCGAGGAGAAGGAGGACTTCGAGGAGGCGGGGGGAGGCGTCTAGAGGGAGGTGAAGGGTCGATTTGGAGACGGTGAGTGTGTGGTGTATGAGGTCGAGCAGGGACTGCGAGCGTGACAGGGTGTGAGATCAGCTTCCATCCATGCAGAGACTTCATGCCGCGCGCCGCTGACCTTGTCTTTATCTTTTCTCCTCGCATTCTGTTTCGCCAGCCTGGCGCCAGACGTGACAAGCATCTCGGCCCTCTTCGTTCCTGCGGCCTCCTCTCCTGCTCTGCTTGCAGTCGGCAAAGCCCCAGCACCACCGGCAACAGCACTCGCCCCCTCGATCACGCCAGACCCGTCTATGTGCCTCTCGCGAACGTGGTTCCAGTCGATTGCAAGCACCACAGTCCCGGATGTAGGGCTACGCAGCTTCCACACGGTACCACCGAGCGTGTGACCGGCGGAGTGCGCTGTGAGCGAAAGAGACGACAGGCCCGACCCATCCAGCACCGTAGGCTGGAGGTAGCGTAGTGTCCGAATGCTCTCGAATGCTTCGTCGATCTCGGCGCGAGTGGGGACGCAGCGGTCTCGCTGCTCGTCTTCTCTGTCTTCGTCCTCCTCCTTCTTGACCACCTTACTCCCCTCTACATCTCTCTTCGCCTTGGCGCTCGCCTCCCTCTGCGCCCTTGTGGGCCGCTTCTCTAGGGCAGCCACGTCGCATTCGCTAGCGAGGGTCAGGCTGGCTTCGAGCGTGACGAGGCGAGCCATACTTGCTGTGGGAAGAGTAGCGTACGCTGGACATGTGAGACCCAGTCGCGCCCTCGCATAGGCGTACAGCCCGACATTGTGCATCGTCGAGTGGGAGAGGAGGACGAGCTGGATGCGTGGGGCCGCAATGCTGAGAGCTTCGTCCAGAGGGAGGGAGGAGAGAGCTGCCGCATCGAGAGAGCCGTCTGGCAATGTGTATTCCGCAGCGTCATGCTCCGTCGTTGCTGACGGCGAGCTTGCAGGGAATCGCAAGTCTTCTGGGGCGCCGCAATCCAATAGAAGGTAGGCTGAGTCGATTTGCACCAGGTAGGACAGAGCTCGAGGTGGTGGTGCGGCTGAAGATGAGGTGGATGCCTGCGATGCGACATCCGATGCCGTCTTCTGCCCCAAAGGTGTGATGGTGATCATCGTGGGCGGGCAAGCAGGCGCAGCAGCCGCTCGAAGGAGTGATGGATCGAGAGGACGAAGGGCCAAGCTGATGTCGGACTCGCCTTTCTGTCCGCCCGACTCGAGGCGTCTCTTGCTCGCGTGGCGGGAAAGGCGGGGCTCGGTTGAGTTGAGACTCGCGAGGCTGGCGAGACGCTCGAGACATCGATGTGCCAGTCCGCCTTAGCTCTCTTCCTTTCTCCTCCACACCATCACCTCCTCCCTCTCCCACCTCCCTCCAAGCCACGCCACGCCACGCCACGCCACACCACCCGCCATGTCCAACATTCGCGGGCCTGGCCTCACCTTCCTCTCGCGCCATTCGGCCTCCTCGGCGGCCTACTCGACGCTCTCCACCCAACTATCCACGCAGCAGTTGACAGACCTGCGCTCCCAATTGGACACCTTCGCATCTGCTCTCCGCAACTTCGCCTCACAGCATCGTAGCGATATCCTCAAGGATCCGGCATTTCGCGAAGAGTTTCAACGCATGTGCGCTCAAATTGGCGTTGATCCCGTGGGCGCGAGTGGGCAGGAGAAGGTACGTGGAGTCAAAGGGATGTGGAATAATATGCTCGGTCTGGGAGATTACTATTACGAGCTGGCGGTGCAGATCGTTGACGTGTGTTTGAGCACGCGGGACGTCAATGGCGGCCTCATCGATGTCGATGACCTCATCGCGAGGGTGCAACGGCTGAGGAGCGGGGCCGCGGTGCGAGGGCGCGGTACCGCGACTCCAGCTGCCACAACGCCGTCCGCCATCAGCCACGACGACGTTGCTCGTGCGATCAAGACGCTACAGCCTCTAGGATGTGGTTACACAATAGTCGACCTCTCATCGCCTACCACACCTGGCGTTCGTGGCGCCAAGTTGGTTCGCTCTCTCCCCGGCGCCCTCGACCTGGACTCGACGCTCCTCCTCTCCCTCCTCGCCTCACCCGACTGCCCTCGTGACGTGGCGTCTGGATTTGCCTACCTGACGGAGGAGACTCTGATGGCTGCCAGAAGTCAGGCGCCGGTGAAAGGGAGGTGGGCGAGGCAGCGAGCCAGGAACGCGCTTAGGAGGATGTGCGATGATGAAGGGACATTGTGGCTGGATTGGGATGAAGGCGGCGGCGAAGTCCGCTACTTTACGCTCGCGCTGGGCAGTGCTGGATCATGACGCTGCGGCCGAGCATAAATGCATTCAAAAAGATCTGGAGCAACGAGCTGAGAGACGACATCTTCTCTCGTGCTTCCTCAGGCAATACGGAGAAGCAGCCCTCGAACCGTCACTAGGCCGAGGAGCATCACGAGGGCGAACCAGCCATTCCCGATGGCCCAGAGGCTGTCACCGGGACGTGCCTTCGATCGCATGCAGCAGCCGCGCAGCAACAGCACATCCTCCCCCTCTTCTATCCCCGGCGTCTCGAGCCCTCAGCCGCCAATCCGCCTCATTCTAATCGACATCTTCAACACCCTACTCCGCCCCAATCCACCACCCGCGCATCAATACGCCAAGATTGCCCGTCACGGACGTTTCAGTCTACCTGGCCATCTCCTCAAGGACGAACCGGTCTCTCTCGCATTCAAAGCGGCCATGAAGAAGCAGCTCGCCCTTCACCCAAACTATGGTCGTGACACGCTCCCCCCTTTGCCGGATGGCGAAGCAGCCGCGGATCGTTGGTGGCGCTTGGTGATCAAAGAAACGATCGTGGACGCCCTGTCTGTCTATAGCGAGGGAAAGTGCAGTAAAAAGAGAGCAAAGGAGCTGTGGGCACCAGCCGAGCGCAGAGGGATTTGTGAGGAGATCCTCCTGAGATTCGGGAAGGGGGGGCAAGCGTACGAATTGCTCGAGGATGTGGAGCCCTTTCTGCGCGGCCTGGCCGAGCGCAATGCGAAGGCCAAGGGTGGGAGAGAAGTGCGCATCGTGCTGGCGAGCAACTCAGATGAGCGCATATTGGACGCTTGTGCTGCGCTTGGGTTGGGCGAAGGAGGGCAGGAGTGGGCAAGAGCGCTCAGCTGCAGACCCAATCGGCACATTGCTCATGCGGGCGTGGGAGTCAGCAGCGTCGAGGACAGAGGCAGGGATAGGGACGGGGCCCTGCTCAGCTACGACCTGGGTCATTGCAAGCCCTCAGCCTCCTTCTTTTCCGAAGCCCTTCGTCTAGCCGGAGGAGGTGAAGGAAATGAGGCAGCAATCAAGGGCGAAGAAGTATTGTACGTGGGCGACGATCTACATGAGGACGCTGTCGCTGCGAGGGACAGTGGCACGGGCATCACTGGGGTCTGGCTTGATCGAGAAGAAAAGGGCAGGGGCGACGGGAAGATGGAAGGGGTAAAGAGGGTGGTGAGCTTGAGCGAGGTGTTGGACCTGGTTGATGAGAGGCAGCGGTCGAGCTGAAGAGCCACCAAAGGGGGGAGCTGGACGATTCTCTCTGCAAAGAAGCGTGCTAAGCATTGCCGTACCTTGATACTGTACAACATCATTCATTCTTCAACATTCACCTCGCAATCACTCCTCCCACTCCCCTCGCCCAATCATGGCCTCACGCAGCCGCATAGCATCCTCAATCATCTTCTCCTCCTCGCTTGGTTCCTCTTGCCCGTCCTCGTCCTCCTCGTCCTCTTCTCCTTCCATCTCCCCCGCTTCTTCGCCTTCCTGCTCTTCGCCGTAAGACGGCCTTGCAGCCGCAACGGCGGCGATCCTCTCCTCCTCTGCAGTCTTGGCAACATCCTGGGCGAGTGCAGCTGCTCCGCGCCCACGCTCCGAAATGACGAGGTCCTCGAAGCCGAGTGTGGATGATGTAGGGGCGGCAGAGGCGAGAGCGGCAAGATCTGCCTCTTCTTTGTTTGGGGCTTGAGCCGAGGTGGTCGGGGCTGAACGTGAAGCCTCAGCCGCAGCCGCAGCCGGGGGTCGAAATGTCGCCTGCGCCTCTTCCTCGTGTTCCCGCTCATCCTCGGCCTCGAATCCCTCCCATCCCTCCAGATCCCCACGCTCCTGCAGGTCCTCGAGCAGCTCGATATCTCGCCAGTCCTCCTCCTTCCTCCGCGTCAAGGCCTCCCATTTACCGCCTTGCAAAGCTGATGCACTTCCCAGCGCACGTAGCCCGCCACCATTACGGTCGGAGCTGGTCGAGGAAGAAGCAATGGATGCGCGTAGCCCATCGACTAGGTCGTCGCCCGCGAAGAAGGATGAAGAGGGATTCTCCTCGTCACCCTGTCCGATACCTGACCGTCTGTTCTGCTCCTCTCCCTCACCATCATCTTCACCCGTATCAGCCAACACCCATCGCCTGACCCACTCTGCTCTGGCGTGGCAAACATCAGAGCAGAACCAATTCCTCCCTCCCGGCTCATCGCGCGTATCCCTTTCAATGACCCCTCGCGCCACTGAGATGCGCAGCCGCGCACCTCCACCAGGGGTTGGCCGTCGCCGCGGCAAGGGCTGAGAGCAGCAAGGATATCCACACAACCCGGCGAGTGCCCGCTCCTGATTGACTTGCAACCAATGCGGGGAGCCGAGACGGGTGAGAGAGCGTTTGAGCTCTTGGCGAGTTCGGGCTCGCCTGCCGCTGGAGGAAGGAGGAGGGAAGATCAAAGCTTCCTGCGCTGCAACTATTGCTTGCGACTTGGCGCGTTGCTGTAGGAGCGATGAGGCGAGGAGGGATACGTCTGATGGAACGGTCGATGGTGGCGTAGGTGCTTCGGCCGGCGCGGGTGGAGCGGTGGGCGTGACGCGACGCCTTGAGAGGACGGAGGTGAGGAGATCGTCTGACGCGGTGGTACTTTGAGCGCTTGATCGACGGGCTGGTGGTGGTGGTGATCGGGAGGATGATGCAGCTGTGCCGTGAGGAAGTTGGACGCGCAGCGATGAGGGCGCAGCAGGGAGGCGCGACGAGGATGAGGCCGAAGTGGAAGATGGTGGCTGCTGCTGCTGCTGCTGCTGCTGCTGCTGAGCTGGAGGGCCTGCTGCTGCTTGCCTTTGCCTCGGCGGTGGAGCAGGTCCACGCCTAGGTGGAAGGGCTGAAGAGGGATTGGGTATTGCGGTCGGCATAGCTGTGATGGTTAGGACGACGAGAATGCGAGTCGTGAATCTCCCTCGGCTGCCTTGAATCCGTCCGTCTCGTCTGTCTCGGACGATTGGCGGGCCGACTCCCAAAATTGGCCTTGGCTGCGAGACGGAATCAGACGAGGTTCGCACTTCCGTTGACGTTGAGTTCTGTCCTTTGCTCCACTCACTTCTTCCAATGGCACCTCCTCCTGCTTCTGCGGCTCGCAATGACAAGGGCAAAGCCAGGGCTGGCAAAAATGCGGACCTCTCTTCGTCAACACGCAAAGAGCAGCGAATAGCGCAGCGTCGGCAAGCCCGTACGATCCCTACCCAGCCGCAAGCATCTACCTCTTCCTCGACCTCATCCACCCTCGCTCCTCAACTGGACGTAGAGCCCTATCTCCTCTCCCGCCGCTTCGAGATCGCTGCCCTTCGCAAGGCAATCAAGACGTCTCGCTCTTCATCCGCCACTCGAGCGTGGCAGCTTCTCCCTCGTCATGCACGACGTCGTGCTGCCAGCCATAATGTCCTCCGTTTGCCCTCCCGCCTTCGAGCCAAGGGGCTGGCAGAACTGCGCTCCTCTACTACTCTGGCTAAGGCGCGAAGTCAAATCAGGAAAAGACTTCCAAACCATCCAATGGCCAAGGCGGAAGCCCGTAAGCTGGAGCTGAGGGGTCGTGCAGCGCGGCCAGAAGCAAGGTGGTTAGAGACACACCTCTGGCTCGCGAAGCGCTTTCGCATGAGTAGAGAGGAGTTTGATGGGGATAGATGGGGGTACGTTTTACCTGAAGAGCCCTACATGAAGGGAGAAAAGACAGATTGGAGGGCGACCAACGGCGGGTGTGCCATTTGGGATGCGAGCTGGGAGCAATGGGTGCGTGTGGGGGTCAAGCTGCCGAAGAGCGCCAAGGGAAAGGAGAGAGAGATGGATGTCGATGGCGATTTCGGGGCTGCGAGAGGCACGCTGCAACAGGAGGAAGCTGTTCAGCTGCTGGAAAAGCTGACGATGGTTGCTCGACTTGTTGCTGGAGGGTCAGCCAGCGGCGAGGCTCTACGCCTCAGCGCATCGACGTCGCGGATCACTGCCTTCAGCGCAACGCTCCATGGCGGCATCGAGAACACCAATTCAGATCGAGCTCTTTGCCCGGCAAAGCTATACCTCGTGCTGCCGACCAGGTCGGAGCCTGTCGCAAGATCCAATGACACGACCCCGACGGCCGGCCCTTCTTCCTCATCCTCCACCGCACCGGCTCAACCAGCCAATCCACCCCAAGCGGCTCAAGCACGCCGCCTTCGACGGCTACTGCGGCTCCTTCCTCCACCGCCGCAACAAAGCGAGATCAACCCAGATGCAGAGCTGCTCGTGCGCACCCACCCGGCCGCGGTCGACACCCTGCACCGTGCCCTTCAGGCTGCTGTCATCAGGGTAGCTAAGGAGGCCACAGAGAAGGAGGAGGAGAGAGCCCATTTCGTGGTGCAGCGTCTTGAAGGCCCGCCAGCAGACATTGTCGTGGGCGACGATGCGGCACAGCGGTCACCCAGCCGCAAAGGAGCAACCTCGGCATCATCGGGCCTTGACGCGGACCCCTGCTCCTCAAGTGCAAAACTAGCCCAGACCCATCTCTCTTCTCATCTGAAGCATCGCCTATCCCTCCTCCGCCAGTCAGAGCTGCGCAATCGCGCGTTCTGCACCTTTGAGCTCTACGGGCCGAAGAGCGGGGAAGTGCTGGGAAGGGTGTTGCAGTTGAGTGCAAAGGGGACGAATGAGGAGACGAGGAGAAGGTGGGAGGAGATGACGGCGAAGCCGACAGGCGATGGCAAGAGGAAGGTTGACGACACTGAGGCGGTCAGACCAAAAGATAGCTCGGGCGAGGGGATTGCTTGTCTAAGCGTCAGAGTGCACGACCCAAGGTTGGGGCTGCGACGTGGGCCTACCACGAGAGCTCCCGGTAGAAAAGGCGGCGCTCAGAAGGGAAAGCAAGGGCAGAGCAAGCAAGGACCCGCCGCACTGTCCCCTTCTGCAGCGAAGGAGGCGTCGTCGAACCAAGCAGCACCCGCTACGAGCGCAGGGAAGCGCAAGCTGACCGACTCTGATCTCTCAGCAGACGCAGAGGGCCCGCCAAGCAAGGCTGCGCGCACCTTGGAAGGCGAGCAGAACGTCCCTCATACCACCGCCAAGACCGAGGATCGGTTCGTTCCCACCACTCGCCATCCGCACCTCCTCACAAACGGCTACCCCTACCCTTCACAGACACAAGGCGACCTAGACTCACGTCGCTCCGCTCTTCTCGCCTCTGGCCTCGCCGCCACCTCCAAGAAGCGAGGTCGTGCCCGAACGACCAACTCGTTGCTCGAACCGA
The DNA here is from genome assembly GCF_003144245.1 of Jaminaea rosea. NCBI lineage: Eukaryota > Fungi > Basidiomycota > Exobasidiomycetes > Microstromatales > Jaminaea > Jaminaea rosea. Next base: position 151,972 of record NW_020289992.1, on the reverse strand, counting down.
CAAGCAAGGACGATGTGATCCCTGTCGTGATCGTACCTAGAGCGGACGGGGTGCAGGGCTTCACCTTGTTGGTGCCGCAAGGCTGGGGAAGACCCTTCTGGCACGCCTTACTGGGCAGTAAGGCCATTCCTGGCACGGGTAGCGGTGAGGTTAGACCGCTAGGCTTGGGAGGATGGAGGGCTCTTCAACGGGAGACGGGCAGGGCTAGCTTCCCGGGAGAGTGGCCCTACGCTCCGGCGGTGGCCTCGAAGGGGAGGGGGAAGGAGAAGAGGCAAGGAGGTCAGGCGACAGCATGGCAACGCTCCGTCTCTTTTGCTGCGGCGAAGCGCGAGGAGGAGTGGGCAAGGAGGCCGAAGGCCAAGAGGATCAATTATGAGAAGCTGGGTGTCAGTTGGCCTTTTGGAGGCGTTGAGATGTGGATGAGCTGTGCGCGGACTGGGGAAGGGGTGCTTCGCGAGGAGCTACTAAAGCTTGGCCAGAGCAGCGGCAAGGCGAAGCCCGATGAGAGAATCACGACCGAGCGCGCCGACAAGGATGCTGGACATGGCCTCCATTTGCACGGCTCCACGTTGCTATTACGCGCGCAGATCTTCTGGTTGCGCCAGCTTCTCGCGACAACCACCGTTGTCCCTCCCTCCGCTCATCAGCTCCTGCTGGGCCGTGCTCGCTCCCTCCTACTTCACTCCTGCTCCTCCTCGACCTCAGCCGCAAGCTCAAGTAAGCCCACCAAGCGCGATACTTCCCACGCCCTCGTTCTTGTCAACCTCGAGACACTACCAGGCACAGGTGGCGCTCTCAGTGAAGGCGACGAGTTGCATCTTCTTCCCTACGCGGGGGCGATGCAAGGTAGCAACGGGAAGGCGATGAGGGGAAAAAGACAGCCCATCGGCGCCCTCACCAGCGGTCGCTTCTCCCTCACGCGGGGTAGGAGCACGGGCATGGCTCTTTGCAGCGCAAGTGCGTGGGTGTGGGCAGTTGCTTCCTCTCACAGCTCAGCTGGGCAAACCAGCAGGGCTACTCCTTTCGCGACAGAGGTAGGAAAGGGAGAGGGTGAGGGAGACGAAACTGATGTCCCTGCGGAGAAGAAGCGCCTCAAGAAGATGAGGGGACTCATCGGCCTCGCGGAGCAAGGCCTCAATTCAATCTGGCAGGACACTGTGGACTCTGAGGGGAGCAACGGCGTCGAGCAGTGGGAGTCGGCCCGCCTCATCGTTCGTAGCATTTCGGGTGGGACGGAGAGGGAGGTTGTTGCAAGGTTGGTGAGAGTGTAGCCTGTGTGCCTACATAGGACGTCAGAGGGGGCCAGTCGCGTTGCATTCTCTCTTCTTTTCATTTATACCAGCCTTGTTCCCGGATTGCTGCGTCCTGTCCAGAGGATGCCGCCTGACCCTCTCCTGCCCGTTGATGCTACGTCTTCGTCCGGGTCTGCGCCCGGCCGGCCAGCAGCCAATGCAGCCGCTGCCCTCCTCTTCGTGCCAGCGGAGGTAGCCTTGCCCTCTGTATGAGCGTAGTAAATGGAAGTCAGTCAGCCATCAGTTGTGCCCTTCGGTTTCACTGGTGAGGTCCTCACCTAGCCTATTGATACGTGTCCGCAACTCCCTTCCTTCCTCCTCCAATCCCTCCACCCTCCGCAACGCCGCAGCCGCCCTTTCCCTAATATCCCTCAACTCAACACTTGCTCTCTGTGTCACCCTTGTGGCCTCCTCGACCTTTCCCGCCTGCACTTCCATGGCTTTGAGCTCCTCCACGAGTCTTCCAATCTCTCCCGCTGTAGACTGGACCAGACCTAGCTGAACAGCCAGGTCCGCATCTGAGCGCTCTTGAGCCTGTGGTAGGAAGTACATGTAGCCCAGGGTGGTGCAGAAGCTGAATCCGAGGAGAAAGCCGAGCGTTGTGCCGAGGGGAAAGGAGAGGGGACGAGGTGAGGAGCTGGATGATGATGCGGAAGAGGGAATGGCGAGGCGGGCTCCGCTTGGGTACAGCTGCGCGTGGGTGGTTGTGCTTGCTTGCCGGCGGATGAGAGGTGCTGATGATGATGATGGTGTAGAGGAGGGCGAGAGGCGGAGGCTACGCCCAGCGAGGTGGGTCGGCGGCCGTATCGACATGCTGGATCCAATGCGAGGAGCTCAATGAGTACGAAGGAAAGCTGCAGTGCGCGCCTCAAGTGCCCGTCCGTGTGTTGCCGCCATCGTCTCTCGTCTTCTCGTCTCCGTCCGTGCGCCGTGCGTTGTCGACTCTCAAGCGCAGATTTCTTTCTTTCCTTCCAACTGGTCACAATCTCCAAAATTTGGGATCGCAGCAAGATGGCCTCTCTCGACACATTGAGTGCCGCTTACTCCAAGCATCAATCCACCCTTCAATCTCTCATCGAAGCCAGGCAACGCCTGGACTCTCAGCTGTCCGAGAACCTTCAAGTCGAAAAGGACTTGCCCTCTTCCAACGCCAATCCCGAAGAGGAGGTGGTATACAAGCTTGTGGGAGGGGTCTTGTTGAAGCAGGAGATCCAAGAGGCCAAAGCAGATGTAGGGAGGAGACTTGAGTTTATACGTGGGGAAATCAAGAGGGTTGAGGGTCAGATCGGCGAGAGTGCAAAGGAAGGAGAGAAGGTCAGGGGCGAGGTGAGTGCAAGAGCGCGGGATGGCAAGGAGCCATAATGAACTCATGACGCTGAGCTCACCTACCCCATCCCTGCGAATGCTCGTCCCGCAGATCCTCAAGATTCAACAACAGGAGCAACAGCGCCAGGCTCAAGCGGGGGCTCAGGCGGCCGCGTAGGACGCATCACGCATCATGCATCGACGCCGCTCTTCCTCTCGCATTGTACAATAGACAGTCCTGAATCTAAACGTTTTCTCATCACATTCCATTCCGCACGTCTACCCTTTCCTGCTCGCTCATCTCTTTCGGCTAGGCGGCGGCGGCAAGAGCGGGCCCCCTCCACCACCACCACCACCTCCTCCCCCCAGCAGTGACGCTCCACCCTCCCTAATCTTCCTCCCTCCTGCTCCCGGAATCTTGACAGCAAAAGTCTGGCCCTGCTTCAAGCTCAAGTCCTTTGCCCCTTCCTTTGGCAAATGAGGGCTAGGCCCTTCGTCTGCCCCCGCTTCTCCCGCCTCTCCTCGACCACCTCCACCAGCTGCGGCATTCTTCTGTCTCTTGACCCAGGAGCTGAGAGCGACATTGAAATCGAAACTCATATCACGATCCTCGAAGCCCATGCCTATGTATGCTCGCCTTGGCGGTCCACCGTTCGGGTTGGGTGACTCGACGCGCAGAACAAAGTAGCGCGAAGAGTCCGTTACTGGTTCGACTGCTTCGTGAGAGGTGGTAGGAGTGTAGGGGCAAAGCGCGAAGAGCTCTCCTGCAGAGAGATAGAATGAGTGTAACCATGTCTAGCGTAGTCAGTAAGGGAGAGAAGTGAAGTCGCCTGATCGCCACGCCGGTACCCACCCGTCTCCCCGTCCTCCAACCTGATCTCACAGATCCCTTTTCTCTGTCCTCCCTCCTCCTCTTCGCTGCCTACTTCCATCTCTACGACTCTCAGTCTCCCCTTCCATATCGCTGTACTAGCCAAGTCCCCCGTCTTGGGGTCCGCCCAGTCATTTGCTTTGTACCCCGAGGTGGTCGAGGAGCGCGGAGGGAGGCGATACACGTAGACGAGGCGGGATTGAAAGAGGGTGGAGGAATAGATGACTTGCGGGTCTGATGATGTGGTCGAGGATGAGAAGAGATCGTCCATGCTGTACGAGGTTTCAGGGGAAGGGGGATGATGATTAGAGGAGAGGAAAGAGAGGAGCGAGCGAAAGAGGTCCCTTGTCCTTGTCCTGTCGGCGGCAACTCGACGCGGTGGTGGCCCGTGCTGCTCCCGCGCATCCACGTGGAGTGGGTCAACTGGCGGACTGAGAGGCATTCTCGACGCCCAAAGCTCAGTCCATTTCCCATTTCCACTTTGTCTCCCTTCCTCGCCGCTTCCTCCATTCCCTCCTCAGCCGGGACTCTGAATTCTCCTCTTCTGCGCCTGCGATGCGCGACATCAAAATCGTCCTCCTGGGCGACGCCTCCGTGGGCAAGTCATCTCTGGTCACCTCGCTAGTGAAAGACTCCTTCTCCCCCCGCGTCCAGCCCGTGGTACCCGAAATCCTCCTGCCTCTGGATGTGACGGATGCGGGCGTCACGACCAGGATAGTGGACACCGCTTCAAGTCAAAAAGGCACGGGAGGATCGGATGGGTCACAAGACCCAGGCTCATCAAAGGATGCAGCAACGGGCCAGAGCGGCAAGGATCGTCGTGCCCACCTCGAAGCCTCTGTTCGCACGGCCGATGTCCTCTTGCTCGTCTATGACATTTCGCGCCCAACGACCTTCGACCGTATCCCAACCTACTGGCTGCCCTACTTGCGCACCCTTATTGGCTCGTCAAGGCACGTACCTGTCATTCTTGTCGGGAACAAGATTGATACTCGCAGCGAGGCAGGAGGAGCAAATGATCAGCAGCAACTGGAAGAGGAGCTCGCACCCGTCATGGCAGAGTTCGGCGAGGTGGAGAGCTGTATTGAGACGAGTGTAAAAGAGGGCGTCAACGTCAGCGAGGTGTTCTATTATGCGCAGAAGGTACGTAGATACGTAGCACCTCTGCTGCTGTGATCGAGTGCTGATCTCTCCATCGCTTCCGCGCGCGCACAGGCCGTCCTCTACCCTTCCTCGCCCCTCTACGACGGCAAGACGCACTCCCTCAAGCCCTCATGCATCGCAGCGCTCAAGCGTATCTTCCTGCTCTGCGACCACGATAAGGACTCGCTGCTGAGCGATGAGGAGCTGCAGGATTTCCAGCGAAGATGCTTTGGGAGCCCGTTGAGCCAGCAGGAGTTGGAGGCGATCAAAGATCTGGTCGTTGCCACGCCATATTATGGGCCTGGCCCATCGCGACCAAGGAGTAGCACCGGAGCGTCGAGCAGCTCAAACGGACATCACGCAGACGCAAGCAGCGCCTCCCACTATTCGCACCCGAATCTCTCTCCCTCAGGCCATCTCACCCTCTCAGGCTGGCTGCATCTGCACACCCTCTTCATCCAGCGCGGCCGCCTTGAAACGACTTGGTCCGTCCTTCATTCCTATGGGTACATTGGCCCTCACTTACAGCTATCTCCCGACTACCTCAACCCGCCCACCTTCCACGTGCCATCGGATTGTGCCGTCGAGCTCAGCCCTTACGGCTACTCGTTCCTTACCGACGTCTTTGAGCAACACGACGCTGACAGGGATGGTGCGCTTTGCACCGCTGAGCTTGAAGCTCTCTTTGCGACAGTGCCTCCGCCAGGGGAGGGGCGCCATCCTTGGGTTGGGAGCGGGTTCCCCGACAGAACTACCACGACCGACGAAAACGGGGCAGTGACGCTACAAGGGTGGTTGGCGCAGTGGAGCATGACTACGCTGCTTGACTATCGGCTCACGTTGAGGTACCTGGCCTACTTGGGGTATCCCGGGCGAGCGAAGTGGGGAGCCGAAGGTGTCAAGCGGGATGGAGGCAAACCTGGCCCTCCACCGACGGGCACGGCTCTAAAGCTTACGCGTAGGAACACTCGCAGCTTGTTCTCTTCGGCATGGAGTAGCTACACCGGAGGCAGTAGTGCAAGCTATCAATCGCCACCATCTCAGAAAAGCGGGTCAGCGGCAGGTGGAGAGCCCGGCTCTTCTAGCAAAAAGACCAAGAAGAAAAAGGGCGACCCCTCGGAGCGTTCCGTCTTTCTTGCCTACGTGCTCGGTGCGCCTGGTGCAGGCAAGTCCTCGCTCCTCAATGCGGCATTGGGCAAGCGATTCGACTCGGATGAAGGGGTGACCAACGAGGCGCGTAGTGTCGTGTCGGCTGTAGAACCTCACCTCTACTACTCGACCACACACGACGGGCAGCGGGGTCCGCCATTGGTCGTCGGGTCTACGGGCGGGTATGAGCGCTACCTTGTGCTGCAGGAGTTCCCCACCGACTCAGCGGCGAAGCAAGGCAATAAGTCCAGCTCTTCCGACTCCTCCCCTCTCCCGCTCACCGAATCGAGCGCCGCCCGTCAGGCCCTCAACAGCGCGGATCTAGTCCTCCTTCTCTACGACAGCAGCGACAGCACATCGTTCTCCTACCTTTCCAACCTCCGGCAGCGCTACGCTTCCTCACTTGGGAGCTGCCCGACACTCTTCGTCGCAACAAAGGCGGATCAAGAGACTGCGCAGCAGCGCCATGAAGTTCAGCCCGAGGTGTACGTGCGCAGGTTAGGCGTCGAGAGATGGAGCCCTGTCTGGATTTGTGTCGGTGGGAATGCGGGGACAGGGGTGGCTGGGAGTACAGTCGGAGGCATGCTTGGAGACAGTATAGAGCTGGGTGCGAGTGCGTCGAGCGCTTCAATTGCGCCTACTGGAAATCCAGCGGCTACGACCACCTCGATCACCCAGCTCCTCGCCGTCGCTTGCGCTATCGCGCAAGATCCGAGAGGAAATGCAGCTGTCCCAGGACTGAAGGCTGCTCATGACCGTCGAGGGGCGGGACGTGGCTGGGGCTCCTGGCTTGCGGGACTTGTAGGGCTAGGCGGGACGGGCTCGTCGAGTGAAGGAGAAAAGGGCGGTCTCGACGCCGAGGACGGAGATGACGGTTCGGGTGATGAGGATGATGACGCCTCTTCGCAGGGCGAGGAATCACCCGAATCCCTCTCCTCATCAGCCACCTCCTCAGGCGTGGCGGGCAAGCTCTCGACAGGCGGCAACAGAAGGCGTAGTCGCCGTAGCTCGCAGCAAGGTTCAAAACCAAGCAGTAGCGGTCGAAGGAAGAGCGCAAAGCATCAGCAGCGCGCAGCAGCGGTGATGGAGATGCAAAGACAGCGTCGTCGTCGTGCCCTGCTTGTGGCCTTTGGCATCGTCATCGTAGGCGGAGGGGCTGCTGCGGTTGCTTTAGGGCTTTTCGATCTCGCGGGACCGACATCGGCGTCAAGAGCGTCGACAGCGAGCAGGCGAGGCGGGGCATCCGGTCGATCAGGAGATGTAATGTCTGCACCTCGTCGCTGGGCTGCTACGGCGAGCGGATGGGCACAGACTGCGGGAAGGGCGTTGGCGTGGTCTCAATGATTTCCTCCGCGGAATGAAGTGAGATCATTAGAAGCATCATTATTGTTCATCTCTCTCTCTCTTCCTACAGTATATGTACGTTTCCGCGCGAATCACTCAATCCCCACCCACTTCACAGGAGGCAACCTGACCACCCTCAGCACGCCAGCCTTAAGATCATCAAATCGCAACGTCGTCTCCTCCACTGAACCGCCATTCGCGCCAGCCTTCGGCAACACCCCCACAACCTTGCACCTATGTTTCTTTGCCTCCCACTCTACAACGATTGCAGCGCACGTTCCTGGGTACGCATCAGTGTACGTTCCTGCTAGGACGCCACTCTTTTTGCCTCGGAACTCGGCCCCTTGAGCGAGTACGACGACGTCTCCCGGCCTCGGCGTAGCATCGGGACCTCGTTCGAGCACGGTGCCCCCAACTTGGGAGAGGACGGTCACCCCGTAGGGCGTGGCTGAACTGTCCAAGCTGGAGGGGGAGACAGGCGGTAAGGGCCTATGAGATGCCGGCGTGGTAGTGCGACGTGAGAGGGTGAGGAGGAGAGAAGCGAGAAAGCCGTACGAGGTTTGAGGCTGGGTCGAGCGGGACTGGAGAGAAAGGAGGGCCTCTTTGGCCACACCGACCCCTACGGTTCCGCTCCACTTTTTTGCTTCTTCCTCTGAGCCGGGCATGGCGGGAGGGGCCGAGTGGATTTGCTCCAGCTGATCCTGCTGCGCATCGCCGCGCATCGTCACCCGAATCGTCGTTGTCGAGTTGTCCTCGAAGAGGAGGACGACCCGCAGGATGTCTTGCATCGGATGGTCGATCAAGAGTACGGTCGTATCCGGTCTGGACGTGATGGTGGGCGGGAGTGTGAGTGGCGAAGAACGCCACCAGGCGGTGTGCGGGAGGAGGTCGAGGTCCTGCGGGGAGGAGGACTGTGCTTGGGAAGCAGGAGCAGCGAAGCTCGTCGGATGGGCAGCGTCGAGAGATGAGGCCGAGCCGGATTGCGCTACTCCAGCCGCTGGGGCACCAGGAGCAGCAGGCGGGACCCTAGGCGGAGCCCTGGGTGGAGGCGGTGGCGAAGCCAATCTTTGTGGCGGTGAGGCCGGCGCTTGACCAGGCGGGACTTGGTCCTCATCATCTTCTTCATACCCCCCTGTACCACTCAACGATTCCTCAATCGATGGCTGCCTCCTCTGCTGCTGCTGCGGCTGCGGAGCCTGAGCTTGCGGGATAGGTGGGCGACCTGCTGAGCGACGTCGCTCGAGAGAAGCGTCAGGAGGCGCAGGAGCAGTCCCGCTGGGTGGACGAGGTGGCGGGCTCATTGGAGCGCGTGGGGGCGGGCTGCTGGGGAGAGTAGGGGGACGAGGGGCTGCTGCTGCCATCATTGTTGGCAGAGAGACGGGAGGAGGACTGAGGGGCTTGATCGGCGCCGAGGGTTCATCGTCGTCCTCGTCGGCGGCTGAGGGCTCGCCCATTTCGTCCTCTTCCCCGTGTGGCTCGATCCCTTCGTCCTCGGACTGTTGCGAAGCAGAAGGCTCTGCCTCGTATCCCTCCTGATGAAGTGTCTCTGGCCTAGTCATCCCGGGAATAGCCATCCCACCTCGAGGCGGGGCTCCAGGCTTGCGCTGAGCAGGTGAAGGTGCGGGCTGCTCCTCTTCAGCCTGGCCAGCACCGGCAGCGGTCTCATCAGCATCATCCTGCGCCGCATCGCTCGTCTGCTTGCGCCTAGGGGGCATGGGCGCGCCCATGATTGGTGGCAAGCCTCCCATACGTTGCCCTCCCAAAGCAGCCATGCGTTTGGCGATGGCGGCACGACGGGCTGCTTCTTGCTCTTCCTCGGTGAGCTCGGGCTCGGCTTCCTCTGCTTGCTCCTCACCAGGCTCGTCCGTGGTAGGAGCTACGGCGGCGTCTTTTCCCTCAATAGCAGTCGATCGTGTAGCCGCTGCTGGTGCGGTGGCGTTGTCTTCGTCGTCGTCGTCGTCGTCGTCGTCGTCCTCTTCAGCAGCGGGCATGGCATGTCTGGGCCTTGGGGCGGCGAGGGGGGCTGCACCGCTCACAACTGATGCCTTGGTGTTGTCCTCTTGGTCAGCCCGCTGCAGAACCTCCGAAATTCCGTGCCCTGATCCCGATCCAGACCCAGTCATACCCGGAGATCGAGGTGGTGGAGGCGGGCTGCGCGGCACAGGGGGCCGGGTAGAGGAGGCGCGAGAGTCGCTACGCTCGACGCCACCCGCCGAAGGGGTGGGCGTCGGAGCGGTACGTGCGGGCGGGGGGATGGAGGTCCTGTTGCCTGATCCCGTGGGGATTGGCGGGCGATTTACGGCCGATGTCGACGAGGTAGAGATTGGACGAGGGGGTGGCGAGGTGGAATGTACCGGCTGCTCTTCTTCGGATTCGGCGGCTTCCGCATTCTCGTCTTGATCCCTCTGCATCGCCGTTTCATCGCCGAGCTCCTCAGGCTCCTCACTCGTCTCCCCACGATCTTCGTTTGCCTTGCTGGTCATCTCCAGCCCCAGCTGCTGCGCCAGCGCCGCTGGAATGGCTCCACTTTCGCTACCCGACTCATCGGCTTCTGCTCCTGTTGCACCACGGCTTGGCACCTTCAGCGATGATGCAGCGATACTCGAGCTGCTTTGCTGCCTGCTAGGGTCTCGGAGGAAAGAGTTGAGCTGCTCAGATTGGCGGCGAAGCGCTGCGTCGTCTTGATCGTCTTCTGGCTCTTCGTGCACCTCCGTGCCTTTGGTAGTGTCTTCCTCTCCTTGCTCGTCAAGCTGCTGTGCTCGCTCCGCACTGCCCACCTCAATAGCGACCTTCTCCGTATGGACAGCTTGCTCCTTTGGTGGGGCGCCGGACACGAGCTCGGCCTCTTCTCTGGGGTCCTCGTCTGGCAAGTCAGCCGATGGGGCATCGTGAATGGCATCCTGCGATACTGGCGCCGAATCGACTTCGCGCTGCGCGGCAGAAGAGAGGGCTGCTTCCTTCGCATCCTCCTTGCTAGTTGATTCTCCTGCGGAGTGGGATTCGCCTTCGCCTGCGTCCTGAGCGGCCGCTGGTGCAGCCGCTGCGGAGTCGGCGGCAGGACTGCTAGCCTGTCCTTCACCTTCAGCACCGGGCGAGGGCAAAGCGCTACGCTTCCTTCTAGGGGGAGCCGTCCTTCTCGGAACATTGAGCGTCTTGGGCTGCTCCTCCTCTGCAGAAGCTGTCGGCTCGCCTGCAGCAGGCTCATCTCTCGTCTGAGGCGCAGCTTCTACAAGAGCTGGCTGCTCCTCTTCTGTCTTGACCTGCGGCACCGCGTCCCCCGTCGTGCTAGCACTGCTCGTGCTGGCCTTCTTTGCAGGCGGCTTAGGAGCACCGAACATTGCTGGTCCAGGCCCGCCGAATCTCTGCCCGCCAAGTCGAGCCATACGTTGGGCGATTGCAGCACGTCGCTGTGCTTCTGATTCCTCTTCAGTAGGCTCTGTGGAGGGCTCGTCCTCTAGGGCGGATGGGGCGGCGTCCTCTGCCTTATCTTGTTCGTCGCCCTCAGTGACGCTTCGCAACGAGTTCACGTCTTCATCGCCAGCTGGAAGCTCAGAAGCAGAGGGAGCAGGGCTCTTGACGCTGTCGGCTCCCTTCTCACCAGCGCCTGTAGTCAAGCTTTCAGCGCTCTGCCCAGCTGGGCCACCTACACCAACCAGCGCGGCCGCAGAGCGCTCTTTCGTCAGTCTGCCCGGCTTTGCAGCAAGTGGGGGCGGGCTCTTTGCTGCTGCGGGAGCATCTGACCCACCACTCTCCCCCCCTCCACGTTGAAGAGCTGCCATGCGTTCTTTGAGCGACATTTTGATAGATGAAGCGGCGTCCGCTGCTGAAAAGCCGTCATTTGTTCGTCCGCCCTGTGAAGCATTGTGCACATCGCTAGCTGCGGATGACTCTGCTATAGGCGCATCTGAGGGCGGCGCTGCTGCGGGTGCTGGGACTGGTTTCGCAGCAACAGCCGGCGGTTGGCCAGGCAGGACAGGCTTCTCCCCCTCTTTTGGCGCAGGTCGCTTCCATCCACCGCCCGACCCGGCCGGCTTGCCCCCGCGAGGAAGTGGTGGTGGGGCTGATTGCTGCGCTTGCGGCTGGTTGAAGGCTGCGATCCGCGCTGCAAGGCCAGAGGGCTTGGGTTTCGGTGGAGGAGGGCCAGATTTTGCTGCGGGTGCTGTGGTGGCTGACGGGGATGCTGACGCCTCGATGGGGACAGGAGCATCGTCTGCTGAGGTGGCAGTGTCCTTGGCAGCAGGTGTAGGCGCAGGCTCTTCGATTCCCTTGACTGCGGGCTCGGCTGCTGGCGCCGTCTGAGCTGAAGGTTGTGCTGCTGCTGGTGGCTCATCCGATTTGGCTACAATACTTGCCGCCTTGGAAACGGAGGGTACCTCGACGTCTTTGGTTCCCGCTGCTGCCTTTGCTGAGCTGCTTTCATCCTGCGTCGCAGTTGCTGATGCTGCAGGCACCACCGACGTTGCACCTCCCTCCGCCTTTTGCTCCTCCTCATCGTCCTGCTCTTCCGCCTTGACGACGCAATTAGCAGGGAACGTCCCCTTTGCAGTCCCGTCCTTCATCTCTCCTACCAGCCACACATCCTCGTCCTCATCGTCGTCGTCGTCGTCATCTTCTTGCCCCTGTGTTGATCTTGGCGCGATGCTTAGGACACGGATACTCGCTCCCTTGGGAAAGGAGAGATCCTCTGCATGAGGGGAGCGATACTTCTTCGCAGCTGTGGCGAGGTATGGAAAGGACTGTGACATGCTGTTGGTGATGAAGAGGGCAAGAGTCAATTGTACGCGTTGGTAGGGAGGATGAGTGTATGTGGGCATGGAGTTGCTCTCGGCCCCTCCCAACATCGCGCCGTCGCTGGCGGTCCGCCCGCTGTGGAGGTCTGGGCCCCGACGCTGCGTCTCAGTTGCGCTCAAGCCAGCCCGCGAGACCCGCAGCCTAAGGCCCTAGGCTACGGTGGGCATCATACACGAAGCGAAGAAGAGGGATATGAATCGCGATCGAGATGATGATGAGAATACAGATGATGACGAGACAGGAAAAAAGTAAGGGTAGAGAGCGGTGAGTCGTAGGCCGCTCATCGGATGCGCATCTTCTCAACGAGCGACTTGCCCGCATTGTCACGAGAGACGCGGTAGTACCTGCAGGCGTCAACGAAGAGCTAAAGTCAGCGTCCACTATGCCCGTCTCTTCTTACTTCTTTGCGTATGTGTACTCACGAATCAATATGAATCGACTGACTGAGCATGCTCAAGAAGTCCGAGTCATGGGTCACGATTAAGAGCTGCATCTTGGGTCGTTCCTTGATCAATTCACCCAGCGAGGATGCCAGGGCAGAGACGGTTTCATGGTCCAGACAGAGGGTAGGCTCGTCGAGGGCGAGGAAGCGACAACCGAATGAGTCGGCGAGCGCGAGACGGATCAGCGTAGAAGCCAGGACTTTCTGGCCGGCCGAGCAACGACCTCGCATATCGAGCTTGACGTTGTCCCTGCGGCCCGGCGGGAGAGGGATGAGAGGGCGAGAGGGATAGCAGGGGTCAGTAACAGAAGAGCCGCGGTTTTGAGATCGCACGCACTTCATCATGGTGACCCTGTAGTTGTAAGAGCGATTTCCGACCTTCTCGTTGTCGCTCTCGATCGAGATCGAGTCGATGTCGCTGCCTTGATAGGTGCGAGCCCAAAGGAGACGGATGCTGCGGCGCGAAAATGAGGCTCAATGTAAGCTACGAGATCCAGCCCTCCCTCCATCCTTCTACTCGCGATTCATTGACTTCCGCCATCTTGTAACCATGATACTTGAGCACGCTCTGCTCCAGTGCCTTCCCGTATCGCTCGAGGTCCGCATTTGCCAGCTCGCTCGTCTTGACCTCAACCAGCTTCTTCGAGAAGCGCGTGTGGATGTCCTTATAGTCCGTCTTCAGCTCCTCGTCACGCGTCCTGATCTGCTCATCAAGCGACTTGATCTCCCCAGAGAGATGCTGCGCTTCCCCGTTCAGGGAGTTCTCGATCTGCTTCTGGTCATGGTACTTGGATTCGAAGTCCCTGCGGGCTTTGGAGGCGGCATCGAGGTCGAGCTTGTTGAGGTCTTCCTCGATGTGGAGCAGATCGCGCCCGAGTTGCCGGTAATGCAGGTTGTCGAGAATGTTGCGCTCTGTGGCATTGGATTCGTTGAGGTCTTTGTCCACGGTGGAGATCTGGGCCTCAATCTCCTTGATCTCGGCTTGAACGGAGGAGGTTTGGGACTGCAGGTCTTTGATCTTGTCGATGCCTGAGAGCGGAGAAGCACAAGCGTCAGCTACCGAGGCGCACTTCGCCTCACACTCCACGGCCGTCGCTCACAATCTTGCAGCCGCTGCTCCCCACGCCCATCAATGTATCGCTTCACTCGGTCGCTCGTCTCTTGGAGCTCACGAGCTTTGCTTTGCAGCCCGCTCAGCTCCCCGCTCAATTTCTCATCCTCTCGCGCATGCTCTTCCTTGACCGCCTCTAGCTCGTCCTTCGTCTTCCTGATGCGCGGCGCAAGCCCCTCGATCTCATCCTCCAGTCGACGTTCCGCCTCCTTCAGCTCCTCCCACTCGCCCTTTAGCTCGTCGACTCTCTTCTGCAGGCTAGCCTTGCGTCCAAGCTCCTGCTCCTTCTGTGCAACAGCCTGCTGGCTGCGGAAGAATTGACGCTCAGTATTGTTGAGCTCGTTGCGCTTGCTGTCGCGATTGGCGGCGATTATGTTCGCTTCGCGCTTTAAAGTGCGAATACTGTCCGCCATATCACCGATAGCACTCTGCACCTGATCACCAGTCTGCGTCGAGCCAGAGCTGGAAAGGTCACTCTCCAGCGTAGCCGCTTCCTTGCGCAGTGTCTCTGCCTCCCCCACCAGGCGCGAGATATCCTGCGCCGCACGCTTCAACGCTGCAATCTGCTGCTGCTGCTCGCGCAGGTCACGCACGACGCTCGAGGCATGCTCAGCTTCATCGCTTTTCTTGCCCAGCTCGGCGGACTGGCCCTCGATTTCTTTTTCCAGCTTGGGGATTTCCACCTCCTGCAAAGTCTTGGCGGTCGCCTCCTTCGGCAGCAGGCCGCGCGCCTTTGCCAGAACGCCCTTCCACTCCTGCAAATCCTGCTCATTCTGCTTGCGTCCATCAGCACTCAGTTGGTTGATCTTCTTGAGCACATACTTCTCAAAGGCAGGCAGCTCGTTGTCTTTGATCCCTCGGCCGCAACCCTGGCATTCGTGCTGCGACTGGCCGACCTTGAGGATGCGTTGGAAGAAGTCTTGCGCTTGCGCATCCGAGGAGAGCTCGTCGGAGCGAATTCGTACCTCTTCTTCAGCCGCTGTGATGACATCGTCCACACTATTGGCGTCGTCTTCGTCCTTGAGGAACGCCTTTACCTCAGTTTGCAGCTGGCTTAGCTGGTTACGCTTGCTGCTAAGCTGGCCGCGCGCGATGGACAAGGCTGACTCGAGATGCTGGACCGACCTCGTCTTTTCGGCTTCTTCACGCTCGGCTGCAGCCACGTCGCGATCCTTGGAGCTGATCGAGGTAGTGAGGAGGCGATCGAAGCTCTCTACTTTGGCCTCCTGCCCTGTGTGTGTCTTGTACGCTGCAGCATGGCGCTTCACCAGATCGTCGGCTGCTCCTTTCTTCTCCTCGCTCTCCCTCCTCTTGAGGTCGAGCTTAGCGCGGAACTCAGCGTAGCGATTCAGCTCATTGAGCTGCAGCGTCAGCTCCTCGCGACGTTCATCGAGCTGTCGGATTTCGCCATTCTTTTTGGAGAGCTGCTCGTCGTAATTGGCATCTTCGAGTTCCTTTCGGATACGCCTCAGCTTCTTCTCGTCATCCTCTAACGTCTCCCTTGCGTGACTAATGTCCGACTCGTTGATGTTGACGTCCTCGAGCTCGTCCGTGGCCTGCTTCATGCGCTCCTTAATACGCTTGGCGTTGACTGAAGTCGTGTCGCGAGAAGAGACCTTGCTTGAGCGCTCCGTCCTCAGCTCTTGGTACTTGTTGGAGAAGTCCTGCTCTTTCTCCCCGCTTTTGGCTCGAAAGTCCTTGAGCGCATTTTCGGCAGCCCTGACGCTCTCATCGAGACGATGCTTGAAATCAGCGATTTGGGCATCGCTCAGGCCGGCAACGTCGAAGCCGCGGATGCCGAGCTCGAGGGAGATGGCTCGAACCTCTTCTTCGCGCTTGCTGATGGCTCGTTCGTGATGCTTCTTGTCAGATTCGAGGGCACCCTTCTCGCTCAGCTTGGTCGAGTACTGGCGCTCGATCTGCTCAATCTCTGATCGCTTCTTGTCGATGCGCTTGGCAAAATCGTCACGACGGCCACGCTGACGGGATAGATGATCCTGAAAGCTATCCTTGCGACGCTGCAACTCGTCGTCAGACTCCTGCAGCTCCGTCATCGAGATACGGAGCGACTCTCGATTCTGCTGGTGCAAGCGCCTCTTCTCTTCGAGGGTCTCTGCTTGGTTGACGATCTCGCGGAACTTGACAGCCGAGTCATAGAATTGCTTGTTCTCCTTGGTGACTCGGCGAATCTCTGTGCCGAGCGTCTCGTAACGCTCCTTCCTGTGCACGGGCGGGGTGAGAAGTCCATCAGCATTACGGTCGAGCGTGATGAGATGGCAAGCGTACGTACTTCTCTGCGAGACTGTCCCCAAGCTTCGCCTTTTTCGCCTTCAATTGCTCACTCCTATCCCTATCCGTCTTCAGCGCCTCCAGCTCTGCCTTGGAGACCTTCAGGTCATTCGTACGCTCCTTCCTGATGACCTTGATGTTATCAATCGCCTTGGTCCACTTGGTTGCATCAAAGATGTCGTCGAACTTCTTCTTGAGGACGGAAGCCTCGCTCAGAGGCCAATTGGAGTCTTCCTGATGGCAGAACACGACGTTCTGCAGGATGGATCGTGAGACGCCCAGCTGATTTGGCACCTCTTCGTCGAGTTCGGCGCACTTGGTTGATAGGGTGGCGCGCTTGTTCTTTGCAACTTCGGGGTCGTCAACTTGGAGAAGGCCTTCTAGCGTCTTGAGAGTGAGAGCGGTCGAGTTTCCTGTCTTCTTCTGTGAGACCTGGACGTTGCGGACGACATTCATGCGAGTTTGCGATTGGTTATCTGCCCGCGTGGAACAAGTAGTGAGAGTCAACGATGAGCCGCCGAGATGGCAGGGGAGCCGCACTCACAGAATCGCAGACGGACTTGAGCTTTGACTTCCTTCGATCCGGCAATTTTTGGGTCGTGGATGAAGGCACCACCCTTAGTGTTGGGTGGCATGTCTCCGGTAGTAGCGTAGAGGATGGACTCAAGGCTGAGCGGGGCGCAGTGAGACAGGTCGTTGAGACCAAATCGGAGCAATGTGAGTCGATCCCAGTCTCGCACTTACATTGACGTCTTACCACTACCATTGTAGCCGACGATGACAGTGATGGGCGTCTGAAACTGGATGATGTTCACAGACTTGTCGTCCTGTCGTGCGAGCGAGGAGTGGGGAGGAACAGGGTGAGCGAGGCCAAGCTTCCAAGGGCGGCGCGAGCGCTC
Organism: Jaminaea rosea; assembly: GCF_003144245.1. Classification (NCBI taxonomy): domain Eukaryota; kingdom Fungi; phylum Basidiomycota; class Exobasidiomycetes; order Microstromatales; genus Jaminaea; species Jaminaea rosea. Next base: position 135,336 of record NW_020289992.1, on the reverse strand, counting down.
ACAAACGACCGGATGCCACGAATGGCGAGCTTGTCCAGCGTCGCCATCCCGAGTAGGTAGCGATCGCTGCGACGAAGGTGCGGTGAGCTTGTACTTGGCGGCGGCGGTGGGAGGAGGATGGCGAGGACGGAAGGAGGGCGCTTCGAGTCTCGAGTCGACTTAGACCTGCAGCTCAGCCCTCGTCGAAGGCGGACTGAGAGACCCAGTCTCGACGCGTCGAGTGTGGAGAGACGACGGAGCGGAGCTGCACGAGGCCTTGGACGACGATGCACGACGCTCGAGGGGCGCAAGAAGCGGCGGCGGCAGCTGGCGCACAGCCATTCAAGAGTGCCTTCTTCCCCCTGCAACCACCACCACCACTACCACCACTGCTGCGCCGCAATGTCATCAGGGAGCGGCCATTGGCCATCTCTTCTGCGCAATGCAGCAGGCGGGCACCATCGATCCCCCTCGTCACAGATCGAAGGGATAGATTGGTCGCGCGACCTTGCTTCAGTCCCAACAGCTCAATCCCTCTTCTCTGAAGCTCTCCTCGATAACATCGTCCTTCCCGGCGAGGTCTCGACACTAGCCTTCGACCCCATCCAGGGCTACATGGCAGTGGGCACCCTCTCCGGGTCGGTACATCTCTTTGGATCTCCTGCAGTCAGCTTGTCCTGGACCCTTCGGCCCTGCCAGCCAGTCAAGTTTCTGCTATTCAAGCCCGGAACACCGTTACTTGTGTGCGCCGATGCAAAGGAGAATGTCTCCATTTACGATCTCTCACGCCCAGATCCCGCCGCTCAAGCCAAGTCGCACGCCAATAATCGTAGGGGCAGCCTGTCTCAGGCTGGCAATCTACTACAGCCTCATCCTGATACCCCAACGAGAGTCGCAGCTCTTACGGCTCGCAACTCGATTACCACTCTTACGCTCAGCCCGTCTCATGCGCATCTCTTCATCGGCTTGCGAGACGGAACAGTAGATACATACGATCTAGACCGGCTCTGTTCTTCGCCGTATCGCATTCCCAACTGCTGGCTCGAGGAGGAGGAGCTCCTTCGCCGTTCTGGGGTCCCAGATGCGCCTCGTAGGCGGCACGTGCCCCTCGTGGTGGACATCGCCATCTCGCCCAAAGATCTCAACATCCTTCTCCTCGCCTACGAGGGCGGTGCATGCCTGCTCGACATCAAAGAACGATCGGTCCTGGCAAGCTTCCAGCTACGCCTACTCCCCGGCGCTCCCGGTGCAGGTGGCATCGCGCCTGAGGCCATTTGGACCGAGCGCGGCTCGCCAGTCACCTGTGTTGCTTGGAGACCAGATGGACAAATCTTTGCGATGGGTCATGAGGATGGATTGATTTCCTTTTGGTCAGCAGCCGACGATTCCAAGCCGCTCCTTGTCCGTTCCCTCGCTGAGCTCGACCTCGATAGACCTACGGTAGATGAGCTGCCCGGCCGCCCGCCGCGCGAGCCCATCTTCAAGCTTGCATGGTCTGGATTTCCTGGGAAGAGATGGCTGGATGCACTCTCGGGCGGCAAGGCGGACGAGCAAATGTCAGCCGCCGATGTTGAAGGAGGCTCAACGATCCTCACCGTTCTGGGCGGAGCGGTTCCCAATCACGACCCTCCTGGTGTCATGACGCTGCACTTCCCACCCTATGTAGCCACAGCGCCCTCGTCTGCGACCACGACGGCGTCGTTCTGGGGCTCAGCAGCCCAGCCTGCACACGAGGTGGCGCATAAGGCTCGACCAGGGCTGCGAGCCAGTCTCACGTCCACGCGCGAAACTCGCGTCCTCTCTAATGCGACAGTACAAGACTTCATTCTGCTGCCCCGCTCCTCTCCGCACTACAGCATGGCGTACGATCCGATGGCCATCCTCATGCTCGTCGACGTACCGCACGGCCTGCCTCCTCTTGCGCCTCCAGCTGCTCAGCGTGGCTTGGTCGCAACGCCCTTCCCGCCTCTACCCTCGCCAGGAGCTCATCGCGCCTCCTCAGGACCACGCTCCCCTGGCTTGATACCGCGGCCTGCCGACGGAACCTCGCCTTCCCAGGCAGTCGCCGGCCCTACGCCTGCCATCGCTCCCGATCTCGTGGCGCCCAAGTTGCTCACCTTGCCTTTCGCATTGGCATGCACAGGTGCGGGGGCTGTTCTGAGCGCTCAGCTCGTCAACCTCCCGGTGCATAGCTATCGCAAGCTCGTCAGCGTAGCAGATGGCCAGGAAGGTAGCCCAGATGGTTCCAGTGGTGCGCCCTCCCTTCCCCTCAAAGGCGGTGCAGCAGCCGCAGCGACTATTGGCAACCTCACGCCGGAGGCCTTGGCCCGCACGCCTGGCTCATTCCGCCTCCTCATCACGCAGCATCTGGATGGGTCGATTCGCTTTGCCGATGCGAGCCAGCACCTTGTGCTTCTCCCCTCTACTGGCCCTCCTCAGCAGCCCACGAACGAAGCGGGCCAACCGACTGGTCCTCCTCCCCCTGCGTTCTTGGATCGACCTTTCCCTATGCCATTGCCGCACCTGACAATCTCCCCGCAGCAGACGCTGAGCCATCCTTCAATGGCGCACCACCCACGCGCAACACGCCTCCTCTCCGATCCGCGACAGCTGCGCGTCCGTGAGGTGCACTTTGCATCCGAAGTCCTCGAAGTCAGCGCGATTCTTGCAGGTGGGCTCGTCTTGCATTACAGGTATGGTCTGGCCAAATTCAGCCAGTCGAGCGAGGTACAAGCCGAGATCAGCGAGGAGATGCAGCGCGAGCGTGAGGGGGCAGAGGCCGCTGCGTTTACTCATGTCAGGCAAGATGCTCCCCATAGAGTGTCGATCTCGTCGCCGCAGTCCAACAACGCAGAAGCGCAGCTCTACGCCGAAAAGCAGGACGTAGAAGTTGGGGCAATGTTGGAGAATGACATGCAGAGGGCTATGCGTGATCTCGACCTTGGATCTCGACCTCCCAGTACTACGCCCATGCCCCCGCCTGGGATGCCCACCTCGACCTCCTCGGGGTCAATCGGTGGCCCGCCACCTCCAAGGCCGAAGCGTGATCCTAATCGCGGTAGCATCATGAGTCGACTGGGGGGCAGTAAGCGATCGAGTGCTGCAGGTTCGGAGGGGTCCCCACGGGCCTCGGTCTCTTCACCTCCGCCATCGCACGCAACGCAGCTTTTCCCGCCCACAGGCAGCTCGGACGCCGCGTCTATCTCATCTTCGCACTTCGGCGACGAGTTTACAAGCCTGGACGCTACGAACGACTGGTCACTCAGCGGATTCAAGGCCACGCACTTGCTCGACCTCGGTCGTGGAGACGTTACCTGCCTCGCGCATAGCAACATCGGCTTCCTCGCTCTTGCCTGCGGGGCTGGGCTGGCAATTGTTGATCTTCGTGGCCCAGAGGTACTGATGAGCGAGGGAATGGGAGGAGATTTCAGCGTCGGACCGCCCACAAGCCAAGGGAAGAGTGGCATGAGGGCGAGAAGGGCAGAACGCAAGCTTCTCGAGGCGGAGAGCAGCGCGCCAGTAACAGGTTTGACGTGGACAGTCTGCCGTCTGGCTGGAGCTCAGCCTTCTACACATGCCGGGCTGGCGCCGCGCCTCGTCGTGGCGAGGGCCAATGGCACGCTGACAGTCTGGACTCTCGTCCACACGCTGGAGATGTGGATTCCAGAGCGTACTGGAGCGACAAAGATTGACGACCTGGACAGCCACGGCAGTCTAGCCGCATCGAGCCTCTCTGTCCTCGACGTCGCGGGCAATGTTGCCCCTGCTAACCCTGCAGAGCTGCAGCGCTCCATTCGCGACTTCTCTCGCTCCACTGGGACAGAGGAAGCACTGGAGTCCGACCTGCCCCTCCTTCTTGGCTGGACGGGCAAGAAGCTCTTCGTCACCGCGGGTCTGTTGGGCGGATCGGTCGTCGGTCACGTGGATACTACTGAGCCAATCCTTGCTGCGAGCATTGTGGAGCGACACGGGGACAGAGTAGTGGTAGCTGTCAGCAAGACGAGCGTGCGAATCTACTCGGCCCCTCGCTTGGAGCTAATCACTAGGGTGCAGCGCCACTATCACGACCACTCGGAGTCCTCGCCGACGTCTACCAGCTCGGCGAGTATTGATGCCGGACCAGCCGGCGCATGGCTGGAGCGCTTGTCCACGCTTGACGTGCGGCTCTGGACATTCATGGGTCATGCGCCTCGCGCTGCTCAGCCCTCTCTTTTGCTTTGGGTGCAAGGCAAAGCCTTGCCTGCTCATCCGAGCGCGGGAGCTGTCGGGTCGATTACAAGCTGGTTCAGCACCAAGGCTGCGACTACAAGCGCGCTGGATGATGTGTTGGCGGGACCGAGCAGGGCAGCTGGACCTGCGATTACTTTGCCGCCAGTGAAGACGAAGGAAGATTTCGTGGCGAGCATCACGCCTGGTCTTCAGGAAGTCCCCCTGCGCAACAGCGATTCTCCTGCCCCTGCTGGCGCCGGCGCTCCCTCCTCGTCATCCGCGCGTCCACGCCAACCCCACGCCAGTGCAGCTACTTTGGCCGAGAGTCAATCGGCCGCGTCTACAATGTGGGCGAACATGGACCTTGCCAAAGCCAGAGGCGAAGCCATGCAGGGTCTGGAGAATTCACTGAGCTCGCTGGAGACTTCGGCGAATAATTGGTTGAAGGAGACGAAAGCGGGCCTGGTCAAGAGTGCGGCGAGGGATAAGTTGGGGAAGTTGTTTTGAGCTTAAGAGGGGAGCACCTTGTATATAGAGAAGAGAAGACGAAGCAAGTAATACCCGTTTCGTAGACGATCGTGAACGCACGCACGCTTGCGCTTGGCGCTCGCGTGGCTCAGTCCGCCCTGTGCTTTGGCGCCACTTGCATTGACTTGCGCGAGTCCCCAAAGCTCGAGCCGCCTCGCCTTCTTGCCTTGCCTCTCCTCACCACGATATGAGCATATGCTGACCCTCAACATCGGCCGCCAGACATGAGGCCCACATTATCGTGTGGAGGGATCAAGGGGATCTTCCCTCTGCTGAAGAAGGAGTGGTGAGCTTGTTCCCCTTGCCAGTCTGGCACCTGCCACACGCAAGCTGACCTCGTACGCGTCCTCGTCCTCGTTCTTGCTACGCAGCCCTCAAGTCTTTCACCCGCTCCCCTCCCTCTTTGCTCTCTCCGGCACCCGTCTCGCGATTGATGCCACCCTCCTCGTGCAACGCTTCCACTTCACGGCTCACGACCCGCATCCTGCCCGCCACTTGATCGGGTTCCACCGGCTCATCACCTCACTCCGCAACAATGACGTGTTTCCCATCTTCGTCTTCGATCACCTGACATCACGACTGGCGGCCAAGGCAAGGGAGGCAGATAAGAGGCGCGAAATGAGGCGTTTGACGAGGAGGAGAATGAGGGTGGAGGAAAGGAGAAGGGAGAGATTGGACGGCTTGAGACGGTGGGTGGGGGAGTTGGGCAAGTTGGACGAGGAGGGACGCAGTGAGGTCAGGAGGATGTTGAGGCAAGCCAGACAGATCGATGTGGGTGATGGCTCAGGCCTAGTGAGCGACGAGCTCGTGGACGAGGCGGCCAATCGCGCTCTGCTTGAAGAGGTGCAAGCCGCCCCTTCGCTCGTGGAGTCAGGCCAGTCCCTCCAGACCTTGACTGAGCGCAACGCCCGGCTACTCGAAGCAGCAAGCAAGGAGGGCGAAGACACGGGAGCCGTGACGCCCTCTCTTTTCTTTTATGAAGCCGAAGAGACGGCTCAAGCTCGCTCGACTGCCCTCGGCCTCGGTTCACCTGGCGCTTCACCCCCTCCAACACCTCAAGACCTGGCCGTCCAATTCGAATGGCTTCAGCAAGATTTCTGGCGTTCGTCCTTCAGCAGCTCATCCGTGTCGTCGGTTGCGCTACAAGCCTCCACACCTGCTCAGCTCAAGATGGACGACTTTGAATCGAGGCTGTACGAGTATCTGGCGCACAGCGAGCTGGTGGACCCCGCAGCTGCGACTATGGAGTCGATTCAGGATGCGATAGGTGCGCGGGATGAGCAGCAGGAGGCAGCCGCAGAGGTGACCATACCTCCAGCAATGCAGTCCGCCCCTGCTGCTCGAACGCCGCTCACACGAACCGACCTCGACGCCATCTCGTCCCGCGCTCATGCGCTGCGCCAGTCCTACGTCCGCTCCTCCTCCCCTCTCCCGACTACAATTTTCGATGACTGCGCCCATCTCTGCACCCTGCTCCGCGTGCCAGTCCTATGGACCGGCTCGGGGAATCCACACGGCGGGGCCAAAGGTGAGGCCGAGGCCCTGGCCGCTAGTCTGGTATTGCAGGGCCAGGCAGACGTGGTTGCTACCGAGGACTCTGATGTGTTGCTGGCTGAAGTGCCATTATTGAGGGGCTTGACAGGAAGTAAGCGCGGCATGGAGCTTGTCGATTCGAGGGGAGCTAGAAGAGGGCTGTTTCCGCCGAAGGTCGAGGCGCCGAGGAAGGCGACCAGAAAAGGCGGCGCTGCGCAGGATGGGCTGGCGCCTACTCAAGACCAAATCCAAGATCAACCGACATCCTCGGATTCGCCCGACAACGCTGCCCTCGCTCGCGCAGACAAGCTCTCCAGATACGCAATGCTCGAGTTTGCCCTCCTCTGCGGCACGGACTACAATCGCACCATCACTGGCCTGGGTCCGCGCGGGGCTTTGAAGCTGCTGCGGGAGCATGGTGGGACAATCAGAGGCGTGCTGAAGGGGACAGGGGCGCTCAATGCTGCTGGTGCTGAAGGCTTTACCGCGACATCCTCTAGCGCAGAGAGGGAAGAGGCGGCTAGCAGTTCCAGTCATTCTACGTCCCCGCCGACGTTGCCTACTTCTTCATCGTCGAGCGGCAGCAGCACCTCCGCCAAGACCTTCTCGCCTCCCGACAATCTTACGTGGAAAGAATACGGCGGCGAGCTCTCTCGCGCTCGCTCCGTGTTCCGCAATCCACCCGATGCGATGCGTGCGTTGAGACTAGCGGGGATCGGGGCGTGGACGGATAAAGGCACGGCCAGCGGTGTTGCGGCTGCGGGTCAGCAGCAGCATGATGTAGAGAAGGATGAGCAGGGTGAGGAGGGATTGAGCATCCCTGAACCGGCAGAAATGTCGATTATGGATCGTCTGGCCAGTACTGCCCGCCCTGCGCACCCTGCTCTTCCTTCCACTGCCCCTACCGCTACTTTCTCGACTCCAGCAGCGCAGCAGTCCGACGCGATCGCGGAGGAAGCCGAGACGCATGTAGGCTTCGAGGAGCTCGCGGGCAAGCGACACTTTCGCGTCCCCGAGTACGATCGCAGGGCGGTCGCTGAGTTCCTGCGGCTGAAGGGACTCGGAGCAGCGAGCAAGGGCGAGGGTCAGGGAGGAAACGCCGAGGCCAATGAGTTGGCAGGCGAGCCAGCGGAGACGAGGGCCGCAGCATCGTTCTGGCCGACGCCGGAGGGCGCAGGGCAGGAGAGTGGCTTCGGGCGGGCCTTTGGCGGAGAAGTAGCTTCTAGACGATTTGCTTTTGATCTGTAGCGTGGCAGTCCACGCGCCCACAATGTACCATAGAACACACACACACAATGACACGAGACCATCATGACCTTCCTCCGCCACCTACGCTCTCTCTACGTCGCAAACCTAGCCCTTTCTCCCCTCCCACCACTTGCCCGCCTTTGCCAGAACATACTTGGCCGTCCTACCCAACCCGGCCGTGTACACTCCCTTGAGACTTTGAGCCCACGCAGGGCCTTTGACCGTATCCGCGATCTGCTGTAGGAGGATCGTGCGGAAATCGTCGCGTTGCACCGCTGCGAGCCAGAAGGCCGACAGATGCTCAGCAGGGACGCCCTCATGCTTTGACTTGGGCTTCCCCTTCTCCCCTGTGCCCGGATGCATCTCCCCGCTGGTTGGCCGTCTTCTGATCTCTGGCTCGCCCCTGGCAAGTGAGACTGCCGCAAATGCCGGGTCCAGCTGAGGGTTGCGCGCATAATGGTCCATCAATCTCTCCCTCAGCCTCAGGGGCAACCTTGCTGCGTACCCTGCCCTGGTTTCGGGAGAGACATCCTGCCTCATGGCGAAGCGATCCTCTCTATGCTCGTGCACAGAGACTGTGCCCAGGGATTGGAGAAGGCCGGCGTACAAGCGGCGAAATTGCGAGCGTTGCGAGAGGACGATATTGCGGACTCTGGGCGAGAAGAAATGACGACAAAGTGGTCAGCAATGAGTAGGAAGAGGAGCCCGTGCTCGTACGTCCTCACTTGTTCTCGTTCTCCCCGCCCGGGACACTCATCCTAAAGTCTCCTGTGTACGACAGGCTCGCAATGCGGGTGTACAGCTCGACCTCACTGAACGTCTCCGGCAGCAACAGGAGTGCCACCCTCAGAGCAGAGGTGAGGTTGACCTGTTGCGCTACCCTTACGCGCGGGTCGGCAACGAGCATGGCCACTGGCTTGTGCATACGACCGGAGACGTACAACGTGTCCCAGTCGAGTAAGTCTGCGCAGAGGGTGTCGATGTCTATGATACCGTACTTGACCATCTCGTCGTTGATGTTGACGTATGGATGGTACCAGAGTCCAGCGCCCTAGCGTAGAGAAACAGGATTGCCAGTCAGCGTACATGCTGAGAGAGCGAGCCTCGCTCCTACGCACTGCTCTCTGTATCCGGCCCGTTAATACCTCCGCCCCCGTCAGCCTCGCCAGCCATGAGTAATGCTTGGGAAACTGTCCACGATTCAAGCCATGCCAATGCTCCGGATGCCCAACCGCCAGGACGAGATCCACCATCTTCTTTTCCTCTCCCGTCTGCTCATCCTTGACCTTGGGCTTCCTACTATGCTCGGGACCCGCCTCCGTCTGCGAGAAGACGCCCGATCCATACGCAAAGGCGAAACGGATCGGAGAGTGGAAGGAAGAGATGATGCGGGAGAGGCGTTGCTGAGAAGCGGGAGCTACGGGGAGAACTTGGTTGGATCCAAAGTTGGGAGGAAAGGCGGGCGGAGGGAAGGAGCGAGTCTTGTTCGAGTGGGGCAGAGATGCGCTGCTGGAGGCTGAGGGTGAATAGAAGCTGCTGGGCGTCGAAGATGAAGATGAAAAGGAGGAGGCCGATGAGGATGAAGATGATTCGGCATAGTCGCTCGACTTCTCTGAGTTGCTGCTGTTGCTGTGTCTCAAGGCCTGCGATGAGGAGATGTTGCGCCTAGAGGCCGTCGCCTGCCTCAAGATTGCTTTGCGTCGCAAGCATCCTCGCCAGGCCACCGATGCTGCCGTCCCTGCCGTCGACGGTATTGACATTGGGATGAATGAGGATCGAAGGACGAAAGCAAAAGCCGCATTGCCGTCGAAGTCGGAAAAAGCACTTGTCAGACGCTCGAGCCGAGCCGGCCTCGCCGGTGGAGGCGGGCGGGTGGGCCAAAATTGGACGCAACAAGACAACGAAGGGAGCGAGGGGTGGTACGGAGTGATGCTGCGAATATGATTAAAATTGTATTAATGAACAAAGACGGAGCACAATGCATTTCGAGATGTGAGTATCATGGCTCTTCTCGCTCAGACATTGACGCCCTTGATCAAGTCCGCACACCTCTCCGCGCACATGAGCACGGTAAGCATAGGGTTGACCGTAGGCACAGACGGGAAGACGCCTGCATCGCACACCCTCACGCCCTTCATCCCGACGATCCTCATGTCCTTCTGGTCCACGACGGCCATCCTGTCCTGACTCGGGTCACCCATCTTCGTCGTGCCCATCGGGTGGTACACCGTGTGCGCGACCTTGCGGGCGTATGCGGAGAGCTCCTCGTCACTCTGCACCGACGGGCCGGGGGCGATCTCCTCGAGCAGGTGCTCCTTAAAGGGGGACTGTTGCGCAACCTTGCGTGCCCACTTCATGCCTTCGACGAGGATACGTGCGTCGTAGCCATTCGGGTCCTCGAAGTACTTGAAGTCCAACAGAGGCTTGTCCTCCGGATTCGACGAGGCGAGGGAGAGCTTGCCACTCGACTGCGAGCGAGGAATGTTGGGCGTCATGCAGATTGCGTGGTTCGGCCTGCGGAAGCCCTGGCGCTCAAGGTTGGTGTCAAAGACGCACTGGTAGATGTGGAACATGAGGTCCGGCCCGGCATGAGGGTGAGGCTCGGCGTTGGGCGGCAGGACGCGAAGGAAGAGGCCAGCGTCGGACTGCATTGTCGTCTCGACGGTCGGGGTGTCGCGCGTCTCCCACATGATGATGGATTCCGGGTGGTCTCGCAGGTTGGAGCCTACGCCAGGCAGGTCGTGGCGGCAGGGCATGCCCAATGCCTCCAGGTCTGAGCGCGGACCAACTTCTGAGTGAAGAAGAAGGCGAGGAGTGTCGATTGCGCCGGCACAGAGGATCACCTCCTTGCGAGCGGTGAGAGTCTTGAGGAGGCCAGCCTTGGTTCGGACGGCTACACCCTTGACCGTGAGAGGAGACTGCTCGTCGTATACCAAGTGGCGAGCCCATGTCTCGAGGAACAGGTGCAGGTTGTTACGCCTGTACGGGCCGTGAGGCATGATCGGGTGCATGTAAGCTACAGAAGCACTGGAGCGGTACCCGGAGTGCGGGTCGTAGGAGATATTGAAGAAGCCCACGGCCTTGTCAAACCCGTTGCGGTGTGCAATCTGCGCGTTGAAGTCGTCGATGATAGGTGCGCCAGTGGCGAGCGAAGAGGCTTTGACCCAATCCTTTGCAACCTGGTTGCGGTGCTGCGGCTGAACGGGGACTGCATTGACCTTGAGTCGGTCGCCGTAGGGCTGGATACGCGCTGCGCTCCACTCGGGGCAGCCGTAGTGGTTTGCCCAGTGGTCGAGATCCTCGTTGAAGGGGCGGAAGGAGATGAGAGTGTTGTGCGAGGAGCAGCCACCCAGCACCTTGGCACGGCTGTGACGGATGTGCGAGTTGCCCATTGGCTGCTCGACGGTCGGGTAGTCGTAGTCGAGATCAGAGCCCATGAGCTCCAGCCAGCGCTTGAGGTCCAAGACACGGTCCTGGCCTACATCGCTTGGGCCACCCTCGATGACCGCTACGCTGACGTTGGCGTTCTCCGTGAGACGGTCAGCGAGTACGGCGCCTGCTGTACCGCCTCCTACGATAATGTAGTCGAACTCGGTATTGCCTTGCGGCAAAAGGTGACTCGCAAGGCCGGCTAGACGCTGGCGCGCTGAGGGCTTCTGTTGGGAGGCAGGGGTTGAGTTAGAGGCCTGACCAAAGGTATCCTTGGGCGGGGCAGCGCCGGGCCCTGAGCCAGAGGCGTTGTCATTGGTCATGGTGGGCGTGGAGCGTGAGGTGCGGGGAGAGCGCGGGTGCGAGTGATGAGAACTCCAAGTGAGGAGCAGAAGGATGAGGGATGTCAATCGTTGAGCGAAGGGAAGAAGGTGACGTCGCTCTCGAAGTGCAAACAAGTGCTAGCTGTGAAGAGAAGTACCATGCTGCTTTACGCTACGACCTCGAACTTATATGAGGCGAGGCAACAAGTGGGCTCGGCTGATATGCCTCAAAGGCCAGAAGGCGACTCAAGCCAGATTTCGACGGACAGGACCCGCGGCCGAGACAAGCGCGAGGATGGGCCGAGGCACGGAGGGCGAGATGGGCCACGGCCAAGCAAAGGAAACGGTGGTCCGTGATCATCACGTTGGTGGCCAGGAGGGCTTGGGCTGGCGTCGAGAAGCGCTTGTCATGTGAGATGGGAAGAAACAAGAGGGCGGGCAAGTCGTGCTTTTGACCACTACGAGGACTTTGTGTCACTGAGAGAGATGGCAGACCTGTGCCACGCTCGGCTGAAGCGAGTGATGAGCTACGAGGGTCCATTGCACGGTCCGAAGTTGATGCTGGGCGTCGGCCTGGCAAGCCGACTCGCTCGTGGGCATTAGAATCGCTCGTTACCTGACAACCCTCAAGTCGTACAGCATTGAAGTCTTGGCTGTTCGGTACTGAGTTCGCTCGAGTGAGCTCGCTCACGGATGTTCAGCCCAAATTTGGAGCAGGCAGCAGGCAGAGCCGCCCCGCTCCAGGCTCTCGCGAGGCGAGGGCGAGGCATCGGCCGCCCAGCGGCGTCATGCGCGACCTAGGTGGACGGTGTACCATACGGAGGTCGATGGGCAGGCGAGGATGAGGAAGCCCTGAGGTCGACCCTGCCTCAAGCACGGAATCATTGGTAGCAAGCAGTCCGATGATCGCAACACAGAACGACAATCCTAGGCAGCCCATCGGCCTTAGCACGCAAAGGAGGAGCCGACGAGCGAGGTGCAAAGATTAGGTAGCAACCATTCAGCTCCGTGAGCGGCGGCGGCGGCAGCGGCGGGCAGATCGAGTGGCTCATCTCGCCCTGAGCGAGAGCGAGCTGCCAGCGCACGCCGCCTCGTCGAGAGCTGACCCTATCGCCGTCACTGCTTGCCTTGACACCACACACTAACGATCCCCGTTCCTCCCCCGCCCACCCCCTCCCCATCACTACCAGCAGTCCCCACCTTGATTCGCCCATTCGCCCTCCTGCCCTGCCGCCGAGCAGCGCAGGGGGGCATCGTCCCCTCTGCACCCCCAGCAGTGCGCGAAGCGTGTTACCTTGCCCAACCACACTGAGGATCCATTCGATGACATGTGGGGCAGGTGCGCCTTAGCCACGTGGATCCATGCCTGCCTCTGCCACCATCGTCTCGCCCTCCACGCCCTGTGACAGCAGAAGCTGTCGCCATCGCTTACCTCACCCTTCAACAAGGTCCGCCGCAACACCACCGCCATGGCTTCGCCATCTCTCGTCGACAAGCAGCGAGCGACACGCCGTCGAGCGAGCGCGAGCTCATATCGGCAACGCTACGCTTCACGATGAATGCACACCCGCCTCTGAGGACTTCTCACGCACACTGGCCCCTTCCACGGTCACGACACATAGCTCTTGGGAATCGTGATTCTCTGGTGTCGCCGACAAATGGCTCACACGCCCAGCCCACGACGGCAGAGGAGTCTCCAAAACTCTTGAAACGCACCGGACACCGACTTCGTCTTCCCTCTTGCTCTCTGGCATTGCCTGGCGCGGATGGTCAGCCGCCCAATTGAGAGGTGGGGAGTGGCCGGCGTAGCTCACACCAAGGACAAAGGTGAGCGTACAACAATGTAGGCAGACACGTCAGCAGTTGCTCATGCTGACGCGGCTGCTGCGCCTCGTTCCAGACTTATTGCCCTATTGCCCAGCAAACTGCACTGAATCGCTTTGCACACTGTGTGGGCGCGCACAATCGCATGCGCCTGGTCGATGCCAAGGTCGCGCGCGAGTTCGTCTCTTCAGCCACCGCAGCCTCATCACCAGCAGAGAGAACGTGACCAAGTACGAGCTCCAGCCATCGAAGGACGCCCGCAAGCATTTTGCATCCTATGACAACCTCTACCAAATGGCCGAAGCAGTGCTCGTGAAGGCTACTACGCTCATGAGACGCGCAAGAGAGCGCAACCAGCTCCTCGCATTCTGCTCATTCAGCTTCTTCTCCGCTGCGCGTCCCGGAGACTTCCTCATCGCCGAGGACTACAAGGACGCAAATTACGCACTGCAGTACAAGGATCTTCAATTCTTCTTCCTGTTGTGCGAGGACGGCGTCGCCCGCCTCGCCGTCGAGGTCACAATCCGCAACCTCAAGTGTCACAAAGAGAAGCAGAGCGAGTGGCGAAAGGTCAGCTCCGTGTCTCGTGATGACTTCTTTCCTGCTTTGGATCCGGCCATCCTTCTCTTTTCGATGGCAATGGAGGACGGCGCGCTGGAGGGCATCTCGACTCAGCACCTCGACGGCGACGGCCTGGTAGCGTTGAATTTCACCGAAATCTCTCACCGCCTTCAGCTCGGACCCGTCAAGACAAGCATGCTAGAGGTGCGGGTCTTCTCCAAAATAAAGGGCAGGCAGGCCTCAGGCGAGCCCCTCACGGCTGACGGCATGCGTTACCAGTTCAACAAGTCGCGCTGCCTCGCCTCACCTACACTAGTCGCGTATGACTTCCGTAGACGCGCAGTGCTGCTCCTCAACCGGCCCGACATCACGTCAGAGGATTCGAGGAGCGGCTTCCGTCATACTGCGACCAACCAAGCAATGGGAAAAGCTCTACCTTTTTAAGAACATCCCGACCTCATGTGCCTCTCTCGCCACGGCAGAAAAGGGCGACGATTCTCCGCATGGCCTGACAACTCGCAGCCACCCATCGACACGCTAACGCCGGCCGAGGAGCTCGAGCTGCGTCCCCAACCGGCGATGCTCAAGCCCGCCGCCGACAGGATACAAGTTTTGCCACACTGAAGGCAATTGGTGAGGACTCAAAGTCGCCGGAGGCCGTCGAGCTGCGTCACATCCGAAATCGCTTCGTCTCTCTCCTCGCGAACGAACGTCATCAACGTGAAGAGGAAAGAGGCCGACGAAGGCGAAGCCGGGCACCGCTCGGCAGCGCTCTCTCGGCACTGTCACGACGAGACCCACGGCGTCGAGAGCCTCATGATGCTCGAGAAGATGATACTTCCGATGCTCGAGACGAGAGCCTCGTACCGCGACTCCAGGCTCACCTTCGCAGCCTTGACGCGCACCAGCCCTCCTCTTCCTCGTCGACTTCATCGGCTCGGCAGGAATGCAGCGTCGGTGCCACGCATCCTCATCGCCAGACCCCACTGGAGCGCCTATTGGCCATCACTGCGGACGAGGATGACGCTCGAGCTCGAGCCCTCATCGCTTTGAAGGAGGAGGCGCGCGCGATGTGCCTCGAAGCTCAGCAAGACCGCGAGACTCTGCTGAAGAGTGGCCAAGAAAAGCTGCCCTTCTCGGAGGCTTACGACGTCTTCACGTCCGAGTCCGCTTTGGAGGCTGTTGTCACCGCCGCAGAATGCTCTTTCTGCAGGGAAGACTTCGGTGGCCAGGGCAAGCGCCAGCGCAAGTCCCATCATATCGCCTGCAGCAGCAAGGCGATCGAGCATGGCTTGCAGGAGGGCTTCGCAGCGCTGATGGAGAAATTCGGCTGCCCGGTATTCGGCTGTGACTGGTCGCCGGCGCCTGTAGGGAGGGACGAGGGAGTCAACTCGACGCTTCGTGAGAGCCAGCAGCATGGCAATCGGTGGGGACGTCGTTGGCGGAGGGAGAGGTGGAATTGCCGACGGAACAGTGCCCATTCTGCCTCGTGGATGAGACGGAGGCCCCCGCCGACCGCTGCCATCGATTTCCGGACCACGCCAGCGCGTGCAGGCACATCATCCTTGGCCACCTGGTCGATAAGGCCTCGGAGGAGCTGGCTGCCGGGGATGAGCTGGTGCGCTGCCCGTGCTGCAGCAGCGTCATTCCCGTCTGGATCGTGCTCGAGAGTCTGTACAGCCTGGGATACGAACTCCCCACACGCGGCTACAAAGATGTAAATGGCTCAATCCTCGACCACCTCAAAGCTCACGATGCAGCTATTCCTCGGAGCGACAGCCAACCTCGCCTCGCCACCACCCACGCGACCACGCCGCCTCGCGATGTAGCTGCCCCTCGCAGCTACATCCAGTGGCCTCTTCCCTCTGCCGTCAACGCGGAGAAGCCGACGCGGAAGTAGGCATGTCACCTCCATTCATACCATCTGTAGCCAACGCAGCCACACAGTGCTACCTCATGCAATCGAATCGCGCCATTAGTCGCGCTCCTCTCGGCGCTCGAGTCGCCTCTTTGAAGCAGCCGCAGCGGCGGCGACGATCGAGTGATGCGACCGGACCTTGCCTGACGCGCTGATGCGTGCCATTGCGCCACGGTCAGGAGCAAGGTGAGAAGTGTGAAAAGGCGAAAGCAGGTAATCGGATGGAAGTCAGAAAAAGAATGAATTGCCTTTGAGACGGGACAAGAGAGTGAGCTTCGCTACCGAAGCACACACCCCCACGGTCATTCGCTGCACCCTAGGCTGCTGCTGCCTCCTCTTCGACGCCACCGTTCCACTCGATTATCCTCGGCATTCCGCCTTCCATCTCCCTCGTACCTGCTGGGAATGGCAAGGCCTCGATACCTACGGGCAACGCCTCCTTGCCCTGAATTCCCGCCTTGCGCTGCTTCGTCTCGGCCTTCCAGATGAGTTCCCTTCGCGCGTCCGTCACCTCTACCAACCCGCCGTCTGCGCCCGGTACGTTTCCCTGCACCAGTACGAGCTGACGGTCCAGATCCACCCGCAGCACCCGCAAACTGTGAACCGTAGCTCTCTTTCCCCCCATCCTTCCCGCCATTCGCTTGCCCGGAAACACCCTACCAGGATCCTGGTGCTGTCCAGTAGAGCCATGCGAGCGATGTGAGATGGAGACACCATGACTCGCTCGTAGACCGTGGAAGCCGTGCCTCTTCATTGCGCCTGCGAAGCCGCGGCCGCGCGAAGTGGCAGAGACGTCTACGTGCTGTCCAGGAACGAAGTGCGAGGCCGAGAGGTGCGTGCCGAGCGGCAGGACGGCGTCTGCACTGATCTTGAATTCCTTGAGCACCTTCTTCCCTGCCTTGATACCGGCTTTGGCCAAATGCCCCTTGCGTGAGCGGTTGCTGCCGTGGTTTCTACTATGGGTATCGGTCGCTGCTACCTGCAAGGCGAGGTAGGGAGCCACTTGCGGTACGCGGATTGGTGCTCCCGTGGCAGGGTCATGTGTGGGGTGCGGGGTGGCAGGCTCGAAGCCGATCTGAGCCGAAATCTGGTTGGCATCGACTTGCAGGACCGTACAGGGGATGGCTTGGCCCGTTGCGAGGAAGTAGGTGAGCATGCCGCGTTTTCTGGCGAGCAGACCGACTCGTCGTGAGGTTGGCGTCCATTGCGCGGGGCTGGTAGCGGGTGATGATGATGATGATGATGCGGTCGGCTCTGTGACAGGAGCTGCGAGCGTGGCGGGAGCTGAGGTGGTGAAGCGGCGAGAAGAGGAAGCAAAGGAGGAGGAAGTCGAGCAGGAAGGTGCAGTGAGACAAGCTGCTGCCGTGACAGCGGCTGATCTCGTAGCAGGTGACTGTGCAAGTGTGAGCCTTGCCATATTGGCAAGCAGCTCTGCTGTGCTTCTTCTAGCAGGCGTCATAGCTGATTGTATGCGAGTGAATGGTGAGAAGCAGCCACGCCTTCGCCTCTGTCCGCCTCGACCTTTCTCACTGCGCGCGGCCCGACTGCCCTCTCGCCCGCTCGCCCGCATCGCCTTCGACTTTGGGCCTGTGGCTGCCGCCCCTCGCGACGCTCCTTCCGACCTGACTTCGCAGCTTCGACCCGCGTTGCGTTCTCATCATCGACCCCGTGCGCGTGTGACATCCCATCACTTCCTCCTCGACGACGACGACGACGACGCTGACGATGCCGCGTAGATCGCTCCCGCAACCAGCGGCAACGGCGACGATGGCACAACCCTCGACTTCACATGCGTCGTCGTCGAATGACCCCTTCCTCAGCGCTATCGGTCAGCTGCGCAGAGATTGGAGGTTTGCTGCAGTCTGTCAATTCCTCGTCACATTCGAGGAGGCTTTCGGGATGAGCGGATTCAAGACTGATGTGAGTGGGTGAGGACGAACGGACGCGGTGACCTTTGATTGACACATCACGCTCCTCGCCCGGCAGTCCCTCGAACACGACCTCGCAGCATCCACGTACGAAACGGTCCCTAACCTCATGCGTCGCCTCCTCTACACCCTTACCCTCGACAAGAGCGTCTCGATAGACAACTGGCAGGACCGTTTGCGAATCCAATACGCGCGCCGGACATCGCCAGAAGAAGACGGTCCCAACCCTCTGGGTAGCGAAGAGGAGCCCACCAATTGGGAAACGCTCCCCCTCGCCACAAAGGTTCGCAGCATCCATGACCTATGCGAATGGCAGTGGGTCGACGCAGAACGCTTTCGCAAGCTGCTTCGATCAGATGAGGACGCAGAAAATTGGCGCATCTACCCGGTTGGCTACGATGGACAAGACAACACCTATTGGCTCTTCGACGACAATCGACTCTGGGTGCAGCATCCACCTCCCCCACCCCCGCCCAAGGCCAGGCCGCCCCCAAAGAAGGGGTCGAAGAGGGCTCGTGCCGAGGCTGCGGCAGCGAAGAGGGCAGCAGACAAAGCCAAAGCAGTAGCAAAGCCGGCGGCGAACGGCAACAGGACTTCCCGTCGGACGCAGCCGCAGCCGCAGCCTCCGCCAGCCAAAAGGCCAAGAACCTCGAGATCAAATGCCGCCCCTGCCCCGGCTGCCTCGTCGCCACGCGGCTCTCGATCCTCGCGCAGATTACGTGGCAACGCCGATGATGATGGATGGGAGCAAATTCCGCCTGAGCTGCTAGACTCTGGATTGGGCAGCAATGGGGTGGGCAAGCACGAGGACGACGATGACGACTCGGAGCTGTCAGAGCCGCCGTCTCAGGATGAAGAGCTGGAGGAGGTGACAAAGCAGGACGATGCCGCCGACGAGACAGTAGAGGGCGACACAATGGACTTGGACGACTCGACGCTCGTGGAGCAGGATGACGCAGCGGCAGGCGGCAGCAGCGGCAACAGCAAAGCCGAACCCAACGACGCCGAGCCCTCCTGGATCGAATTCGAAGCCATCGCCGTCACACGCTCCGAATGGGAAGCCATGCAAACCCGCTTCGCCAAGTCCAAGCACCCAGACGAAAAGGCTTTTCACAAACTCCTGACCACGGACCTCTGTCCACGCATCCTGGCCGATATTGCCGAAGCTGAAAAGCAAGCAGCAATGGAAGCCGCTCTTGCCTCTCGCAAGCGCTCGTCTCGCATCGCCACCAAGGAGGCAGAGCGAGAGGCGGAGCAGAAGCAATTGGAGGCTCGTGCCGCGATGGAAGAGAGGATGAAGCGCATTCGCAATGAGGAAGAGGCAGCAGCCAGAAGAGAGGAGGAGGCGCGGCAAGAAGAGAAGCGCAGGGAGGATCGCCTTCGCGAACGCGAGGACCGTATCAAGGCACGCGAGATGGAGGCAGAGCGCAAAGCGATCATGGAAATGGAAGAGCGAGAGCGTCGCGAGAAGATGCGCGAGATGCGAGCCAAGAAGCGCGAGATGATCGCAGCGGGCGAGCTGGACCCTACGGCTGCAAAGGGAGCTCAGAGTGGTGGAACTGAGAATAACGAGGATGAGGATTGGGATCTGGCCTGCGAGGTCTGCTTGAAGCAAGCGCGCAATCCTGAGCTGGACCAGGACGAGCAGATCGTCTGCTGTGAGTCTTGTTTGGTTTGGCAGCACACCAAGTGTTGGGACTCGTTTGATGCATGGCGCAAAGGCAGCAAAGCGACGTCTACGGTACCGCCGCAGAGGGATTGGGAGTCGGAGGACTTCTTTTGCTCTGACTGCCAGCTGGGCCTGGCAAAGGGCGATGCTGGTGAGGCGGAACAAGTGAGAAAGGTGGTCGCTGCTCAGCAAGAGGCGTATCGACGATTCAAGGCAGAGGCAGCAACTGCGGCGGCAGCGGCGACGGCGGCGAGGACGAAGGTGGCGGCGTCATCGCCTCAAGCTCAACAGGCGCCTCAGCCTCACACAGGCGCGCCCCGTCCTTTTGCTGCACCGGGGGCGTCATTGCCTGCACCCGCTCCTGGATCCGCGCCTCAACTCGCTTTCCCGCCCGCACATCCGCCTCACACTTGGAGTCAGCAAGCCCAGCAGCAGCAAAGCGGCTTCCCGCCAGGGCAAGCGCATGGCCAAGTGCCAGGGCAACCCGGTCACAACATTGATCACAGGCCTTTTGCCGCTCCACCCGCCCATCCCTCTTCATTTCCTTACCACCACCACTCCTCGCCTTCATCGATCGCCGCCGGCCATCCGCAG
The DNA here is from genome assembly GCF_003144245.1 of Jaminaea rosea. NCBI lineage: Eukaryota > Fungi > Basidiomycota > Exobasidiomycetes > Microstromatales > Jaminaea > Jaminaea rosea. The sequence continues at coordinate 115,593 of NW_020289992.1, read as the reverse complement.
CCGCCAGGCTATCCTGCAGGTGTTTATCAACAATCCTATCAGCAGCACTATCCTCATCAACACCAGCAGCAGCAGCAACAACAACAACATCGCTATCCTCAACCTCAATATCAGGCTTACCCTGCCCCGTTCCATTATCCATCAACTAGCACGGCATATCAAGCAAGATCACAACCAGCACTCGCAGGGGCATCACCTCGTCCCTCATTCCCACAGCCTTCCACCAACATGAGCGAAGGCAACAGTGGGCGTGCTCCTCAGCCAGCTCCGGGCCCCGCACCCGACAATACGGCCGGCCTCGTACCTGTTGCCCAGCCTCGTGGACCCAGCATCGCTGCCGCTTCTTCCTCATCGTCGTCGGCCACACGCCCACCCGTACCCTCGTCTCCGGACAGGCACGTCAATTCGCCCTTCTCCCGTGATCATATCGCCGCGGGGACCGCAAAGGCTCAAGCTCAAGCGCAAGGACGAGGACAGGGTCTACCTAGCATGTCGCCCTCTGGCAACACAAACAGCTCGGCACCTGTAGCCCTTCCCTTTCCTCGCGGCCAGACCGAGCGTCGTCCCGACCCTTCCCTTACCCTGGACTCCACCACCGCAAGCAACGAAGGAGGTGCCCGCACGATGCTGTCCCGCTCCACGCCTCCACCTTCCATTGCTCTGCCACCTGGCCAGCACCAACGCAACTCCTCCGGCTCTTCCTCTGGATCGTCAGCCTCGAACGGATCTCCTCCGCCCGCCATGCTCCTGGGCAAGGGGAGCACGCCGATGGGCTCGTTCCCTATCAGGAGGCACGCAGGGTCGATCAGTGGAAATTCGGCAACGAGCGTCGAAGGTGGCACAACCGGCGGGGCAGCCTCACTGTCAGCAGCTGGAGGCGGACTAAGTGCCGAGCACCCAAGCACTCCTGCCGCCACGACCAGCTTGGGGAATGCTCGCTCCCCGCTCAGTGGGTCAAGCGTCGTACTACCTGCTTCGCCTGGCTCTGGCGGGGCTAGCAGGAGTGGGAGCGAGGAGGTGGAGAATGGGAAAGGTGCGGTTGAGAAAGAGAAGGGAAGTGGTGATGGGCTGGAAGAGGGGAAGGCAGTCCTGACTGGGGCTGAGGGACCAAGCAATGCGGGGCTCGGGCTGGTTGTGGGACCTGACACGTCTACGCCGGCTGCTCCTGCCCAGGCTCCTCCAGCTCCTCAGGCTGCTCAAGAAGGTGGCAAGCTGAGCGCATCTCCTGCTCCTGGCTCGACGCCCTCGGCGGCCCCGGCTCAGGCCACGACTATGGCAAACGGAGCGCCACAATCAGGATCAGCACCTGCGCACGCCAGCCAGGTCAATGTCAATGTCCCCGCTGCAGCTGACGACAGAAAGCATTAGCAGCAGCAGCCCTGATCTTTTGCAAGCCCCTTGTCTCCGCAATCTGGACGCCCGACCGGGCCATCTCCTTACCTCGGCCGCCCTCGTCGATCCGCTCAATGTTTTTCTACGCACACCACATCCCCATTCCCGTCTCGACGGCGGACCTGCTCTTGTCTTCCCGCTCTTGACACACAACCCTTGGCGCGCTCCTTAGCTTGTCGCTCGCTCTCGCTAGTCTACTCAATAACATGCACCCATCATCCTCTGCTCCTCTCCAGTCTGCACCTCGTCCCCGGAGTAGCGACCACTTGCAATGAGTCGAAAAGACCATAGAATGGCTTTGTAAGGAGCGTAGAGAGTGGGCGCAAGAGAGAGAAACATGAGAAGCAAAGGAATGGTACAAAAAGAGAAAGTGTTGGTTTGAGCGGAGCAGAGTTGGTAATGAGGAAGAGTCGTGGTTCTGAGACGTGGGCTGGCTACTGCCCTCACGCCCCACCACCACCGCCACCTGAAGTTGGCGCTCCTCCACCCCTCGGCAATCCGCTATTCTGCTGCTGATACATCCCTCCTCCCCCAACGCCAGCCCCAGCCTGCTGTGCCCTCTTGATGCTCCCGCTCCTCCTCGAGCCCTCCCCTCCGCCAACCTTGGGACTCGCTGGGCTAGCCACAGAGTCTGCCAACTTCTCAAATGAACTCTCATCGATTCCCTCCTCTCCTGCAAGAGCTTCACGGATCATGTTAACCGTAGACTCCAACGAGCGACGGCGATTCGAGGGCGAAGAGGTGTTCGTCGTACCGAGCGAAGAGGTGCGCGAGTGTCCGCGACGATGACCTGGGCGGTTGGTGGGGACGTAGCCTCCTCCGGCGGAGACGGCTGGAGCGCCAGGCGATGATGGGGAAGGGCCTCCCGGCGAGCCAGGAGTCGTAGGAGCGCTAGCCTCGGTCATTCCACCACCAGAACGCGACTCATCGAAGCTGCTGCTGCCTCGTCCCTCGATCGACGCCAAGCTCGCCTCGTCCGCATCGATGAGATCAGGGGGCAGGCGCTCGTTCTCGATGTCCACCTTGCGCGCATCGTCAAAGTTCGTGATGGCCTCCTTGATGCCCTCTGCTCCCGATGCCAGGCTGCCATAGGGGAGCTTGCCGGAGGGGGCAACGCTCTTGAGCTCGGACACTCGCTCGGCCTCTTCACGGAGAAGAGCAAAGACGCGGGACATGCGGCCGACGGCGAGGATCTTCTGCTTGACGACGGCGCGACGCTCCTCCGAGCCGTCCTCTGCCTCGCCGCTGGGGATGACGCCGTCCACGTCTTCCATCATAGAGTCGTCGCCTGCGTTTGCTGCTGAGGATGAGGCCTGAGCTTGAGATGCTGCTGCTGCTGCGGCTGCTGCTGCTGCTGCTTCTTGCTCGGCGGCGAGCGCTGCTTGCTCTTCTGCCTCCTCCTCGGCCTCTTCCTCGTCGAGCTCCTCCTTGCTGCAGACGTTGAGAATCGAGATGAGCATGTCCGTGATCTTCTCACCGACAAAGGGCAGACTCCAGGTGAAGACGTCCATGAAGTTGGGCAGGTAATACGGGTGAGGCGTACAGTTGAACTGGCGAATATTCATGACGTTGTTCTCGTACTTGAGGACTGCGGCCTTGTTGTTGTAGACATCGAGGTAGTTGGGAGCTGAGAAGATGGTCATGACCGAAGGGAAGCCCGTAGTCTTTGTCTTGCGATACATCCTGTAGCCGGCGTCTTGGGCTTCGTGGGCTCGAATGATGGAGAGGAGGTTGTTGCGCTCGAGGAATTGGCATGCGGCTCTGCGCGTGTGGCGGAGGGGAGAGCAGGTGGTCAGGAGTGGGGAAGCTCAATGGCAGTTCTCACGCCCGCTACGCACTGGTATGTGAAGAAGTAGGAGCAGCCGCGGACGTGATTGTGGACGAAACTCTCGTTGGTCTTCTCTGTGCCAAAGTCCTCGAGTGGGTCTGCCCAGAGGACGTCGCACATGAGGCCGTGTGTTGGAGGTTCGCGGAATCGATTGACTGCACGAAGGTCGTCAAGTGTCTGCGGGAGGGAGGTGAGGAGAATGGATGTCCATCAGTCAGTGCGGCGTTCCACATCGTGCACCCCTCGCCCTCGCTCACCTGAAGCTCCGGGCTCAGGCCGCCATGAATGCAGAGGAACTGCTTGTTCATGACGGCAGCGAGGGGCAGCGTGCAGAAGGACTCCATACACTCGTCATAGATCTGCTCCGAGTACTTGTGCTTGCACTCGAGCTTGAAGGTAAAGTAGTCGGTCAAGTGGCGGCACTCGTGGTTGCCGCGGAGGAGGAAGAGGGTGTCTGGGTACCAGATCTTGAGCGCCCAGAGGTACAGGACGCACTGCGAGCACGAAGAGCATCAAGAGACTAAGTCAGTAGGCCATCTATCTCGAGGATGAAAGCTGCTCCTCCACACGCTCACCTCAATCGAAAAGTATCCACGATCAACGTAATCGCCGAGAAAGAGGTATCGTGTGTCCGCCGGGTTACCACCGACCTCGAAGAGCTTCATTAAGTCAAAATACTGTCCATGGATATCACCGCAAACCGTGATGGGAGCATCGACCTCGAGGACATTGGGCTCCTGCTTGAGGATCTCCGTCGCCCTACGCAGAATGAACGTCGCCTGCTCATCTGTGAGCCTCCCCTCGCGATAGAAGTGGTTCTTCAAAAAGGCAATGTCCGGCTTTGTGGGGTCTTGCTGGGAAAAGAACTCCTCGTCTGTAGGCTTTCGAAAAGCAGGTGCTTGCACGTCCTTGATGACTCGCTCCTGCGTCGAGACTGTGGTGCCGTCATCTTGCGTGTGGATGGTGAAGTCGATCTCCGGTGCTGGCGCCGTGTGGCGGTTGGCAATCTGGCCAAAGGCCTTCTGGTAGATCTCTGACTTCTGTGTCATGGCGACGTGAGTGGAGAAGAAGAAGAAGCAGGGGAGGTAATGCTAAACCGATTGCCGCGGTAGCCGTCGTAATTGTCGAGATGAGGTCGTGATCCAGTGGCGCACGCGCGAAAGAGGTCCAGTCGAGTCCAGGTGGTTAAGAGGCAGAGGTGTGTCGAGTCGTAAAGCTAAAGAGGTCCAGTCTAGAAAGCGATGACTACTGTACTGCTACCCGCCTCTTCTTGATCAAATCGCGAGGTGATAGTGATGTGTTGGGTGGCAGAAGGAAGCAGCCATCGATGACGACGACACCTCTGCATTTCCACTCACTCGAGTGACCACCGACGCCTGCCTTGCTTGCCTCGAGTCGCTCGCGCCGCCGCCGCTGCTTGCCTCTCCCTTGCAGCACAACCAGATGAAGCCCGCCCAGCGCTGCTACGCCCGCGCCGCCCCCCCACTCCCGCCAGCCAAGCAGCACGCGGAGAGCCCAGAGCCACGAGACGGAACGCGCAACACAGCGGATTAGGCGGCGGCCAGTCCAACCAACACTCAGGCAGAGCGACACTCGCTCGATTCCACTCGACATCTCTATGATGGCGGACAGTGCAGGCCGGTACCGTACGCGCACGTCAAAAGTCGATTGATTCGATTGGGTTTCGAGGCTATCGAGAAGTAGCGCAGTAGCCGTTGACAAAAATGCATGGACACGACACACGCCGAAGTGATAGCTCACGGTGCTCGACGCCAACGAGGTAGAAACACGGATAGTGAAAGAGCTGATAGGCGCGTGCGCCCTTCTTAGCAGGTGAAATTGATGACGATCCCACTGTCGGGGCTAGACTCGTAACGCTGAGCACTGTAATCTGTGGGCTGGTAGAAGGCATTGTCTTTGCCGCAGTTCTGGTCGTTGCACGAAGCGCCCGAGCCGCCGGGCGTCATGTGGAAGTTGACCTGGCTCGTAGACTTGTGGGCTGCGCGTGCGATGACAAGGGAGGAGCAGTAGGTCAGCCTCACTCAAAGCCTGAAGCATCCGCTGGCACCTATGCCGCACTCACGAGGGATGAGAGTGATATCGCCCGTGCTAGTGCCAGCGCTGTTGAGCGTGAACTCAACTGAAGCGCAGTTGTTGCCATCCACGCTGCAGCTGGGCCCAGCAGAAGCGATGGCAGCAGAGACGTCGCCGTTGAAGGTGTACGTGCCGGGCTTGTAGTTGCCATGACCGGGAATTTGAAGGTAGGAAGTGGGGCAGTTAGAATTGAAGACGACTTGGTGCGTGCCGGCGAAGGAGACGGTAGCGAAGAGGAGAGTGAAGATGAATGCGAGAGTGTACATCTTGGCCGTAGCGAGTGGTAATCGGGCTGTTGATCAAGTTTGCTTGTTGGTGGGGGCTGAATGAGCAGCAGCTCGATAAGGCTGGTCTTATGTATCCTTGTCGACGCTGAGTCGTCGACCCCAGATGGTACCAGGAGTTCCAAATCCCCTCCTACTATGAGAGGACGCGCGAGTCTCTCTCCTCCACCCACACTCACTCGCACGCATTTTTGCTCGGGCGATTCGAACGAGAGTTCACCACATTGAGGCTGGCTCGCAGTGGCCCTTACGCCATCGGTGGCCGCTCGCTACGCTCAGCGTCGCTCTGCACCTCAAGATCCAGCGAACGGCACCCCTGCTTGCGGTTTCGGAGGTCGCCTACCCATTACATTGCCTGCCATGCATTTGCTCACCTCCACGCCTGATCGACCGACAGCGTTGTCCATGAGACTTGAGAGCAACATCTTCGTCGGTGAACCTTGCGTAGAAAGAGAAAGCTTGTCACCCTCGACTGTGACAGCGACCCTTGCCGTGCGAGCGGTCCGAAACACGCTTGGTGGATGCGGGGCAGCTGTGGCGTCACTTTGGCGTCTTAATGCGATCCAGGGCAGCAAGACGCCGCACTCCCGCGCCGCCCCGTCGGAGTCGAAAGACGCCCACTGGTCGCAGCCGCGTCCGATGGTTCATTAATGCCCGAGGCGTCGAGTCGGACGATTCGAGCGGTGATAGACCTCGCGACCTTGCGATTCATTGCGATTCATTACGATGTAGGTACCAGCAACGTCCGAGAAGGGCAAGATGAATGGACCTGAGCTCGCCAATAATACAAAGTGAAGCTCATATGTTTCAGGACCGCCGGATCGCCAAAGAAGAAGAGACGAGGTGCGGGTACGCCGAGGAACGAGGAACGAGGTCCGCGGTGGAAGACCTGGGGTCGCAAGTTAACTCATGCTCAAGCACCAAGTCGTGCCAGCACTCTGAAGCTCATTCTTGCTGCATGCCCTTGTCATCCGGAGAGTACGGGCCAGAGCGCAAGCGTCGTCCTGCTGAAGCACAAAAGTCGCTGGATCAAGCCCAATGTGTTTTGCTGACTCGAAAGAGTTAAAAGGCCAGCGCAGGACCCCTTCTCGTTTCTTGTTTCATCGACATACCCATCACTTGCTCGAAGTTGCCTTCGCCATGCTCAGACTCTCATTTTCCCTCCTTCTCACCGTCTTAGCGGCCCTCAGCAGCACCTGCTCTGCCTTCACTCTTAACTTCGTAAATCGCTGCCCCCAACCCCTCCTTGTAGGCGTAGCCCGCGCTCCCAATGGCCAGCCAGACCCCAACTACCACGAGGCGCGCGAGCTCGGCGCGAATGGGGGAACAGGGTCAGTGGGTGTCGACGACCATTTGACGGGCGTGCGAGCTTGGCCCAGGACGGGCTGCAAGGCTGATGGAACGGGCTGCCAGACGGGCGGATGCGTCGGAGGGAGGCTGTGCACTGATGGTGGCCTGCAAGCTGCGTGAGTGAGGTGTGACAGCTCTGACTACACTTCATCTCACTAACTGCTTCAACGGTGCGCTGTGTTTTTCGCCCCGCAGCGTGCAATACGCCGAATTTGGGTACGGCGACTTCGGCACCCAGTATGGCGGCGAACGCATCGCCTGGGACCTCTCACACGTCGACTCGAGCATCAATGTCGGCCAGTCCATCACAGACAACAAAGGACAGACGGTCGTCTGCAAGTCCGTGTCTTGCGACCCAAGTCAGAGCTACAATCAGCCCTATGACTCTGAGGCTGACCGGAATAGCCCGCTTGGGACGACCTTTACGATCACCTACTGCCCGTGAGCACGCGGGCGACGACGATGTGTTAAAATTACGATTTATTTATTCGCCTATGTCTTGCCGCTTCCTGGTGGTGGTGACGATGCTGCTGCCTCCTGTCCCTTCGTTGGCGGATTAGCTGCCCGCCCATCGCTGCTAGGGAATGAGTCGAACGGGTACACCTCGCCGTCTTCCCCTTCACGCCCCTCTGCATTCGCATGTACTCCCAAGACCTTGTACTGCGCTCCCATCCCCGTTGGGTCCACCAGTCGCTTAGCCGCTCCCTCGATGACCTTCTTCCTCTCGTCATTGTCTCCCACGGCATTCATCAATGCCCCCACGCGAGGCTCGAGTCCCAAGCTGGCAAGGAAATGAGCTTGGAACATGGGGCCCATGCCCTTTGCCTCGGTAGTGGCGAGCGCGGTGGAGAGGTAAGAGAAGTCCACATTCGCTGTGAGGTCGGCGGTTCCCGGATTGGTGAGAGGATCGACGATTTTGTGCGATTTGAAGGCACGGAAAGACCCCCCAAAGGCTTTGCTGTCGCCGTAGTCGACAATTAAGCCTGCGCCGCCCTGGGAGGGGCCTGAGGATGCGGACTCGTCCGGCTCCTTTGATGGTGCTGCGTCCGACTCTTGACCTGGCGCCGGCTTTGCCTTCTTTCCCGCCACAAGCTCGCCGATCCTTCTTGCCGTAGCCCACGATTCTGGTGAGATTTCGACGCGCTGCCCTGGTTGAAGGCGTTGGAAGCGTGGGTTGGAGGAGGCGAGGAGCTTTGTCCAAGGGGTCTCCGTGGGGCTGAGCACGTAGCGAAAGGCGGGAGATGAGGGCGTAGAGGTGGATGACGAGGCGGCAGCGGTGGCGTCCTTACCACCCTCTTTGCTGCTATTGCTGCTGCTGCTGCTGCTGCTCCTCAGGTCGGACACCTTGATCGTCGTCACGCCGGACTGCCTCTGCTCTTGCACGCCACCACTGGCAGCCTGACGCTGCTGATGCTGTACATCGACCAAGAGCTCCCTGAATCCGCTCACAGTCCTCTCAAAGATGTGAATTGGTAGAGCGTCAAAGAATTCATGCGCAACCAGCATCGTCCACTGGCTCGGGTCGATAGGCACGGCATCGACGTGAGGGAAGTACTCGACGTGCACCTCATCTGCGGCTTGAGAGCTGCCATCATTTCGAGGCATGGCGATGCGCTTACCTGCTGCGGCGAGAGCTGATTCGATGGCAGAGAGTTGGAGGCGCATCAGCCCCTCGGAAGTCTCGACGAGGTGAATTGTCTTGAGGTGTGAGAGGAGTGGAAAACGGGAGAAGGTCTGGGCGTGCCGCGGGGAGGAGTCTGTCAGGAATGGACTAGAGGAGAAATCGACATGCGCGCTGGGCTCACTCTGATCATATCTGCGAGGAGAGTTCCCTTTCCCGGTCCAAACTCGATGAGGCGCAGCGACGTTGGGGAGGAGGAGGCCTGCCATCTTGAGACAAAGTAGACGGCGAGGAGCTGCGAGCGCGGGGGACGGGTGGAGTGAATAAACAGCACTCTGAGTCTTCACGAGTCTGACCATCTCACCTCTCCAAAGACCTGACTGATCTCTGGGCTAGTGATAAAGTCTCCCCTCGCACCGAGCACATCCCTCCCACCATGCTCCTCGAGCGCCTCTTGCTGGCCAGGGGCGTTGGCTGATGCATAGTATCCTTGAGCTGGATCGAGTAGGCAGGTGCGCATGAAGGTAGCTACCGATATGGGACCAGCTGCCTGGATGCGACGTGATTGGAGGAGTCAGCATACACTCGCTACGGGTGTGAAGTGGAGCTCGGTGATGCTCTGGCGCTGACCTTGATCGAGTCGGAGATGAGATCGGCCAGCTTCTTGCTCTGTTTGGCTGCAGTGGCCGACTCAGTAGCATAGCGACGACATGATGACCATACTGCTGGCCTCGATGCCGTCGCTCTTGCTATTCTGAGGGCCGTCGATGCTCTTGTCGCCATCGTCGATCTTTGGCTGTGGGTGATCGTAGTAAGGCAGGTTGCTTTCCTCTCCGCCTGTCCGTCGTCGCCTCTGCTGCACGCGGCCTGCGATTCGAGTCGTCCGTCTCGAGACGCCTTTGTCTCTCTCGTCTCTCCGCCCCGCTTTGCCCTCTGCCCGCCGTCGTGCATCTCAACTTCAACTTCGCAACTTCATCTCGATCCTCGTGTCCCCTCTCACCCGCCAAATATCACGACGCATGGCATCACATCGCTCCACATCACAGCAAGGACAATCGTCAAGGGGACAAAACATCCAGTACGACGATGATGGCATGCCTGTGCAGCCCGCAGATGCAGCAGCTCAAGTAGGAGATCCAGCAGAGGAGGAAGAGGAAGAGGAGGAAGAGGAAGAGGAGGAGTTTGATGAGGAGGAACTCGCTCAGGGCGAAGACTTGTTGGCGCAAGATGTATATGGTGAGCGAGCGAGCTTGGGAAGGAGCAAATCAAGTCTCTGTATGCTAAAACATCACTCACACTCACACTCACCCCGCGTCCCCGGCACAGGCTCAGACTCAATCTCAGACAGTGGGACGGACTCACTCACCTGGATCTCCTGGTTCTGTTCCCTACCAGGACATGAGTATTTTGCAGAAGTGTCCGAAGATTTCATCGAAGACGACTTCAACCTGACGGGCCTCAATGCGTTGGTTCCGTTCTATAAAGAGGCGCTGGAAATGATCTTGGACGTTGAGCCGCAGGAGGACAGCCTCAAGATTCCCGACGTCAGCATCGTGGAATCGAGTGCGGAGCTGTTGTATGGATTGATTCATCAGAGGTATATTCTTACGAAGCAAGGGCTGCAGCAGATGGTGAGTGCGCGTGGGGCGGTAGCGGCCAGGAGGCCATCCGCGTGTCCAAGCTAACATCATCGCCTCACTCGGCTTCACGCGTGCAGGTCGAGAAGTACGATGCTGGCCATTTTGGGTACTGCCCGCGTGTCTTCTGTCACTCCCATCCAGTCCTTCCCTGCGGACGCTCCGATCTGCCAGGCTTAGACACGGTCAAGCTCTACTGCGCCAACTGCATCGACTGCTACGCACCGCCCTCATCCCGCTTCCACGGCGTCGACGGGGCATTCTTTGGCACAACGTTCCCTCACCTCCTCTTCCAGTGCTATAGGGAGCTGGCGCCGAGCATCATTGCGCCGCAGGGGAGCAACGCAAACTCGCTCAATCTGTGGAGCACGACGGCCAAGGGTGGGGAGCATGAGCAACACGCTGCAGCGGCAGCGGGGTCATCAGGGTCGTCGAGCAGCAGCAGCAGCAGCAGTGACAGCGAAGACGACAATGCATCGCAGCCTAGCAACGCAGCTCCTCGTCGAAGCGGCCCCTCTTCCGCAACCGCGCTCAAGCCTCATCTTGTCGGATCTAAGGAACCGCAAGCTCGACTGTACACACCGCGCATCTATGGGTTCCGCGTATCAGAGCAGGCCAAGAGTGGACCCAGGATGAGATGGTTGAGGATGAGGCCTGAGAGCTGGAGACAACTCGAGGCGGGAGTGCCGCCGAGAGGTGGTGGAGCTCCAGAGAGGCAAGGGACCGGGGCTGTCAATGTGGGAGTCAAGGGGCAGGCTGCAGCTGCGATGGCCGAGGGTAGCGCGACACAGGAGGCAGGCGGGGAGGAGGGACAACGAAACGGTGCAGTGGGGGCGACTACGAATCTGGGTCGGCCGATTGCAGGGAGAGGGGGATAGGTGCCGGATTGACAGTCGCCTACGCAACAGCAGCGAGGCGTCACGCGCAGATACGGCGGTCATGACTGGCACGTAAAGGCCCAGTGAAGGCTTGTATTCACTCTATCTTCCCTTTTCCCCTGACTCGATTTCCCCTCACGATCAGCACATAATCCGAACCATGCGATGCCGCGAGGCCGAGATCGACGTTGTGTAGCAAGATTGATACGTCTTGTCTCTTCTCCTTGCTCCCGCCAGATTGACGAGTCGTGCGACTCCTCTGCTCCTGCTGCCTGCTCTTCTGAGTCTCAGTAGACTTTGACGTCATTCGCCGACGACGTGTTGTGCCCAGGACTGCCGGATCTTCAGGCATAGCTGCACTTGAGGGCAGAGTCGTGATAGGAAGGAGGAGCGGGTGCGAGATTGACTTGAGCCTCGCCGTTACGACGAAGAGGCATTTTAGCACGCTGGCTTGCCGTCGATGTAGTGATTGCGCATTGAAGATCAGGCTGGCCTCCCTTCCGTGCGACTACGGCATCAATCTCCTCCTAATAAAGTCCTTGACAGCCTCATGCCCCTCCTCGCGCACAAAGCATACCCTCTTCTCCTCCTTCTCCCAAACCAGCACGCTCAAGCTCTTGGCGTAGTCCCGCACGAGGGCAAAGTCAGCGTGAGAGGAGAAGTCGGCGTAGAGGTAGCCTGGGTGGGAGACGAGGCGATTCTTTTCGCGCTCCCAGAGGCGGATTTGATCGGTCACGGTGATGGGCAGGAGAGGGTCCTACCAGCGAGGGAGTAGGAGCTATGTCAGCGAGTGTGCCGTGGTGATCAGGTTGAGCGGTGGGGCACGTACATTGCGGTACATCTGCGCGTGAGCATGATGGCTCAGGTACGTAATAATCTGCTCGGCCGAGATGCCCTTTGCCAGGGCCGCCTTGATGCTCTCCCGCGTAATGACCCCGATGATCAGGTTTGGAAACCGTGAGCGGACATGCGTGAAGAGTTGCAGTACGGCGATTCGTAAAGGATTGGAGGTGTAGGCGTAGAGGCGGTAGTTGGTTTCGAGGATGATGAAGCCCCGCTCTTCTGCTTCATCACTGTTGCTCGAGGGCAGGGTGGAAGCGCCTGTCGAGGAGGCAGCTGTGCTTGTGAGGGTCGTAGCGAGGCGGGTTGGGTAGAAATACGACGGGGCTGGGGAGCGTGCGGAGCGCTGTGGCTGGTACACGAGTCCATAGTCCCGGAAGTCTTGCAGGCAGTGTAATTGCCTGATAGGGCCACAAAAGGTCAGCGGGAACGACGCATGTGATTGATTTCTGTGGCCGTCGCACTCACGACTCTGGCAGATCGGCCGTGGAGTAAGCCTGGCCCACGGTCAGACTTCCCAGCATGAAGAGGAAGGAGAGCACCTCTACGAGGTCCATGCGGCGTTCCGACGCCAAGCTTAGGTATTGGAGCAGTAAGTCCCACAGTTGTGTGTTGACGTCTTCGAGCAAGAATTGAAACCCGCGCGACGTGATGCCCAGCGGCCCAGTCGCTCCGTTTCTGCGCTGGATCGTTCCATCGTCAAGAGGCTGCATCAAGTCCGAGTGACGAAGGAGGAAGAGGACAGCTTCTCGCGGTGTGGTGGCCCCCTCTGATCCGACCATATAGTGCAGTATGCCTTCCCAGCTGCTGCGTGCGTAGTCGTCTAAAAAGGCGACATCGACTGGTGCTTCGCCGTCTGTGTCGGCCGCTGGCACGCCAAAGGATTGATGGTCCCCGCCGCCCATCAAGGCGCGCTGCATCTTGTCCTGGAAGACATTGCTCAACATCAGCTTGCCCTGTTGCTCGCGCAAGATGTGTAAGCGGCCTAGACGTTGGACAGCTGCCTCGTGCTGCCTTTTGCCTTCTCCGCGGCGAATCCAAGTCATGTAGTCTGCTGTGCTGAGCGGGCCGTCGAGGAAGAGGAGGTGCATTACGAGCTGGCGAGCCATTGGTGGCAAGAGGCGGAAGACTGCGAGTGCATTGCTGGGACGTTGATAGAGGCGTACGAGGGTTTGTTGCGGCTGGCGGTCCAAGAAAGAATTGACAGTCTCTGCGGGGAGAGGAGCACAAGGCTGATGATGAGCGATGCGGAACAAGAGGTGACGACAGCGATGGCACTCACCATTTCCGAATCCAGCGGCCTTGCTCTGTGCCCGCAATGACTCAGCATCGTTGCCAGTCTTGCGGGGACCAATGGCTGTAGAGACGTTGGCCGGCTGGGCTATCGATGCCATGCGCGAGAGTCAGAGCGAGATGGTAGGGATGGCAGAGTTGCAAAGGAGCGGCAGCGGAAGAGGCGAGCGAGCGTGGAGGCGTCGAGTTGAGCGGCGGACTGAGAGCAAAAAGGGTCTTGGAACCTCGGCCATTGATGTCTCTTGCCCTAGAATCCTCTGAATCCACACTCCTCACTCCTTCATTCAGCCCCCTTTTCTCGCAGCATGCCAACCCCTCCATCCTCGGCATCTTCGACCCGTCTCTTTGTTGGCAATCTACACCCCTCTGTCAGCGACTACGACCTCGTCCAACTCTTCCAGCCATACGGCCACCTTACCAAGCTCGACGTCGTCTTTCACCGCAGCGGACCGCTACGGGGCAAGCCAAAAGGATTTGCATTCGTAGAATTCAGCAAGAGGGAGGACTCGCTCAGGGCAAAGGTCGAGCTCGATGGCAAGCCTTTCAAAGCGGGGAGGACGCTCAGCGTCAATTTCGCCAACCAGGTCGACGAGGCGACAGGCGGTGGGACTGGAAAAGCCGTGCGACGTCGCCATGACGACGATGAATTGAGACCGACGACATTGAGTCTGGTCAAGAACGCCAGGCAGGTCAAAGGAGGAGCAGACGCAAAGATTGCAGCTATGGAGGCAAAGTTGGCTGCTTTGAGACAGAAGAAGGCGGGAGGTGGGGGCGAAGCAGAAGAGTCGTCGCCGAAATCGTCATCCTCATCGGCGTTGAAGAGGGCACCAGCGAGTGCAGGGCTCCCTGTCAAGCCGCCGCCGTCCTCGTCGTCATCGACCCCACCGCGATGAAGGGGGACAAGCGCGTGACGCGACGTGGGGTGGATGGAGTGGACGGGAAGCGCGACGTTGCATCGCATGCTTCCTTTTTCCTCTTCCCGCTCCCAATCATCCGCATCATCGATCAACCATCACTCCTCTAGCCCTCACAATGGGCAAAGCAGCAAAGCTGTATAAGCGCCCCACGCTCAAGGAGAGGCAACGCAAGCAACGATCCTCGGCCGCAGAGTCGAGCGCTCAAGCTGGCAAGAGCAGCGCAGCCGCCGCCGACTTGAATGAGCTGAAACGTCAGGCAAGGATCGAGAAGCAGGCAATCGCGGTGGAAAAGAATAGGGAGAGGCAGAGAAGAGAAGCCGCAAAGCAGCAGGGAGAGCAGCAGCAGCAGCGCAGAACGGCAACTCAAGAGGTGGATGGATCGCCTGATGACGAGGATGACGAGGACGAGGGGGAGGAGGAGCAGGGACAGGAGGCAGCCGCGAAACCTAAGCGCACCCGCAGCGGCCGTGCAAAGAAGCGCTACAAGGTGGCAGAAGGAGAGGCTAGGACACCCAAAGAGGCTGGCATCGATTACATCAGGCAGTGGGAGGGGCGGCGGGCGTAGGGGTGGACATAGCCGTAGAGCAAAGCTGAGATAGCAGATGCGCAGCAACAAGGGCGCGCAGCATGCGTAGCATTATATTTGACATCACGCTGCTATGCCAATGCATTCCGACGATTCATCGCACGCCGATGAGTACGCTCGGGTTAGCTCAGTAATATGTCTCTTTGTACCACCGCTGAGCCTGGATCTGAAAAATCAATCGGGCAGTGGGGCTCGTCTCCACCTCTTTGGTCTGTGGCTGCCGCGAATGCCGTCTCCGCGTGGAGGCGGTCCGAGGTTCCCGCCATCGAGGTGAGCTTACCTTCCCGGGCGCTGCAACAAATACATAACGCCTTGTATTGCCATTGTTTCGACCTCATCACTCGATCATCTCGCAATCATGTCCGCTCCCGCCATCAAGCAGCAACAGCAGATCCCGCTCCCAGGCAACCCTGCCACGTCGGCCGCTGCCGGGCTGGGAGTCTCGCGCATCTCCCTGGGCCTCATGGGTATGACCTGGACTGACCCTTCGCAGTTCACTCCAGACGACCAAGCCTTTGCCGTCATTCGCCGCTCCATTCACGAAGGTGGTGTCACTCTCCTCGACGCAGGCCAATTTTACGGTCCGCAATCTGACCCACACGCCAACCTTAAGCTCGTCAAGCGCTACTTTGACAAGTACCCAGACGACAAGGACAAGGTTCTCCTCTGCGTCAAGGGAGGCTTCGACCTCTTCTCTCCCGGCGGATATGCAGAGAAGGGATTTGCAGGGATGAACCCGCTCACCGACCTAGACAAGCTGCGCGAGAGCGTCAAGCTCATTCGTCAGGAGCTCGGGAGCGACGCGGGAGGCAAGGATATCGATCTGTGGGAGCCCGCACGATACCCTAAGAACGTCGATGTAGGCGAGATGACACGCAAGCACATTGCATTGCGCGATGAGGGACTGTTCAGGGGGCTCGCATTGAGCGAGGTTGGAGGCAAGACGATTCGCGAAGCGTGGGAGGCAAGCAAGGGCGGCGTAGCTGCGATTGAGATCGAATACAGCGCCTTTTGCCTCGAGGCAGAGGAGCAGGGTGTGCTCGCTGCTTGCGAGGAGTTCAAGATTCCCATTCTCGCGTACTCGCCCGTAGGCAAGGTAAGGCGCGGCGCTGGACCGTGACGTACTCTCTCGTGTACACAGGCTGACCTCCCAGCACCGCGCCCAGGGCTTCCTCACGGGCACCATCACGTCACGCTCCGAGATCCCAGAGGGGGACCTCCGCCTTCGCATGGACCAATACGCCGAAGAGAACTTCCAGCACAACGTTGACGTCGCCGACAAACTCAAATCCATTGCCACGGAGAAGGGCGTCACCGCCTCGCAGCTGGCTTTGGCCTGGATCCTCGCTCGAAGCCCAATCATGACGGCTATCCCCGGTACGAGGCAGCCGGACCGTGCCATTGAGAATGCAGCGGCGGCTGAAGTGAAGCTGACGCAGGAAGATCTCAAGGAGATTGCAGACGTCTTGGAGAAGAACAAGCCAAAAGGTGGACGAGCGTTCGAGCATGCGAGGCAGCATATGAATTTGTGGGCGTGAATGGCCCGTGGAGCGTGTGCGAATACCATTGCCATTTCCCTCCCTTGAGTGCGTGGGACCAATGTTTGACCGTCTACTCGTCATCCGGGTCAGCGTCGTCTTGGTCGGCCTCTTCACCATCATCGGCGGCAGCGGCGTCCGGCTCGCCGTCGTCTGCGACCTCCTCCTCCTCCTCTTCATCCCCCTCCTCCTCATCATCATCGTCGCCCTTCTTGGCCTTGGAGTTGGACGCGCCGCCCTGCTCACCAGCCTTGCGCTTCGATCCGGCGCCGGCTCTATACGCGAGGGAGGAGAGTATGGTTAGCTGGGGTGGATGATGAGAGGAACGAAGCGCGTACTCACTTCTCATCCTCGTCATCTTCGTCCTCCTCCTCTTCCTCTTCCTCCTCTTCGTCATCGTCGTCGTCTCCACCTTCCTCATCGTCGTCATCATCATCATCGTCTCCCTCCTCGTCGTCATCTCCCTCCTCAAAGTCCTCGTCCTCCTCCTCATCGTCATCGTCGGCCTCCTCGAGGAGCTCCTTGGTAGCGCTCTGCTGAGCCTTCTCGGCAGCAGGGCGCTGCGTCTCCTTGGCAGCGGCAGCTGGGCCCTCGTCAGGGGTGTAAGGAGTGGTTGTCTTGGCCATCTTGTGGGTGGTGATTATTTGTGGGTTGATGTGGCTGAGAAGGAGGGGAATGGGGGGATTATGCGGGATAGGAGCGGATTAAGAAGGAATCAGTGGGAAGGGCGAGCCGCGTAAAGAGGGAGGACGAATGCGACGCACTCGCACTCGCGCTGGCTTCCTCGATTCGCCCCGCCGCTCGCTGAGGCGCGACACGACGACGAGCCTTCGCGTCCGTGCGTTGCAGTGGGCAACCTCCACCTCGAAGAGCAACTTGAGGCTGCCGGGCTGACGTCGCCCACGCAGCAAGGCGCAGAAAGGCTCAACGATGCGCGCCTGGCTCTCATCGAGCCGTCTTGCTCCTCGCATGAGTGGTGCAAAGGCTGATGGAAGCAACCGTCCAGGAGATCGAGAGCTTCGCGTCACCCAAATGTAAGGAGCACCCGTATGTCTGCCCCTCGACACGTGAACGATAATGGAGCAAGGGAAGAAGCCGCCACCACGTGAACTCGGTCGCTCAGCACCTCCTCCAGCCCAGCAGGTCAAGGCAAAACATCACGATAGCATTACAGCAACCTGACCGTCTAGTTGTTTGGGTAGAATCCGCCCTTCTCGCTCTTCTTGCCAAGTCTGCCCTCGCTGACCAACTTCTCTAGCAGAGGAGTCTCCGCGACCATCTCAGCAGAGATTTCACCCGTAGCGACGCGCGAATCCCTCCAACCCTTGGCGATGTGCGAGAGTGTGTCGAGTCCGACGAGGTCCGAGAGCTCGAATGGACCCATAGGGTCTGCGGGTGCGTGCAATAGAAGACGGTGGTTAGTGACATTCTGTGGTAGCCCATGACGTCAGGCGCACTCACATCCAGCACCGAGCTTCATTGCCGTATCCACATCCTTGGGGGTGGCCTCTCCTCGCTCAACGAGTCGAATGGCCTCGAGCATGTACGGGACGAGCAAGCGGTTGACGATGAAGCCTGGTGAGTCGACGCAGGCTACAGGCGTCTTGCCAGACTTGCGAGCGACGTCCATCAGGGAGTTGAAAGCCTGAGCGTGCGCGAAGGAGAGCGTCAGGATTAGCCAATGCAGGCAAGGCAGACGTGGCATGACAGGTACGCACATCATCCGTCGTCTCCTTGGTGCGGACAATCTCCACCAACGGCATCTGAGGGGCGGGGTTGAAGGCGTGGAAGCCTGTGCGGGTGGAAATTCAATACGCAGGTTCAAGACTCTGCCCTTGTCGCGCAGCACTCACCTCCAAAGAGCTCCTTCCTCTGGACGCTCTTGGCGATGTCTGTGATGCTCAATGAGCTCGTGTTGCTCGCAAAGATGGCCTCCTTTGGCGCCTTCTGGTCGAGGAACTTGAAGAGCTCCTGCTTGATGCCCACGTTCTCGATGATGGCTTCGATGACCTGGGGGTGGCGGGGTGAGGAGATCAGTAGGCGGATCTTTTCACAAGATCCGGCAAGCTCGGACTCACCAGATCGGTGCTCTCCACCGCCTTACCAGCGTCCGTCGTGACATTGATGGAGTCAACGATTCCCTTGACGAACTTGGCCTGCTCCTCCTCCCCTTTGTCCGCCATCTTCTTCTTTGCGATGCGGGTCAAAGACTTGGAGATGATCTTCTGCCCGTTCGCAACAGCCTTGTCCGTAACGTCGGTGAGGGTGACATTGTACCCTCCCTTGTGTGCGAGGATCTGAGCGATCCCGGCACCCATCAACCCGGCGCCGAAGACGGTCACGTTCTTGACATCGCGGGCCACGGCTGGTGAGGTGGAAAAGGCGCGCAAGGCCGATGAGGAGGCGGTGGGCGCCAAGGCTAGACGAGTGCGAGCAGTTGCGGCGAGCATGATGATTGGAAGTTGTGGTTGAGTTGAGGATGAGAAGATGCCAGGATCGCCTCGCAATCTTGGCTGACCTCCGGCAATCAATGCGAGGCTTTCCGCCTCCACGATCGAGGCGGGTGTGAAAGAGAAGCCGGCTGGGCCGAGGTGCGGGCGCGTCGGTGAGCTCAATGCGCTCCAATTTTGGGCCTTCATCTTGAAGTCAACTGGACCAACCCACCACCTGCTGAGGTAGGCCTCGAAGACTCTGCAATCCGCAGCCCACCATCGCGGCCTCACCACCTCGTTCGAGATGGCCCCCGTCTGGAAGCATTCTGCAATCGACGCGGTTTCGCAGCTCGCCACGCCTCATTGTCGCACACACGAATCATGAGAACGTACTTTCTATGAGACAAAGTCGCTTGATAATACAAAGGGGCTTGAAAGCAACGAGGGAGAACACGGCCTGAGACTCGCTCCTCGTGCTACTTCTTCGCTGCGGCAGTAGCAGCTGCCAAGGCAGCAGACAGATCAAGATGGAACGCCGGGCAGAGATCTGCGCCCCACAAGACGGCCACTGAAGCTGCAGACCCAGCGTCGTCGTCTTCGTCGTTGCGGCTGATGGCACCTTCCTCAGCGAGGCGGTCCTTGTTTGTTGAAGAAACAGAGGAGGTAGGCCGAGATGTCGAAGCTGCCGCGCCCGAGTCGAGGACATCGACGTCATCGACACGGTCTGCCGAGGAGGAACCACTGCCCTTGTCCTCGGCCTGCTCTTGCCTTCTTCTCCTCGTGTGCTCCTCGATGCGACGTAGCGCTTGCTCCTGCGGCCCGAGAGCATTGCGCGTCGATACGACGGGTGCAATCTCGATGACATGGCCCTGCGTTGAGCCAGTGCCAAACCCACCAGCCAGGAGAGCTCGGCGTACCCAAGGCGAGAGGAGGGTTGCGAAATGAAACTCGATCGGCTGCCCCGCGTAGCGTTCGAGAGCGGCACGAACATCGACCAGCGTTTGGACCGACGTCGTGTCGACGTTGGCTACGCTGCTAAAGTCGAAAATGAAGGCGCGCAGAACTGGGCGTGGGTCCTCCTGGAAACCGCCGCCAACAGCCTCGCCTATCTTGGCGTCGAGATTGCGCTTGGCCTTTGAGAACGTAAAGGGGCGCAAAACCTTGGCCAACAGAGGATTGATCGGACCAGGATCGTTCCAAGGACGATCGCCGGGTCGAGCATAGGCAGAAGCTCGGCCAGGTCGGGTCACCGTCTTGACGTGCTGGATGATGAAGTCGCCGAGGGCAGAAGCGTTGGGGTACGTGAAGGCCTGGCGGAGAGCGAAGACGATTGTGAGTACGTTGGGATTTGTGAAGCTGACTGGCGGCACTCACCTCTTCGAAACGCAGCATCAAGACGCCAGGCGGAGGAGGTGTGACCTTGACACTTGGATCGCGAAGCCCGCCGCGATCATCGAGGGGGACAAAGGCGACCCGACTTGGCGCATTGTCGGTCTGTGTTGCCTCCGGCGAATCGTCGTGCCGAATGTCTACCGTTCCGAGGAAGCTTGCGCGTGGCTTGGCGATGCGTACAAGGAGTAGGACCAATGATGCACCAATCGATGTGTAGACGCCATTCTCGAGGCTGCTGAAGACGCTGACGAAGACGGCGGCTAGGAAGATGAGCATCTCGAAGGGTGAGATGAGCCAGAAGCGGTACACCGCGCGGGGTGAGGCGAGAAGGTCGATGACCCTGAGAGCAGGAAGTATACAGCGTGGTCCGGTCAGCGTCAGCAGCAAGCGAGGCGTCAAGACTTGGTTGGTGAGGTACTTACGCGTGAATGATGATCGCTGAAAGGGCTGCCGATGGGATCCTGAGGGTAGAACAGGTGATGCGCGAGGGTTAGTAGAGGCACGCTGGTACCGGGGGACAACGGGAGCTGTACTCACCAGTAGAAGACTCCATTCAAGGCGTAGAGTGCAATGACGACAAGCACTGCAGTGACCCAGCCAGCCAGAGGAGTTCGGACGCCCGACTTGGCCTTGATGGCGGAGCGCGAGAAGGAACCAGTGGCGGCGTAACCGCCCAAAAAGGGGCCAAAGATGTTCGTCGCTCCGATCGCGAGGAGTTCTTGTGAGGGCACGATGCGGTAACCATATTGACGACCAAAGGAACGCGAAATCGCGATGTGCTCGAGCAGGAGGACGATGGCAGACACAGGTAGCTCGCTAGCCATGTCTGATAGAAGGGTTGTGTTGAGATTGGGCACACCGACGTGCTGGAATCCACGAGGAACCGTCTTGAGGAGGCTGATCGGATAGCTCTTCTGCTGTGCGTACGTGTAATTGTTCCCAACCCACAGCCTTGCTGCGATGGTGAGGACGATGATGACAAAGGCGCTGCGGAAGACCGAGATGAAGAAGCACACTCGTGCTGCCTTGGGATAGCGCCGAGGGATGTGGACGCACGCTGATCGGATGGCATACAGCGAGAAGAGGGCCGTGAGGCCAAAGGCGGCATCGATCTTGGTGCGCGGTAAGCCCTTAAGCGTGTCAATGATGACCCTGTACGCCGCCTGACCATTCGTATTGACCCCACTGATTCCCATCAACTTTGGGACTTGTGAGGCGGCGATGGTGATGGCTGAGCCCGTTGTGAAACCCGCAATGCCTGGCGATGGGATGAATTCAGTGATCCAGCTGGGATGAGGATTGGAGCGTCAGCCGTTGTCAGCGCTCAATGCCATTCGCATCGACGCACCCAAGACGAAGTAGACCCAGGCCTAACGTGATGACTCCACACATGAAGGCGAGTGCCGAAGCGATGACCTCAGGAGACCATGCGTCCGTCCTCGACATGACCTTCACGATGACGTTACTGCGCGGTGACTCGAATGTCAGCTCTTTGGCGTGTCTAAGCAGAAGAGAAAGGCAATGTCCTTACCTAGTTTGCAGCGACATGACGGCAACCTGGGCGTGATCGGAGCCATCGTAGGTCAAGAGTGAGCGGGGGCACGTCCTCTCTGTCTCGACATCTCGTTACTTACAGGCCCTACGGAGACGTCTTTTGATGTGGCAAAGAGGGGATAAAGGACCACTCCCGTCAAAGACGAGTAGAGGCCATATTCTGGGCGCAAGCCAGCGAGTGTAGCGTAACTCATACTCTGCGGAACCAGTACGAGTGCGACGGTGATGCCGGCAATGAGGTCTCCCACACCCCACTGCAGGTTGTAGCGAGTGATCCAGTGCGTAAAGGGGAAAAGAGAGTCGAGATAGGCGGCAGCTTTGGAGCCTGGATGATTGAAGATGTCTCCAAGCCAGTCCTTGGACGAGACCATGGGCACGCCGATGCGATGTGCCTCGATGTCATTGTAGCCGATGAGCCACCTCCAAGCTGACTGTCTACCCTTAGCTACCGACGAGACGCCGTGCGGCTGCGTCTCTGGCAAGTGTGCTGGGTCCTCCTCTTCAGCTGGAGAGCGAAAGAGGCGCGACATGGTAGTGATGATGCTAGTGGGGAGGCGAAGGAGGAGGAAGGAAGGAGGGTGGATGGGGGGGCAGCCTGGTCTGCGCGAGCAGAAGCCAGTTAATCTATAGCGCAGTCAGGTTGAGACCTTTGGTGAAGGCTCTGAGCTGGGTATGATGTCGCACGCAACTCCGTCAAAAGATGCTGCGAGTAGGACAATGGATGGTGAGGTGAAGTGAGGTCGAGAAGGCGACGTGGCGATGCGGGGACGTCGTGTGGCGTCGTGTGGTTCCTGAAAAGACCTCGTCAAATTGAAAGGCGAAGGTCGAGGCGTGGGAGGATCAGGAACCGCCAATCTCGAATGATGTTCAAGAGCGAACAAGTGTCGCCATCGCACGACGCGCCTAGCGCATCCAATGCTACCTTTGAATTTCCGGCTAATAGCGTCGACCGCGAAGCACGACATCGCATACAGCCATGAGTTCATTGCGCAGACGCGGGACCCTAATTCACGCCGCCACGTGCGCACGAGTGGCGCTGCAACGGAACAAGCGGCAAATCAAAGTCCCGTCGTGCAGCGGCAGCGCGGGCGAGCCCAAGGCAGGCCACAAATAGTCGTACCCTCAATCGTGCTTTGCATTTCTGTGATTTGGCCACATTCGATACGGGTGGATGAATTAATGGTAGGGGTGAGGTCAAGAGAGATGGAGTGATAGTCAAGGTAAGAGAAGAGTGGTGAAGAAATAGAGTAGTGATGTTTGAGAGTAATGACGCTTGGGGGGATCATGCCACCGCTTGCATCACACGCGGGTAAGTACGCCTGATCATCTCGAAGAGTTCGGGGTTCTGTGAGGCGAAGCAGTCAGCAAGCGCACCAGCTCGTCCTCCTGCACTCCACACTACTCACCTTCTGCTGAAGAATGTATGGGTCCTCGGCCAGGGCGACGAACAGCGTGCTCGTGCCCGAGTTGATGGCGCCGTCGCCGAGGGAGAGACAGATCTGGATACCCATGGCGACGGCGACGAGGAGGATGACGGAGATGTAGGAGCTCTGATCGTTGATGTACGTCGGGTCCGTGCGCTTGAGGTAGACGTAGGCGAAGATGCCGCTGCGTCGTGTAGTGGGGGCGGGCGAGCGAGAGCGTCAGTAGGGGATATAATACACTTCTCGGCGCCTGTACCCACGTAATGACGCCGACGATGACAGAGCCAAAGGAGAAGACAATGCCCGTGAGGCAGTCTTGAGCAATTGCATCAATTCCACGATCCTTGACCAGCCTCCACGTCTCCTTGGCGGCCTTGATGTAGCTGTTGCCGTAGAGGGCGATATTGATGTAGGCATACTTGTTGAAGAGCTCGACGGCCCATTGAACGCATCCGAGCAAGCAGTTGGCTACGCATGCGATGGCCGCACCTACCATGTCACCGCCAGCCGCTTCACTGGACTGGACGATACTGAGGACGGCGCGCAGGAGGTCGAGGAGGGCGATGATGAGGGACCCAAATGCGAGGGATCCAAGGGAGAGAGAGATGGCTCGTCCAAAGGACTTGATGGAAGCTCCCCGCGCCTTGTCGCCAGGCAGCGCGTAGTACCACGCGCCAAAGGTTCCCGCAATCGTGGTAAAGAAGACGGCCTTGATGAGCTCGCTGGTCCAGTAGTAGGCGACGCCGATGAAGACGATCAAGCCCGTTACCGCACCTGAGCCGGTGTTGCCTCCCGTACTGCTGGCTGCGCCCGAGGGCGAGAAGCGTTGGTAAACGCTCACCAAAGTCCATGCGGTCCAGATGGAGAAGAAAGCCTGGATGACGGTGCCAAGGAGAGCCCAAAAGTAGACGGACGGATGGCTCTTGGTCGCATCGATGACCGTTTTCAGCAGAAGACGGGTGAGGGGAATGCGCGATCGCATGAAGAAGTAGGAGACGATTGAGAGGATGGCAAAGAGTGTGAAGATGCTGCGGGCGCGAGGGGGCGCAAGCGGGGTGTCAGCTGCGGTTCAAAAGGCGTATCTCGCGGGCGCTACTCACATGGCAGCCGACCAGAACTTCTCAATCCAGAGGTATACCTGGCAGAGACGATAAGGTAATTCAGGGTCATTAAACGCTGCACCAGATCCGACTCGTAACTGTCGTGCCGCGCCGCGCACGCACCGCATAACCGATGTTGAAAATGACGCTGAGGATGAGGGTGAGCTCGAGGATGAAACGTGTTGCGACGCGCACGAGAATAAGGTAGAGGATGCTGAACACCAAGGCTACAGCGCAGGAGAGCGTCAACAGAATGGCAGTGTGTTGGTTGAGCGTGCCACTGCTGCCTCCAGTCGAATCTCCTATGCCGCCTTGGACACCGGAGATGCTGTACTCTCGCAGACAGTAGACGCTGAGGCCAACGAAGCCACCAAAGACGACGAGCCAGAGGACGAGGAAGATGGGGTCGCGTAGCCTTACTTTGGCGGGCTTGAAGCGCTCGCCCTCGTAGCCATTGGGCGCGAGGGGCATGGGTCCTCCGCCATTGTATTTCTGGTCGTAGCCTCCTGGACCGCCGGCCTGTTGTTGGTAGTACTGTTGCTGCTGGCCGCCTTGTTGGTAGCCGTTCTGAGGTCCAGGGCCATACGGACCAGATTGTTGCATCCCGTAGCTCATCTTGCGCGGGCTGCACGGACTACAGGGGAGAGATGGTGATGATAGGTGGTGAAGATGAGGTGTGCGGGCCAAACAGTCAGTCGAAAGGTGACTGAGGAGCGAGCAGGCGAGCATCTAC
Source organism: Jaminaea rosea (assembly GCF_003144245.1). Lineage (NCBI taxonomy): Eukaryota > Fungi > Basidiomycota > Exobasidiomycetes > Microstromatales > Jaminaea > Jaminaea rosea. Next base: position 90,700 of record NW_020289992.1, on the reverse strand, counting down.
CGTTGATTGCTGCCTCGCACCACAGCCCGTTGTGCCCTGCTGCCCCTTCCGCTCGATGCGCTAAAATGCCGCACCTGCATGCAGAGAGCCTCACCACGACGTCAAGGAGCGGCTTCTTCGCTTGCCCGCCCGCCATCTGTCTTGCTTCCGTTCCGCCTATCTCGACATCGACGAATGCGATGGCTCGTGCGTGGGTTATGTGCGTTGAGGCAGCTGCGCTTCCGTAAGCGATTGAGCTCTTGGGCAACTTGGATCAGGGTCCAGAGGAGAACGAGCGCTGCTCCTTCCTGCCTCCGCCTTTCGTTACCAAACAACAACAACAACGACAACGACAACGGTCTGCAGGAAGTCGTAGCCATCATGGCCCCTAAAGCTGGATCCGCACGTGTCCTCTACTGGTTCCGCACCGACCTGCGTCTTCACGACTCACCAGCTCTGGCCAAAGCCCTCGCCCTCTCCCCCAAAGCCTTCTTTCCCGTCTTCAACTTCGACCCGCACTATGCATTCGAGCAAGCAGTGGGCGCTCGTCGCTTTCGTTTCTTGCTCGAATCGATGCAGGACCTCAGCGACGAGATTCGAAAGATCAACAAGAATTCACAGCTCCTCGTCACACGCGGAGACCCTCGACGGCGCATCAAAGAACTCTGCGAGAAGTGGGAGGTCACCCACGTCGCTTTCGAGGAAGACCACAACGATTACGGCCGCACTCGTGACGCCGAAGTACGTCAGGCGCTCGAAAAGGCCGGCATTGAGATCGTCTCCTGCGAAGGTCACCACCTATACCCGATCAAGGAGGTCCTCAAGAAGAATGGCAACAAGCCTACGACGTCGATGAGCGCATATCAAAAGGCAATCTCGTCGCTCGGGGACGTGCCTAAGCCAACTGAGACGCCAAAGTCACTGCCCGACCCTCTCGCCCCCGGCTCTGACAAGGTCGACATGAAGAAGCTCTTTCAACTCGTCGACGACCTCGCTCCGCTCAATAAGGATCCTGGACCGCCCGAAGTCGACGTCAATCACGAGAAGCACGGTGGGCAGCGACACGGCGACGTCACGCTCTACGACACTGTCGCAGAGAAGGAGAGCGATCCATTCGCAGTCCCCACTCTCAAGTCGCTCGGCATGGATGAGCCCCAAGACAACATGTGCAAGCCCATTCGCGGTGGGTCCTCTGTAGCCCTCAAGCGCCTCGACGACCTCTGCAAGGATCCGTCCTACCTCGCTACTTTTGCCAAGCCGCAGACAAGCCCCTCGACTGACCCCGATGCTCCTTCAACTACGCTGCTCTCCCCGTACATCAAGTTCGGCTGCCTTGGCATCCGCTACTTCTGGCACAAGACCAAAGAGACCAAGAAGAAGCACAAGGGTGGCGGTGTGACTGACATTCCCGAGGGGATGGAGGGTCAGCTCCTATTCCGCGACATGTACGCTGCGTGCGAGGCTGCCATTGGTGACGCCTTCCATGGTGTGAGGGGCAACTCGATGGCCAAATACTTTGACTGGTATCTGCCTGACGCGTACGACGACAAGGGCAACAAGATTGTGCCTCGTCCGCGTGGGGACGAGGAGAGTGAGAAGAGACTGGCCGCCTGGGAGTCCGGAACTACGGGCTTCCCTTGGATCGACGCCAACATGCGTATGCTGAGGCAGTGCGGATGTGAGTGCGCGCGCGCGAGAGAGGCAGCATCGCGATACGGCCCACTGACCCCTCTCTTGCACGTTAGGGATGCACCACCTGGGCCGTCACAGCACGGCAGCCTTCCTGACTCGCGCTCAATGCTTCATCTCGTGGGAGCGAGGCGCCGAGGTGTACTCCAAGTACCTCCTCGACTGGTGAGCACGATCGGCAAGAGCATCGCAGGTCCTTAGCGCTGATCCTTCTTCCCTCGCTGGCAGGGACCCTTCGTCCAACTCCGGCAACTGGATGTGGCTCTCCGCGACTGCATTCTTCTCGCAATTCTTCCGCGTCTACGGCCTCGCCACCTTCCCCGCGAAATACGACAAGGATGGCTACCTCGTCCGCAAGTTCTGCCCCGAGCTCAAAGACGTGCCCAAGAAGTACATCTACTCGCCTCATCTCATGTCCGACGCTGAGCAGAAGCAGGCAAAGTGCATCATCGGCAAGGACTACCCTGCGCCTATCCTCGACGAAAAGGAGGAGAAGCAGCATTGCCTCGACCGCATGGGGTACGGGTACAAGCAAAAGCTGATGGGTGACGCAAAGGAGGTCATGAATGGGTCGGCCGAGGACAAGTTCAGAAAGGGGCATGGCATCCCTCACCCTGCGCTGTTCGAAAAGGGAAGGCAGGACAAGAAGATGTACGTGCGCAGGCGGAGGGCTAGGAGTTGTGCAGAATACTCACTTTCTCTCGCCCTCGTCCCCATCCTCGCAGCCCCGATTGGGCCAAGGCTCCCCCTGCCGACGAGGCTCTCGACGGCGTCAGCAAGGAGAACAAGGATGAGATCGAGCCCCACGAGACGGACAACCACGATCACGAGGACAATGAGAACGACGAGACGGACGCAAAGGATGTCAAAGCCGAGGATATCGGCGCCGCTGACGCCGAGAATGGTGAGGGAGAGGGGTCCAAGGAATCGGCAGCAGGCTCCAAGCGCAAGAGCAAGAGCGGTGAAGGCGAAGGTGACAGCAAGCGTCAGAAGAAAGGCGGTAAAAAGTAGGCGGAGGGCGGTAAAAAGTAGGCGGAGGACGATGAATTTGAGAGAGCAGACGCTTCGACGAGGCTGGCTGTTGGGCTATTGACATGACGCGGCGGGTGGCTGACTCAAGGTTTGCTTTTTGTCGATGTGATCGCGTTAATGATACACGAATGCGAGGTAGCGAAGGACGTTGCAGAGGCGTGTCGTGGCTTCGTGTTGTGAGGTGTTGTGAGAGTGGTGGGGCTTGGGCGTGGGCGGAGTCTATTGATCTTGAAGAGATGGTATGAATGTGCTAGTGGCCGTGCGAATAGTGTGATGCTGATTGAATGCTGGTGAAGTGTGTGTCCGGCTGAGTGCTCAGCTGGTGCGCAAGGGTGTGAGGTTCTGGAGCAAGGCCCACGATGTCCCACGCGTGTCCGACTGGCTTCGAGCCCTGGTAGAGAAGGCCGCTTGCGAGTGAACAGGGCTGAGATGCCCTTGAGCGTTGATCTTGGTGAGGCTGGTCACCGAGGGGCTGCGGTCGAGGCGCGGAGAGGTGACAGCCGGAGGTTTCCAGCTGCTTGACAGGCTCTCGATGCTTGTATTCGCATTGCGTTGCCCCCATGCCTGCCCGATGATGCCGTCACTCTTGCGCCTGTTGTGGTGGATACGTCTGATGGCCTCAGCGGCCGTAGCAGTTGCGGTGGCTGCGCTCGACGTGCTCGCACGCTGATGCTTGCCAAACTTGGGGACAAGAGACTGAATGGGGCTGCCCGAGGTGCGAGGAAGGCTGAGTCGGTGGTGAGGCTTGGTCGGAGCGAGGATAGGAGAGCCACTGGTAGCGCTGGGTCGACGGCAAAAGGAGAGGCAGACGTTGAATCGAGTTCGTTTGGTAGTGCTTGGGTCTTGGCTGCCATCCTCGTAGTGAAGCCATTCGACGCATTCGCACTCGGGAGTACAGGCTGTGTCTTCGCTGATGTCGTCGGCGAGATCGAGATCATCATCGTCGTCTCGATCCAGATCGAAGGCGAGGTCCTCGAGGTCGCGGGCCAGAGGATCGTCGTCTGCGCAGCAGGGCCTCAGGCTACGGCATCGACCTCGAGGAAGCGAAGGTGGGCTGCCAACGGCAGGGCGAATGGGTCGATCGTGCGGCGGCAGGGCTGGCATTGTGGCAGGCGAGTCAAGAGGTATTGCGAGAATGGTGAAAGGTGGAAGAGTTCTACGAGGGAATGATGGCGGCGATGAGGAGTGCGGCGGCGCTAGCAAGGGGGGAGCACCAGGGATAACTGCCCCGAAGGTGGTGAGGACACGCAGGCCTACTTTGTGGTGAGCGGGGCTGATAGTGAGGGTAGGCGCGGGTGGTGATGGTAGGGAAGCAAGAAGAAAGGACCGTCGATCGCGGCGACGATAAGCTTTTGCTGGCTGGCAGATTATCGAGCCGTTGCGGACCTAAGTCCGCGACTTGCTGGCCGATGGCGAGCTCGCCGCTCGTGCTCGTGCTCGCCGCTCGTGCTCGTGCTCACACTTCTTCCTTCTTCCTATCTGACTCGCTTGGCTGGCAACGAGCGAACAAACACAGCGTCCCTCCTCGTCCGCTCTTGCACCACGACCACTTTCGAGTCAATCAGGTCCCGCTCAGCGACGACCCCTCAGCGGCGGAAGAACAAAAACAAGGTCGAAAAAGGGACCAAAAGGGCCCGTGCGCAAGCTCAGCCGGGCCGATAAACGGTCCGAAGGCACCTCGCCAGCTCTCTCAGCTCGCAACCCGTGGGCGGTGCAGCGCAAGAGCACGGCAGCGAGCAGGGTGTGGCACCCCATCTTCCTCGCTCAGCTCGCTCGCCATCAATGCCTCGAATGTCGGAGCAGTCAGAAGCACTTCGCACCAGGCCATAGCAGCCAATGTGACCCGGGTATGATACAATTTAAGGTAAAGCGGGGCCATCGAGTCATATGACGGGTCAGACCAAAAGAAGACAAGGCGCGGCGCACCCGCATTGAGTGGCCGAGCAGGGTAGCGCGGAGGAGGACGGCGCCGAGAGGGTAAGGTTGCGTGCGCTGCCGGCCCTCGCCGTGGACGCCGCCAACGCCGCCAGAGCCGCCCGCGCCCCCGCCGCTCGCGCCTACACCTTTGCCCAGATCTCTGAGCCGACGGCAAGGATGAGGTTGAAGAGATCATCGCGATGCAAGACGTTGGAGAAGAAGAGCGACGACTTGTTGGTGCGCGCAATCTGCAGGCCGGGAGAGTTCCAGATCAGGAGCTGGAGCGACTTGGTCTTAGCCAAGCCAGCAATGTCTTCAAGTGGTCTGCGAGTGTGACAAGGGGACAGAGAGGTCAGCTCAAGCGTGCACGTAAGCCCACACCTCGCGCCTCGCGCCTCGCTCCCCGCTCCCCGCTCCCCGCACCTAGCACCTCGCACCTCGCACTCACGTCTTGCAGCTCTTGTGCTGGCCGAGGCCGCGAAAGTAGACGTGACGAGTCGTGACCGTAAGGTGGCCGGGCACACCACGATGCTGGCAGAAGAATTGTCCGAGCTTCTTTGGCTTGAATTGCTTCTCGCCGTCTCGACTATCGCCAACCTCCTCTTCCAAGCCCCAGAGCGTATCCTCTTCCTCATTGATCGGTCGCATCGCACCCCCTGTCGAGTGAAAAGGGGATGGGTAAGCAGGGTCAATAGCTAGTCCCGAGTCTTCTACTCTCTCGCACTTACCCTTTACGGCGTGCGCTGCCTCGCTGCGACGCTGAGTCTTCTTCTTGGACGATGAGCGGCCCGTAGACTGAGCCTTCTCTAGCTGTCGTCGTCGCAAAATCTGAATGGCGAACTGGGCATCCGTAGGCGAGCCCCACAGTGACCACCAGACGGGGGAGAGAGGGCGACGATAGCGTGGGTAATGTGACTGTAGTGGCAAGAGACAGAAGAAGCTGGCATGGGAGGAGAGAGGAGTGAGTCGTGGCTGTGGCTCTTCGGCACGTCTTGCCCGTACTCACGAGAAGCCCAAGAAGAAGAACCTGCAGAGTAGTGAATCGGGTCAGTCAGGGTGTGTCTCGTCATCTCGGGCTGCGACGCCAGCTCACCAGAGCTTCCAAATGTAGTAGGCCGGCACCACCGTCACGACGACGGTCAAAATCGAAAACAGCGTAAAGGTCCGCCAAGTAGCTTGGGGGTTACGCCACAGAATCAGATTCTTGACCTTTTCGTGGAAGTCTGCAATGTCACCCGCAGCCAGCTGCACAGCAAAGCCGTACTTGGCGGCGAAGCGCTTGTAGATCTCCAAGATGTCCAAGCGCGAGCGTCGTCGCAGCCGTTCTGCTAGACGGTCAGCCTCGACGCCTCGAGCCATGCGTGCGCGTACCTGTTCATGTAGGTACGATGCCTCTGGAGGGAAGAAGCGGAATTGCAGGATATCTAGGCGGGGCCGGCGAAGAGATGTGAGCTCTGAGTACAACGACGCCCCCTCTCTAGCCGCACTCACAGTACATGATCGAAAGTCCAAAGGCCGTAGGAAGGAGATCGGTCCACCACAGCACAAAGTAGAGCATCGCAGCCGTAGCTGTGCGACGAGGGTTGTCCCAGCGATACAATCGGCGGATGCCAAAGCCCAGCCTCTCCCAGAATGGCGCGATGAGGTAGAGCCTGCGAAAAAAGGAGCCGCAGTTAGCAAGGGCATACGCTGTAGACTCCTCGTCTCCCTGCGCACACGTACCTCTCGAGATGACTCCTCGCTCTGCCCTCGCGATACGTCTGATCCGTGGTGTTGTCAAGCTCCTCGGGCGCGTACCGCTCCACCAGCGCCAAGATGTAGGCGATGCAGAACGCAACGCCATCAACGCGCTCACCCTCGCGGGGGTCTACGGTCGCTTCGATCTCGCCCGACTGGTCGATGAGCTCCCACGCTCCATCTGTCGCGCCCACCTCGTTCGGCCCGCCATGGTACTCGTGCTCGGCGTCGTGTACATTGTCGACTGGATCCGCGACGGCCTTGAGCTCACCGACTGAACCTTTGCCGCCGACCGATGCTTGCTGAGAAGGCGCTGCATTTCCTTCCTGCTTCTGCTTGTCAAGCTGCTTGGCGAGACGCTCATTCTTCTCGGTGAGGCTACGGCGGCCCAGTGGGGCACCAAAGAGTGGCATCTGTGCGTGCGGGAACGATTGTCAGAGCTCGTTTCCTTCTCTCGCTGCTCGCGACGCGACACTATGCACCTCCTCATCCTTGTCTGGCAGTCCCGTAGAGAGACCTCTCGGCACGAATCCAGTCTCGGGCGACCACTTGACGTGCGGTCCCTGCGAGCTGTTCGGATGCGAGCTGATAGGCTGCGACTCCCCGCCACCCAGAAATCCTTTGCGCTCCTTCTTCGGCGATGGTTGAGCGACTTCTCTTGGCGGAGGGGCCCCTTGACCCTCTTGCCGCGCCAACGCCTGCAATCCTCGATCCACGTGTGTCAGAACCGTAACGCGCTTGCCCTCCCTCGCGGCAACGGCAGCCTCGTCTGGGGGTACGCGAAAGTCTTCCCACTGCGGCATCCTGCGTCGAGGAAAATGGAGCGAGGCGGGCACTCTCACTTCGCGCGTATGACGATTGAAGTTCTTGAGGAAGCTCTTGAGTTCGAGCTCCTCGAGTTCGAGTAGAGGAGCACTCAGCTTCGAGTTGGCGCCGCCGCTGGCCAGACTTTGATCGCCTGGCGAATCTGTTGACCGCCAGCTCTTCAAAGATCGCGTGGACGCCGACTTCTGAGGAGGCTGCGTGAACTCCTCGTCGAGAATGGATGCCGTGGAAGAGAGGGAGGATGATGATGAGGCAGCCTGTAGGACAGGCGTGTCGTGCGTGCCTGATGGTGATCCGGGGGAGTTGGCTTCTGTCGCAAAGCCGTCGTGGAGCAGAGTGGGACTTCTGGCTCCATCCGCTTCCTCTCCCTCCTCGCCCTCGTCATCGGAAACGTCAACTCCGCAGATGCCAAAGTAGCTGGGCTTGGATGCTGACGGCGGCGATGTGCGAATACGATCCTGCTCCCTCGCGTGATGTCTTTTGCTATGACCAGGCGATCGCGTGGGCGGCTGTAGATCGTCAAAACCTCCTGGTACCTCCTTCTTTGCCTCGAGCGTCTCGCGCGGCTCAATGACCTCGTCGGGCGTCTTTGGCTTGCTTCTGACTCCTGCCTTTGTCACCTTGCCACTCTTACGATTCGCTTTTGCCAGCCGCAGTTCGTCTTCTGCCTCTCTGATCTTCTCCTTCTCCAGTCGGTCCTTAAGCTCCGCGGCTTTGAGAAAGTGACCGTAATCTCCCTCTGCATCGCTGGGCGTATGCTTGCCGCTTGGTAGGCGTGATGAAGTAGACTTGCGTCGACTTGGGCCCGACTTTCGAGGCGACGTCTCTTCCTCGCCCTCTTCCTCTCCATCCGCCACCGCCGCAGCCCCGCCGCTGCTGGCTCGTGATGGCTTGAGACGGTCGATGAAGGCGACGAGCTTGTTGGATGGTCGTCGGCTGGCTGTTGGTGATCGCGTGATCCCTTCTGTGTCGTCGACAAAGACGTCGCCCATGGAGTCGCGGCTCTTGCGTGATCGTGGGCCTGCCATGGCGGCCGTCGATGACGAAGAGGGAGAGAGAGGTGCGTTGCCAGGATAGCGTGGTACTGATGCTTCCGATTGCTTTGCAGATGTGGATGGCTGAGGACGGCGAGAAGAGGATGGCAATGATGAAGATGAAGCTATGGACGACGAGGATGAAGGCCGCCGTCGCTGCCTTTGCAGCAGGCGCGACCCGGATCGCTCTTCGGTATCAGCCATTGTCCAAAATTGGAGCAGGCTAAGCAGACGATTAAGCAAGGGACCCCCCTGAGCACCGAAAGATTCGATGCGATAGCGCTGCCCGTCGTTTTGGCCGCTGGAAACCGGGTTCGATGCCCACTACAAAGGGATGCTGTGTGAGCAGCAGCAGCAGCCAGGCAACAAGAGCAGCAAAGACTTGGGCGCAGGTCCCGGGCAATTGCAGAGAAACCCTGGTCTCGCAGATGAGCTGACTGAGCAAAAGGGAACGCGTGGAGGAGGAATGTGAGAGTGAGGTGGTCGAAGCCAAGGCCGGTCGGTATCCCTACGAATCCGGCGGTCTAAGCAGGCGGGCTGCCGGGACGACGGGTGCAGGCGCGTGGTGCGTCGGAGTTGAAAGCGCCCTCTGGCTGACGACCCTCTTGCTATTTGTGGCGTTTCACATGGAAGCGCGAGGCGCGGGCACAAGGTAATCCACCGTAGCTCAGGCGGCGAGGAGAGATGTCGATTAGTTCTGACGTGATGAAGGCCGTGGCGAGATAATGTCGCGATGGTGCAGCCAAGATTGCAGACCAAGACAAGAGAGGTTCGAGCGACGAGGTGCAAGGCGCGTGGTGCCGCCAGTCGTCATCACCATAGGCTAGCTTGGTCCACTCGTGCGAGGTTCGACCACCTGGTGGGTGGACCGATAGATGGCCGATGGAGGAAAAGGAGGAAGAGCACTACTGCTGCTCGCTCCTTCAAGTTGCGAAAACCCATGATACTCAATGAGCGGCGGCCTATATGCTCGGCGCAGCGGTCATTGCACGAAAGCTTGCTCTTGAGGGTGGGCGTGGAGTAGGAAGAGGGATGGTAAGATGCGGGCTATCATGGACTGGCTGAGCATGTATCTGCCCGGCATTGAAAGACAATGGTCCGAGTGACACGGCAACTCGCAGGAGATGCCAGGGCCCTGCGTTGTAGAAGTCGGGCGTGAGAAGGCGGACTGGCCGTCGTGGCGCTTGGCTGAAGTCCCAAAAAAGCTGCAGCGAGCGGCGCACGGACGGACGGACGGAAGATGAGCGGAGAGAGAGTGCGAGTGCGCCTTGACCTCCAAGCCACATCGTACGAAACAGTACGACTCAGCGTCATGGCCGCCTCTCCTTCTCCCGCTCCCACTCGCAAGTCTGCTCGATCGGCGGCTCGCAAGGAGTCGCGCGAGTCTGACGGCGGCCCGAAGCAAGAGAGCGACGAGGAAAAGGAGAATGACAAGATGGCCAGCTCCTCTCGTCGACGCTTATCATCGTCGTCGGCCGCCTCCTCGAGCAAGCATACAGAGACTGCCCTGCTCCAGCCTCAGGCCCCCTACCCAGCCGTTGAAGCCAAGATCAACGACTCGATCATCTACGCTTTCTTCCGATACTGCGCCGAGAGGCACAAGATTTACCACCGCAAGGAGGCAGGAGTTCCAGCAGCAGAGCTCAGCGAGGATCAGCTCTTCGTCAAAGGCAGATACGGCAATGTCTTCCGTCAGCTCGACCGTGGCAGTGCCTTTGTGCGTGACAACATCATCAACAAGGGCGACCAGTCCAACGACGAGATTTGCTTCCGCGTCTTTCTCTACAATGTCTTTTCAAACACAGAGACCTACGCGCGATGGGAGAAGGAGCTTGGCGAAGTGCCGTCGCTCAAGAACTTTGACGTCGCAGCATACACCAAAATCCTCGACCCAGTCGTAGCGGCTGGCGGGCGTATCTACTCGAGCGGCTTCCAACTTGTTCCTCCCACCAATGTCTTTCCCAAGATGAGCGGGCACGCCGCCTCCCTCCGCCTGCTCAAGCTCATGGTCGACGTAGGCTTGGCTGAGAGGATCCAGAAGTGCAAGTACATCGTCGATGCCAGCGCGCTTGTGCAGACGCTTCCCACGCTCGGCGGCTTCCTATCACTCAAGTGAGTGGCGTGCAAGTACGGCCGTACAGCGGCGCATAGTGCTGACTCCTCGTGCCGCTCTCGCTCGCACAGCCTACTCTGCTACCTCAATGAGAGCCCTCACATCAACCTCGAGTACCGCGACTGGGCTTCATGCGGGCCTGGAGCTCGAGAGACGCTCGCAAAGATCTTTGGACACTCTGTCATCAATTCAGTCGCCATGGAGGAGGCCGGGCTTCTCTGGCTCAAGGAGAATCAGTGGCGCTACTGGGCTCGCCTCGGTGAGGATCCTCCTCAATGCCCTGGCATCCCGCCTGGTATGCGTGTGCTTGACTTTGAGGTGAGTGCGCGAGGGTCGTACGGTTGGAAGGACGCTCTGCTGACCGCTCGCTCTCCTCAGAACGCCCTGTGCTGGCATCATCGCTACATGGCCGCTCAGCGTGCTCAAGGCATCCCCTTCTCGGCTAATCCCGAATACGATGCTGCAGTCACCGACATCTCCGTTGACCCTAGCAAGATCGCTGCCTTCGAGGAGAGCGAGACCGAGAAGGCCGAGGGGGCAGTCGAGAGGGCAGTCGAGAGAGCAGCCGAGGAGGTGCCAGCAGCAAGCGCAGGCCCAGCAAGCGCAGGCTCAGCTCAGAAGGATGACAAGACGGGAGGTCATGAGGCCGAAGGGGCGGTAGAGATGGGGGTCGAGTCAGGGGCAGATGACACAGGTCCATCCGGAGGCGAGACGGGCGGAGGGTCCGAACAGATAGAGGCCGAACAGAAGGCAGTAGGTGCAGGTTCGTCCGAAGGCGAAAGGGAGGAAGTAATGGAAGTCGAAATGAAGGTGGAGGAGGGAGACTCGTTGAAGGAACAACGAGGATGCGAGGAAGACTCGACTGAGGAGCAGCGTGGAGGGCAGCGAGACGCGTCCGAGGAGCAGAGCGAAGGCGTCTACGAGATTGAGAAGATTGTCAACCGTCGTCCCAACAGCAACAGCATCTTCCGCGTCCGCTGGGCCGGCTACCCTCCCGAGGTGAGCGAGCGCGGTGCTTCAATGACGAGACGCCGAGACGCAGTGAGCTGACCTGGTCACCCTCGCTAACACGCCGCTAGGACGATACCTGGGAGCATACTACCACGATTGAAGCTGGTGGCAAGGACGCACTCGACGAATTTCGCGCTTGGATCACGCTCGTCGAAGATATGATTGCGCACATCAACAAGAATCTCAAGTTCAAGACTCGATTCATCACCAAGGGCTGTGACATCAAGAAGAAGAAGGCGAGCGCCGTTGCTCGCGCTGCTTCGGCCCGCAAGACGGCCGAAGCAAGCAAGAAGAAGATTAGCACCGCTGCCAAGGCCATCTCTGCTCGTCGAGAACGCGGTTCGTCGAAGCGTCGTCGTTGAGCGGGAGAGCAATCCCGTCGCGCGAGGAGCTCTCTAGCTTTTCTCGTCAGTCACCTTTTGTCCCTCGAGCCCCTTTCGTCGAGCCAATCTCAAGCCACGCATATCCATTCGTCCGTTCTCGCGCTTCCTTCGTATCGTCGGCCGTGTTGAGCCGATTTTTCTGGTGAGATGGTGGACGGAAGATCCGAAAGAAGCAGCTCGAGTCGCGTGTGGCTTGACATGCCAAGGCACAATCGCGCAGGGCAGCCCAAAAAAAAATCGACGAATGGGCGCCGGCTGTCCGGCTCGCAGGGGAGACGACGACGAGATTTTGTTTCGACCGGGACCCTGAGTCGCGGCGGCGGTCGTGTCGACTGGCCCTCGCGGCTGACACCACGCATCAGTCAGTCAATCGGACGTAGCAACTCATTGCAGCAACTCAACGCAACACACGAACGATGATGCACGCTCGCGAGACGTGCGAGACGTGCGAGACGGCTGAGCAAGGATGGAGGTCGCACACACATCTGGCTTCTTAAGCGGGCGAAAGCATGGCAAGATGACTTGAGACTGACCTCCGCCTTTTCTACTTCTACCACTCATCTCCCCTTTCCCCCATCCTCTTCGTCACTCCCATCCTCCTCATCGTTCCCATCCCCTCTCTCACCGCTCCTTGCCTCATTCATGCCGATCTCACACGATACGCCGCCCGCCATCAGCTCCTCGAGCACTTACGAGCTCGACACGATGCCTCAGAGCGAGTCGAGCACCGTCCGCATTCCTTCATCGAGCACCACCGACCTGCCAGCATCCAACACTCTGTCCACTGAGCCATCGACTGTGTTTAACACGCCTCGTGCCTCGACGTCGCTCAGCAACCTCGTCGACGCTTACAAAGCTAGGGAAGAGGGCAAGAAGCTGTCCGGCGAAGGCGTCGAGTGGCTTGTTGATCCTCCCTCTGCTGTCAAGGAGCACGATGCCCCGTCGAGCCTCTCACGCCTCGATTTGCCCAGCTCACCACGCTCGCAGGAAACCATTACCATCCATAAGCGCGAGGAGAGCGGCGCTACCACGCACCCTGAAGACTCGGAGCAGTACATAGTCAAGGTGGAAGGCGACAAGGACCCGTTGGATGCGCACAATCTGCCCTTTGCTTGGAAGTTTCTTGCCTGCTTTTCCGTTGCTTTCAATGCACTCATAGTCAGGTGAGTGTGCGAGCGTGCAACGAGATGTGGGTGCGAGCAACGAGTGACCAGGCTGACCTTTCCTTGGCGCTCCGCCCACGCAGCTCCTTTGGATCCGCCTACCTCTTCATCACACCCGACCTCGAGCAAGCATTCGGCGCTAGCCAGACGGTCGTCACCACGGGCTTCGTAGTCTACGTCATTGGATGGGGACCAGGTCCGCTCATCTGGGCTCCCCTCGCCGAGTCCATTGGTCGTAAGCCCGTCTACATTGGCTCTTCTCTCGCCTGGACATGCTTCAACATCGGCTGCGCCCGAGCTCAATCCGTCTCGACGATGATCGTCTGCCGTTTCTTTGCAGGCTTCTTTGGCTGCGCTTGCTTGACGAATGGTGGGGGGACCAACACCGACATCTTTGCTGGCCTCGCCATTGCACGCAGCATCGCCTTGTACTCTGCCGTCGTCTTCCTCGGTCCTGTGCTGGGTCCCATCATTGGCGGCGCTATCCAGACGTACGCACCAAGCGTAGGATCACTCGAGGGCGACACTGCAGGCTGGAGGTGGCTCTTCTACGCAGCCATCATCAGCGGCGCCTTCTCGACGCTCCTCTACGTCATCTCGCCCGAGACTCTGATCAACAAGCGGCTGCAGAGGCGTGTCAAGGAGCGCAGACAGCGCGACCCACTGCATGCCCCTCTGTATGGCACTGAGGCTGACAAGCATGGGATGTCGACGGTAGCCAAGATGGCGAGCGTGGCTGGTGGTGCTATCAACATGTGAGTGCGCGGCGTGGTGACGTTTCCCTCCTGTCCTCGCGGCTGTCCTGACCATGTCTAGCCCCTCCTCCCCCGCACCCCGCCAGGCTTCGATCAGAACCCATCATCGTCTTTGTCTCGCTCTGGCAAACTACCGTCATGGCCATCATCTACCTCTTCTTCGACGCCTTCCCCGTCGTCTTTGGTCTCGGCCACGGCTTCAACGCCTTTCAGACTGGCCTCACGTTCATTGGCTGTGGTGTCGGTATGCTGGCCGCCTGTCTATGGTCTTTGACGGTCGACCTCCACCTCTGGATCAGGCGCCTCAAGCGTGCCAACATGGAGCGTCAACCGGAGATGCGCCTGCCTCAAGGCCTCATGGGTGCCTTTCTCACGGTAATTGGACTCTTTTGGTTTGGCTACACGAGCTTCCCGAGCATCCACTGGATGGTACCCATTGTCGGCTCAGCCGTCTACTCCTTTGGCGCTCTGAGCGTCATGCTGAGCACATTTGCCTATGTCGTGGACACGTACCTCGCTCGGTCCTCGCCCGCCTTTGCTGCGATTGGGCTCATCCGATCAGTAGCCATCGGCGTATTCCCGCTCTTTGGCGCGCAGTTCTACCTCAACCTCAAGCCTCGCAATGCTACGCTGATCCTGGCGCTCGTTGCCGTCGTCGAGATTGCCATCCCGTTGGGGGCGATGAAGTGGGGGCAGAGGCTGCGCAATAAGAGCCACTACGCGATGAAGACGACGTAGGGTGCGCGGCGCGGCGCGATAGACCATTCTTTTGTTTCTCTCGCAGCTATGACGGCGCTATAGACTTTTCATGTTGTTTGTTGCTCAGCTATCATCATAGAATATCATACCTCATCCATGCGAGCGCTGCGGGCGGTGATCTCAGAGAGAGTGGAACGGGGAAGGAGCTCGTCCGTGCTTGTCTGCTTGGGTGGAGCTGCTCTCTCTGCATGCACGCGACGCGCGCCTGCCTCGTCGTCCCCTTTCCGTCCGCCCTCCATCGATGCCAATCTTTCGATCCTAATCTTCCTTGCAATCAGCTCTAAGCGGAGCAGGAGCAGCAGCCCTCCCCTCCCCGCAATGCCGGCAAAGAGCACCTCGTACGCCTCTACGTCCAAACAGCCCCGCGGCCGTCCGCCCGTTGCGAGCGCATCGCGCAGCAATGGTGGGCCAGCAGCCTCGACAAACCCCATCGAGGTGGATTCGGAGGGGGACGACGACGAGGACGACGACGAAGTCGAGGAGGGCGAGGGGGAGTACGTCATCGAGGCTATCCTGAAGAATCGATACAACAAGAAGACGGGCGTCGACGAGCTCCTCGTACGATGGGAGGGCTACGGCCCGGAAGACGATACGTGGGAGCCAGAGGTGCGTGCTGCGGGCGCGTAAGAGATGCGACTGATGGGCGAGGAGCACGATGAGCTGACGTCCGTACCCCCCGCCGCGACCCGCGCAGGCCAACATCAGGGAGACGGCAAACGACATGGTCAATACCTTTTGGGCGACGAAGCCTCATCCGCGCCAAACGGAGAAGCGTGAGGCAGAGAGGATCAAGGAGGCGCAGGAGAGGAAAGCACGCAGGAAGGCCGGCAAGCAGGCGCAGGCGCAGGCTCGGCGAGAGACTAGCGATAGCAGCAGCAGCAACGAGGCGAGCGAGGCTGTAGGATTGGAAGCAGCGAGGAAGGCGCAGCGCAATGGCCGCTTGGACAAGTACTTTAAGCCTCAGCTCACGGCTACGGCGACGGAAGGCATGGACGAAGACGACGAGGAGGAGGAGGAGGAGGAGGTGGCAGCGCTTGCCAATGTGCAAGATGCCAGCGTACGAGGCGGGCTGGCACTACGTATCGAGATGAACAAGCTGGAGACGTGGAGCAACAAGGGCGTCAAGGTGAGCCGCGCGTCGCCTCCCCCTTGCTGCTAGCCCATCTCACGCTGCGCCACGCCCTACGCCCCGCGCAGATCTTCACCATCGTACCCATCGAGGAGGTACCCACCTTCGACGAGCTCTTCCCGCAGTCGACGGAGAAGCAATTCCTCGCCTGGATCCAATTCAAGGGCCACAACCACAAACTCCTCTACCCGCTCGAAGACCTGCGCGAGAAGGCGCCGCAGGTCGTCATCGACTTTCTCGTCACCAACCTCAAGTTCTCGTAGCGCCGCGCGCCGTGCAAGCGCTGCGCGACTTGTCCCTATTCTTATCGCTCCTTTTGCGCCGCCGCTCCGTTCATCTCTGCCCGACAACAATCTTGACGATATCCTTTCATGAAGAAGTTGCTACCGCAGCGCGACACGCCGCAGACTCATCCTCGCGATGTGCGATCGCGATAGAAACACAGCCAGCTACCCGGCCGGTTCCGTTTCGCTCTTTCTATGAGAAACATACACAGCGCTACGCATTGTTTGTTACTGCGTGGATTCAAGCATCACTCTAAAAGCAGGAGAACAGCAAGACAAGCTCGAAGCCTTCCCTTGATTCTTTATGTCCTCGCAAGGCGCCAGATCTCAGTGACCCTTCGCTTCCGAAACCTCTTTCGTGAAGAGTTGGGGTAATTAGCAGCAGATACCTCGTCTTCCGCCAGTCTAGAGTGTGTTCATTAGGAAAGGACCAACGCGAAGCAATGCTAGCTGAGGCTAAATCGGCCATGGGACTTGCCCAACATATTAATGTTACCGAGACCTGCCGTCTGGACGACAGATGGAGGACGACAATTGCGCCGTGAAGGCGCGGATTGCTCTACCGTCTCTGCATCTCCCTCGGCGGCCACCATAGTGTGACCAAGACAATGACGTCGCCTCATTGGCTTAACAAAACTCATGACAACTTCTCGTAGCTTGTCTTGACTTGTGGCGAGGCTCTGAGCGGGCAAGAATTTTCGTTCGTCATGCGCGCCGCTGAGCAAGCTGCGGGCAGCGAGCAGCTGTGTCTCGTACGCGTTGAAGAGGTGTCTGACAAGCATCATGCTTCCCCGACGAGACAATTGCCTGCGATGAGGTATAATTTGCGTAGCTATCGAAGTCATATGATGTCATCTGACACTCTGCAAACGCTGTGAAAGTATTCGGAGAGCTTGTCTCGATGATTTATGATGACGTCCAACGTCTAATGGGCTTTGATGTCGATGAAGACCAGCACGCGCGGCAAAGGCCTATCGACCACAGTGTCAGCCGCGGCTCACTGTCCCGCGCGCTTTTGCCTCAACGCGCTGCGCCTCGCTGACTCGATCTCTGCTGCTTGTAGCGAATGCCCTTCTTCACCTTCACACTTCTGCATATTCAGCTGCTTCTTTTCTGAGTCCAACTGCGTGCCGCAGTGGAATCGAATCCTGTCTTGTTTCATGCGCAGCGGTCCTGCGAGATGCATGGCTGCGGCGAGCATTCGCGATACAATCTCGTCGTGCTGTGTATGTGCGCTGTGTGGGGAGAAGATTTGGATCCAAGCCATGTGAGCCTCGTGTGATCCTCGCAGCCTGGACGACGCCTTTTGTTCGGTGCGATCCTCAAGACAGCGCGGATGTCAGCGTTGCAGAAAACATTGCTGATGCCGCGTAGCCGTTGCGTCTTGACCGCCTCTCCGTCGTCTCGCTGCGGCCAGCATGGCGATGTCAGCTGAGGAGCATGCCTGGACTAGCTGGGCTTCTGTGCGCTTTGCCGTTCGCTGACCACTGCGCTCCTTGCTCCTCAAAGAGCCTTTGCTCTATTCGTGCTTGCTCATAGTTTGGACGGCGGTGAGAGCTGAGCAAGGTGCTTTGTGCCGTGAAGTTTTCTGCTCATCGCCTGCAGATCAGTCGCGCTCTCACGCTGCGTACTCACTCGTTCCAGTAAATATGTTCCTGCTAGATGGCGCCCGCGGAGCTCTTCAGCCGCCGCGTTCGGCCGCCGCAGGCTCATTTGTATTGCGATGCGAGTGGAAAAGAGCGACAACTTCTTCCCCTTTACGTGGGCGTCGGCTGCGGTCTCTCGCATCGCCGCCACACCTGCCGCGCTCGAGTCATCCTCGGCTAGGTCGGGCTCAAAGCTACCTCCACGCCAGCGCCGGCTCTCGCGCGCTTCCTTCTCTCCTCCCCATCACTCCGCCATGCCGATCGACGCCGATGGCAATGCATACACTCCAT
Organism: Jaminaea rosea; assembly: GCF_003144245.1. NCBI lineage: Eukaryota > Fungi > Basidiomycota > Exobasidiomycetes > Microstromatales > Jaminaea > Jaminaea rosea. Next base: position 72,953 of record NW_020289992.1, on the reverse strand, counting down.
ACTGGCCCGTGGTGACCATCACACCTCCCTCTGGCCGCTTCATCATCCGCTCGGGCGGTCTGAGCCGTCTCGAGGTCGAGAGCTTTCGCGCCGTCATCAAAGACCAGTCGACGGCCAAGTACCTGCCGCCACGCACGCTCAACAGCGACGAGGAGATCGAGAAGATGCAGCGGGACCAGGTCATTGCGCCGTGGGACCATCGGCGGACATTTGACATCTGGCAGGGCGACGACATGCCTGGCCGGCTAGCCATCAACTACCTCCAGCTCTCGCCGGATCACGAGCATCTGCCCGGGCCGGAGCGACCGATTCTACTGGCTCAGATGGGCGTCGCGATGGACTCGCGCTTCTCCGGGCGCGGCATCGCGAAGGAGGCCTTCCTCGCGGTCCTTGACTTTGGCTTCGAGTCGATGGGCGTGCCCTTGTTCCAATTCGGTACAGAGGAGCGCAACCTGGCGATGCGCGGGTAAGCAGGCCGAGGCGCACGCCCAGCGGGAGGCGCGCTGACCACACGATTCGTCTCGTTCGCTCGCACGCCCAGGATCCTCGAGCGCCCGCCCCTCAGCCTCAAGCCCATGACCGAGCACAATCTCGACGCCGAGCAGGCCAAAGTCGTCGCAGAATGGGGCAAGCACTCGCTCGTCATGGTGTGCTACCAGATCACGCGAGAGGAGTGGCAGCAGCGTCTGCGCGGGGCGTGGCAGGCTCACTTCAAGGCGAGACACTCCAAGGCAGGCCCCACGTCAGCGTAGAATGGACTCAAGATCGTATGACCATGTAATAGTACAGATGTGTGGAGATACGCGAGCTAGCCGCTAGCCAGATTCGATCCTCGCCAGCTCGGCTTCGAGGGTGCTGTCGATCGACGAGCCAGGCGCAGACGCAGACGCACTCTTGTCCGCTTGCTCAGCGTTCGCGGGGGCCGCGCCCGCGTCATCGTCTGCCGCCTTGCTCGACCCCTCTTGCGTAGACTTCTCAACCTTGCCCTCCTCGCCCGCAGCCCTCTCATCCGCAGCCTTCCCGGCTTTTGCGCTCTCTTGCGGCGCACCCGCCTCCTCGAACCCATCATCGTCGTCTTCCTCCGCACCCCCCTCCCCACCCTTCGCCTCCGCAGCCGCATCGTCCGCCTCCTTCTTCTTCTTCCACTCGACCGAAAGCTCCTCAATGCGCTTGCGCCACTCCTTGCGGGCCTTGGAAGCACTCTCGGCGCCCCACAGCTCGCTGCTCTTGTCCTTCTCTGGGATAATCTGCTCCTTGAACTGTTGGAGATTGCGGAAGAAGCGTTCGAAGTCTGCGCGGGAGTGGAGTGTGCGACCGGTCAGATATGTCAGTCCGCGTACGGTGCTTCGTGTGCGGTGCTCCACGGCCCCCACGCATGCTCACATAGTAGCACGTATAGACCGCAGTCGGAAAAGTTGCTCTGCTCCGGCACGGCGACGCAGACGGCCTTGGCCTGCGGTGTGATGTGGATCTTGCGCTTGTCCAGAGCCTCACAGCGCAGGTACTCATTGACCGCCTTGGTGACCGAGGGGTGCGTACCGCCCAGCGAGTCGAAGGTCAAGACGACGAGGTCCTCCTTGAGCTGGCCGCGAAGGCGTTGCGCCACCTCCTCGGCGCGTTTGGCGTTCTTGCCGCGCGGTGCCGGAGCAGGTTTGGTGACGTTGGGCGAGGTGCGAGGGGTCGAGGACATTGGTGGAGATCGAGCGCGCGAGTCGACGTCGATGATCATGCGCGAGCTGCTCGCTGCGCTGGCTCTCGCACCACTGGCTGCGTTGGCTCTCGCCCCGCCCGCTGCGTTGTTGTTCCTTGATCCGGCGCCAGGGTGATTGACGGAAGGACGAGGTCGAGGACGACCACTCGGTACAGGGTTTGACACTGGCGCGAGGGGCGGCGAGAATGACATCGCTCTCTGCATCGACTCGCCGGGCACAATCCTCATCGGCTGCCTCTTTGCGTCTCCTCCTCCGACTAGCGAGCCACGCCCGCGATTGGCGATATTCGACGAGCCGTCGACCATGTCCACATCGTGACTGCTCTCATCTCCCTCCTGCGTGTTGCTCAGATCAATGACAGGATGGTTGACTGCACCGAGGTCGAGGACGGTAGGCTCGCCAAGCGTCGTCTGCCCCGCGAGCATGCCACCCGCAAAGGGGAACTTCGACGGTAGAGAGTCTTGGATCTCATCGCTGTCAGTGCCGCGTTTCCCCTCCTGCGACGTCATCTCGATGGAGTCCGCGCTCTCGCCCTGTGCAAAAGGTAGACGAGTGGCTGCGGCCGCGCTTGGCTCGCTCTCGATCTCATCATCGCTGCCAGCGCGGTCGCGGTCGCGGTCGCCGCCGATCGTGAGCGCTGAGTATGATCGTGCAATTGCAGCAGCAGTCTCCGAGCGCGGTCCATCTCCTCCGCCGCCCGGAGTGGAAGCCCTGCTGTCTATGGCCGTCGCTTTGCCGACGCTGGTGCTCGGGCCGTTGCTGGTGCTCGGTCGCGCGTCATTCGTGCTCGGCCCTGCCTCGCCATCGGATGCGTCCGAGTTGATCGTTCGATTACCCCTCGTGATTGAAACCCTCCCCGACATCGCCTTCGACCGCGTGGCTCCGGCCGGAGGTGTCATCTCGCGAGGCTCGGCGGACGAGTCGCGAGCTTCTAATGCAGCCCCTGGATTCACCACAATGGCCAAGTACCAGTGCAGATTCTCATTGATCGGGATGACGAGGTAGTCCTTGGCAAAGATGTCGATCTTGGACGTCCACTTGCGCACCTGCTGGTAGCAATCGGCGACGCTCTTCTTGGTCTGGTGCAGCTGACGGTAGAAGAAGGAATTGAAGACGTAGAGGTTCTCGAAGAGGGTAGGGCGTTGCTTCTTGATGGCATTGAGGTGGTACTTGAGGCCAAACTCCACGATGGTGTCGTTGAGGAACTCGCCGTCGAGGAGGCGGTCGCAGTCCGACTCGAATACCGAGACCGACCCTGGCCCCTCGATTGGGTAGCGCAGCTTCATCGAGTCGGTGGTCCGAGTGGGACGGCTTGGCAGGATGCCAGAAGGGGATTCCTCCCTCTCTGACAGCTTGAGTGAGTTGCCACCGAGCCTGGCTGATGCCCTGCGTGCGCTGTTCCGACTACCGTAGGTGGCTGCGTTGCTAGGGCCAGCGGCAGGGCTGCCTTCCTCTCGATTCGCAGACGCAGACGCGGACGCAGACGTCCTCCTGAGTAAGTCCAACGCCGTCGGCGGAGAATTGGAGTCTACACTCTCGCTGCGCGGACTACGAGGACGAGCACGAGGCTGCATCGCCTTGCTACGCGAAGTGTCCGCCGGCGGAGCAAACGTCTTGCTCGTCGCCATCTTGGGTGACTGAGAGGCTCTGCGCTGCTCGACATTCTTGGCCGCTTGCTCCTTTTTGCTGAGTACCTGATCTAGCGTGCCCAGCGCGCGCTCCGCAGCATTCTCGTCGAGGAACTCAACTGAGCAGCTCTTCGAGGCCTGCATGGAGATGGCCTTGCCAAGCGCATACCACTCGCCTCTGTCCTCTTCGTTGCCCCATAAGACCATGGGCGGGTGTGGGCCCGACTGCTTAGGATCGTAGTGGATGAGGCGCTTTTGGAGCTGGCGAGTCGTGGCCGTCCCAGGTTCAGTCTGTATGCCCAGAAAAGGAGCTCCTCGAGTCGCCATCTGACGAGGTGCAAAGACGCGAAACAGGTCGGCGACGTTGATGGCGACAGTTGCCCCGTCGAGATCGACCCACGTCAGACGGAGCGAAGGGTCTGCTGAGGAACGCATGATTCTCGGACTCTGGTGGCGTAGAATGGTTGCCTTGCCGGCAACTTCGACGGCGACGATGGAGAGGGACACTGTCTTGCTGCGAGGTGGATTCGTCGGCGACTCCGGTTCTTTCCGCCGCTGGGTGGAAGCTGGATCCTTGCCTAGCATGGCGCGACGCTTGGAGGGGCGAGTGTCGGTCGGTGTGGGTAGAATGTCCATTGGATCTCTGCTCGACTCGCTGCCAAAGGGCGAAGAGCGAGAGAAGTTGCCGCGCTTTGCCGGTCGGTCCTCTTCCTCCTCCTGGTCGTCGTCTGAGAAGCGGCTGTGGACGGGAGCTCGACTGCGTTTGAGGTTGAGCGAGGGAGATGACGATGGGGCAGAATGAGCGTGCGACGTGGTAGCCCGGCGATCATCTTCGCTCTCATCGTCGTCGTCAAAGGTAATTGCCGAGCCAGGGTCATGGCCGCGCGACTCTTGCGGGCGGTGCTGTCCTCGGGCATCACGATGCTGGGGTCGAAAGTCGAGAGGCTGCGGTTGGCGAGGTTGCTGCGCTTCACGAGGATCTAGCTGCGAGCGCCCGCCTGAGATTCTCCCCGACAGTGGCTTAGAAGGCCGTCGACTGCTGCTGCTGCTGCTGCTGCTGCTGCTGCTGCCACTCGGCGGTTGGTGGGTCAATGCTAGTGTTGGCGGCTTGGTGAGGGGCGTGGTGCCGCTGCTGTTGCCATAGAAGTTGTCGGTCGCAATGGTGGGCGGCGACGAATTTGTGTAGGGCGACTTGACGGACGTAGAGGGCTTGCGACTGCCTCCACCGCCGTTGGAGCGTCCGAACATGTGGGAGGGCATTCTCGATTCCGAGGCGATGCCAATGCTGGCCTCGATCTGCGTGGGCGCAGCGTGGGTGCAGCGTGTCAGAGCATGTAAGGATAGCATACAGGGGGAAAGACGACGCTACGCCACGCCCTGAACTCACCGAGAAGCCTGCAAAAGAATTCTCGCTGCGATGAGAGCGTATGAAGCTTGATGGCTGGCCTTCGTTGCGTCGTCTGCAGGGCGAACAAGGGGGAGCCAAGGCGTCAATCCACCGCTCGTCAGGCTTGTCTGCGCCTCGACGTGCTGACATGTGTGATGCTGGCTTGTGAGACATCGTCGTCGTCGAGGCCGTCGTCGCTCGTCGCTCGTCGCTGGCCGATCGTCGCTTCACTGACCTCTATGTCGTCGTCGTCGTCGTCGTCGTCGTGATCGTCGCCGTCGCCGTTGTCGCCGCCGCTTCGTCGTTAGGATCTTGGCGCAGTCTCGTCGATGGTGGCCACTAATTCGTGATGATGAGGGGCATTTCCAGCCGCCGGCAACGCGGCCAGACGTCGTTGGAAAAGGTGTCCGTGAAGCAACTTGCCACGCTTCGAGACGACGAGTAAGGGAAAAGGGAGGCGCTGCAATGGTAGCGAAGCCAAGTCGTGAATGAGCAGCGAGCCCCTCCGCTTTCTCGCCTCGAGTCGGAGCGGACGAGCGGATCGACGGAACTGGAGATGAGAAAGCGCGTCGTCGTCGAACCAACACCAGCCACGAGGCGGCCATTCGCACACGCACGCACGCAGCACGCACGAAGTCAGTTCAGCCAAGCATTACATTCATTCTGAGCAGTCAGGAGCGAAAGATCCGTCGCAGACACGCCGAGCTACTGCAGATACGCATCCAAGGGCTCACCCAGCACGCCCTCCACCGCAGCAATGAACTCGCGCGTCGCAGCCACCACCTCCAGCTCGTCGCTCTCCATCAACTCGGCGATGTGAGGGACCGTCTCTGGCACTAGGCCGAGCAGGACGGAAGACAGGCTCGACTCGGACCACAGCGCAGTGAGCACATTGAGCGTAGACGATCTCACCGCCACGTCGTCGATGCGCAACGGAGTGAGGAGCGAAGAGTTGAGCACCTTGAGCGACCCTTCGTCCGGTACGCAGCGCGCCAAGCTGACCACGGCGGGCGAGACGGCATCGCGAATCGCCTCTGCTCCGCCAACCTTCTCGACCAGGCTGGCGTTGCGCATCGAGAGTTGACCCACAAACGCAGGCGAGAGCTTCTCGAGTCGCTTTGGGTTCCAGAAGGTGCCCTCATCGTAGCGCGCCGACTTGTCGATACTCGTGAGTACGGCAGACCACAGCTCGGCATCGTCGAGCTTGCTGGTACGATAGCCCTCCAACAGCTCGATGACCAGGTCGAGCATCGTGGCATAGTAGTGCGAAATAAGACCGCGCAGCTGCTCGTGCAAGGCATTGCTGACCTTGAACAAAGCGATGCGACGGGCCACGAGGCCGGAGTCGGATAGGGGCATGTCGTCCTCTGCCAGGTCGAGGGCAGCCCAGTCATAGATGCGCAGGAACAGCGGGCGGAACGTCGTCTCGTTCAGCTTAAGGACAAGGCGCGTAAAGACGCGAACCGCAGCGTTCTCGACGGCGATGGTGCGCGCCGGGTCCGACGACGCAGTGGTACGGCGCTGATCGAGCACACGCAAGATGAAGCGGAAGATGGCCTTGTAGTTGGAAGCGACGGCTGAGCGGTCTGCAAGGCGCAGAGCTCGCTGCAGGAAGTCGAGAGTGCCGATGAAAGTGTGCGTCAGCTCAGCGCCATCCCACACAGCGAACGTTGCGCTGAAGACCTTGTCGCTGGGCGAGACCTTGATGAGGGTGGACAAGAGGGCGTTGGCAGCTCGGCCTGCTCCTCGCGAGGTGTCGTCATTGAGGATGGCCTGCAGCTCCGGTTCGGTAGACACGGCGATGATAGGCTGAATATGCGTTTCCATAAACGACGAGACCGAAGTGAAGAGCTTGGTGAGCGTCTCGAGTGCCAAGGTGCGCAGCGACGAAGAAGCAGGCTTCTTGGACGTGATGATGCCGGCATCGACGATGCGCTTGAGGTGCGAGAGGAGGCGGGGACCCAGGACGGCCGACAAGCTGCGGATGATGGAGAAGGCTGCCTTCTGAGCGGCCACGCTGGCGTCCGCAGACTCAATCAGCGCCAGCAGCTGAGGTACGAGCGACGAGAGAGCCGTGTGCTCTGCGGGCAGGCAAGTCGCCGCAATGGCCTGCAGCGACGACAGGACAGCCAGCGACTCGACGCCTCCCGCCAACACCTTGCGAGCCGACTCTACAATCTTCGCCGTCGAGCTGGCAAAGTACTCGCGCTCACCGGCGGAGAGCGAGGGCAGACGCGCAGCAATGAGGTCGTAGCCACTGTCTCGCAAGTCTGCATTCGTCGCATCTCCCGTCAACCTCGTGACAATCGAGGCAAACGTCTCGACAGGCACAAGAGCCATGATCGACGACAGGACAGCGTTGGCAGCCCTGCCCACATCCTCGTCCTCGAAGGCGCCCACACGCAGCGAGGCCTCGACGATCTGCTGATAAAGCGCTCGGCTCGCCTCGTCTGAAGCTGCACGGCTGGCCTTGAGGCCGAATTGTGGCGAGTCGATGGCCGCTTGGAGGAGAGCAAGAAGAGCTTGAGCTTGCACCGCGGCGTCGATCTGCTTGTCCGAGTGCTCGCTGCTGACTCGGCTGAGGCGGTCAAGGAAGACCTGCTGCTCTGCCTGGGTGGGATCTGCGTCGCGCGTGGCGAGTAGCCTCTCGATCTCGGTGTAGATGCTTACGAAGCTCTTGAGCTGCGTGCTGGCCGACTGCGAGACCAAGATGGAGAGGGGCAATTGCAGGCTCTGCGAGGATGGGCCCTGCTGACGGACGATCTTGTGCGCCGAGCGGTCGACGAGCAGCATGGCAATCGCGGACGTGAAGTCGACGGGGCCGAGCGTCTCGACGAGTAGCTGGAAGAAGTTGGCTCGACGATGACGCGGGATGTGCGTCGCCGAATCGGTGAAGATGCAGAGGAAGGGGCGAGCCAGCTTGAGCAAGGCGAAGCCGCCATCCTTGCCGCTCTGCGCTCGGAGCGACTTGACGAGAGGAGGGACAATGGAGCGGAGCACTCGCTCGACGACTGCGAAGCTAAAGGCATCGTCGCGTTGCAGGACCGAGGAGCCGACGAAGGTAAAGATGGGCATGGCACTGTGCAAGACCGTCTCTGGCGCCAATGCTGCGATGGCGGAGAGCAAGAGGAGCGCCTGCTGGAACGTCGACGGGTTGCTGGACGCCTTGATGACGTTGACGACCGTGTCCACACGCAGAGAAGCGACGACGTCGGACGTAGGCGTCGCTCCCTGCAGCACGTTGTAGAGGTTCGAAAGCGTGAGGTGGAGCAGGTAGTCGCCGCTGGCATGACCCGTCGTGTGCAGCTCGGTAGCGGTGCGCAAGACTTCAAAGAGCTCCACGATGAGGGCCGGCGAAATGGCCAGACGCCGCTGCAATAGGGCCTCGAGGAGTTCGCTGAGGTTGGCGGTTGAGCTAGCTTCGTCGTCTCGAGGCGCGTCTGAGCGACTCTTCTTTGCTGCGGGGCTGCCAAGTGAGCGCTCCGTGATGGCCAGACGCAGAGAGGCGAGGATCGAGACGAGGATGTCGACGTCGATGTCGAGCTGGCCGAGTGTGGCGCGCAATTCCTTGGGTGCCTGCACCTTTGGGTCGACGAGGGCGGCAGTCAGTCTTTCGACTGCCTCGCGACGACGAGCGGGCGCAATGACGGGGAAGACCGTCTTGAGTGCGAGGGCCGCGTGTTTCGAGACGAGGTTGGCTGGGCTGCTGAGTGCCTTGGCCAGCATCGTCCACGCTCCGCTCTCTGCGTCCTCGATGGTGGTCTTGGCCCGCTTATCAACTGCTTCGAACAACAGGCGTGCAAACTCGTCTCGCTCATCGACCTCGAGTTGACCGGCAAAGAAGGTGTCGAGCGAAGGCTGCTTTTGGCCAGCTGCAACGACGTCGTCCAGGAGCGGCAGCAACGGCGTGAGCTTGGCCGAGTCTCGCAAGCCAGACAGAGCGCGGAGAAGCAGAAGCTTGGCGCTAAACGACGGCCAGGCAACAGCGTGCGAGAGGAGGTACGACGTAGCACTGCGCTGCTGGTTCACCTTGCGCTTCTCCTGTCCCTTTTGCGGAGTCAAGAGGGTGGGGAGCAGCACGCCGAGGTAGCTTGCGTCATTGACGATGGCTTCGCGCTCCTCGAGGAGATCAGAGACGAGGCGATGAAGCGCCGACGTGTCGAGATATCGCAGCTTTTCCGACGCCTCGCCGTAGACGGCATCGTAGCCCCAGATTGTCGTCGAGTCGCTCTCGCCAGCAGCTGATTCTGCGATGAAGTCGAGGCAGTTGAGAGCTTCGGATCGCAGTGCGGGCTCGACGCTGCTGAGGGGTGTGATCAGGGCGGGCACGAGGAGTTGGAAGTCCATGCCGCCACGCGCGCGGTGAGCGGCCAGGAAGGCGTGACAGTGGCGGAGGGCTGTAGCTCGAATCGAGGTCGCCATTGATGCGCACGTCCAGACGCGAGCCAAGAAGGTGGGCGTGCTTGGTCCAAGCTTCTTGAAGAGGACGACAAAGAGCTCGCGACCGGCGGGCGATGAGCAGGCGCTGCCGTAGAGTCGCTCTGCCAGGGCGACCATGGGCGAAGTGGCATCGACGCCATCGAGACCGACGAGAGATGACGTAGGGAAGTGCAGGCATTGCGCTACAGCGAGGATCGTTTGCGACGCCAGGAGGCGAGAAGAGCGAGGCGCTTGCTCATAGACGCGCTGCCAGAGCTCGTCGCTGATGCCAGTATCGGACGCAAGTACGCCTTGTTCACCACCATCGAGAGATGCGAGAGGGAGAGCGTCGAGCAAGCGCTGTGCCAGAGGCTGGAAGCGCTGCGCATCGACGAGAGGCAGCAACTCGATGATGGTAGCCAGGGCGAGTGCAATGCTTGCTTCGGTACCGTCTCTGCTTGTGGCCTGGCCGATGAGGAAGGAGACGTGGGCATTGAAGTGGCTCTCGCTTTCCACGCCAGCCATGGCAGAGGCGAGCCCTTGGGCAGCAGCACGGTTGATCTGGGTGGTGGTGCGCTCCTCGTCGCGCTGTACGACGATGCCAGCGAGAAGGGCCTGGAGAGGCTGGAGCGAGTGGCGCGACGTCTTTTGCAATGCCTCGTGCGTTGCCTCGGTGGCCTTGCGGTTGGTCTTGGTGAGGAGCAAGCGGGGCCAGAGGATATTGCGCAAGATACGAGTCGCCGTCTTCGGGGTCAGGACGTTGGTCAAGACGAAACCGAGGTGTGCTTGCAGAGCTTTGCGGGGGAGCTTGCTCGTGGCGCTCAAGACGGCTTCAAGCTTGGACAGCATCGTGGCCTCGTCGAGGGACTGCTTGAGTGCCGCCGTGCCCTTGGTTGAATAGAGGACGGCGAGGACGCCCTCGTCCTCGTCAAGGAGGCGAGAAGAGAGGGCGTCGCGCACGAAAGAGTCCTTTGCGTCAATCTCCTCGGCCGCAATGGAGTCGAGGAGAGCATCGAGGGATGCCAGGCGCTGACTTGCCTCACTCGAGTTGATAGCGAGCCACGAAGTCGAGTTGGCGGTGCCAGCATGCGAGCCGCTGAAGGCGCCTTGGAGGACAGAGGCAACGAGGTGGCGGGTGTCTTGGCTCTGCGAGAGGTTGCGAACCAAGGCGTCAAAGGCATCGGATCGTCGTGAGCGAATGTCTGAGAGGACGCTGCCAGAAGCTGAGGATTGCGAGGTGGCAATGATGCGCAAAGCTTCGACTGCATCGGACGTAGGCACGCCACCCTCGCTGGACGGAGTGGCGAGCAGTGCCACAAGGCCGCCGCTCATCTGCTCGTCGTCGAGGGACTTTGCCATGGTCGGCAGCAGCGTGCCAACGAATGCACGCAGGTCGTACTGCCTGCTCATTGCTTGGACCTGCTGCGTGAAGTTGGGAACGTTGAAAAGCTGCTGAACTGTAGCGAGAGGGAGAGGCTGCAGGTCGTCTGAGCTGGCGCAGAGGGTAGCGAGAGTCGTGACAACGGCTTGAATCAGGCGAGTGTCCGCCTTTGGTTCTGCGACGGCGGGTACGATGGTCGCAATGGTACTCTGAATTGCCTCGACGCTGAGGTCGAAGCTTGCGCCGACGGAGCACAGGACGAGGCAGCCGGCCAACTGAGCCTCAGTGCCCATTGCCTTGGATGTGATGACGTTTGCGATGGTAGGGAGTAGCAGACCGAGGACGAGTTGATCGTTGTCCTCGCGCGATTGCGAGCTGGTGCGCGCCTTTTTCCTGTTCAGCCCCACGAGCCCGTCATTGCCAGCCTCTGCGCCTGCTGATCTAGCGCAGAATTGCACCAGCGTCGAGGACCAGAAGAGGACCTGGGCTCGATGAGGCTCCTTGTCTGTGGGGAGCACGCCACCTACCAGGCGCAGCGCGTCGAGAGAGTGTGAAGAGGAGGCCGGTGCGAGAAGAGCAGAGAGCAAGACGGATGTCGGCAGAGGCTGCGCAGCTTTTTGGATCGGCAGTAGAAAGGCCAGGTGAGACTCCTTTGAGATGCTGAGGATGTTGAGCATGCGGGCGAATTGCGGTGTAGAGTGAAATGGCAAAAAGGCCCTCAAGACCACGACAGCATTGAAGTCGTGAATGCGAAAGCGGCGTACTAGCCACTCGATGCATTTTGCGGCGCTCTTGCCCAACAGCACAGCGCCCACTCGATCGAAGAAGTCTTGTACTGCTGCGTCGATGCTGGCGTTGTCCTCCTTGGACAACATAGTGCGATCTGTCGTCTTGGAAGAGGGTGAGAAGAGCCTCTGCGCTGCTAGTGACTTTTCGAGTGCTGCATCGTGCAAGCATAGATCGGTCCAACCTGATTGGCCGAGGGAGAAGATGGAGTCGAGGTCCTGCTTCGAAGCCGTAGCGGGTGGGAAGAGGTAGGATGAATGCGACGACAACGACGACGCCGAGGCGAGGCGTGCAGCATTCAGGGAGCGTATGCCTCCCAGCTGCGAAGCCAATGACGATGCCATGGCGTGGCGTGGCGTGGCGTGGCGTGGCTGCGAGTGGTATCGAAGAGTTGGAGGAGAAGGCGGGTCTCGCGAGGCGGAAAGAAGCCAACCACCACAAAAGAGAAGCCAAAAATCAATTTCCCAGTCCCGCCAGCTGCTGCAAACCACGTGGTCTGGGCAGCGAGTCGAGCGCGAGTGCCCCAATCTCCCGCGGCACGCACGGACGTTGCGTTGCTCCAATCTTTCCACCCTTGTCACTCGCCCATGGCATCAATACGAGAAGCCAAGGAGGATGACGAAGCGACAGTCGTGCAGCTCTGGCAGCTTTGCGGCCTCGCGGTAAGCTACAATGATCCAGTGCAGGACTTCCACCAAGCCCTGCGTGGTCCCTCATCCACGATCCTAGTCGCAGACGAGGGCGCGACGGGAGCCATCATGGTCGGTCATGACGGCCATCGCGGCTGGCTATACTACGTTGCTGCCCACCCAGACGAGCGAGGCAAGGGACTGGGTCGTCAGCTGGTCGAGGCAGCGCAGGCCTGGCTTCGTGAGCGGGGTGTAGCCAAGTGTCAGCTCCTCATTCGCGAGAACAACGTCGGAGTGGCTGCATTTTACGAATCCCTGGGCTACGAGGTGACGCCTCGCACCGTCATGGCAAAGTGGCTATAGCGCGCGGCGGCGCGTGACCTCATGGTATTCTATCTAGTCCAATGCACCGCTCCTCAAAGCTGCTGCGCCCGCGCCTACGCCCACGCCCGCGCCTACGCCCACGCCCACGCCCAACCCCACGCCCACGCCCACGCTCTACGCCCCTCTATGCTTCTTGAACGTCTCTGCCACTCCTTTGCCCTGCTTCAAGTCCTCTAGGCACCTCGCATCCACCTCGCGTCCCTTCTTTGTCAGCTCGACGACCTCGGCAACCTGCTTGCGCGGTACCACGACGACGCCATCTACGTCTGCGAGGAGGATGTCCGAGGGTTGCACGGTCATTGTTGGCCAGGCTGGGTCTGCGTCGGATGGTGGGATATTGGAGTCGCAGCGAATCTCAATAGGCTCGCCCAGAGTAGCGGGACGGGTGAAGGGGGATTGGCCCAGCGTTGAGTGGCCCTTGGCAAAGATGGTTATGCCTGGTGACGGGCATGGCGTGGAAGGGACGAGCGTCAGCTACACCCAACCCTTAGCTCGTCGACTGCGCCCCTCGCACTCACCACTCTCCCAGTGTTCTGCAAGATCACGGCAATTGCCATTGAGCACAACCCCCTTGACTCCCTTTGCCTGAGCCCTCGCCGTCATCAGCCCACCCCACACGGCTGATCGCACATTGTCGGGCGCCGTAACCAGCATGACGCTATCCTTGGGCGCTGCATCGACGAAGTGGGTGCTAGGCTTGGGCGGGGCATTCTTGTCCGACGAGGCGACCATCCGCACGGGGAAGACTTGACCGCAGAGCTTGGCAGTTACCGAGTCACGAGGAGAGACGAGGGAGAGGGAGGGGATGTGTCCGCCTGTAGGGTGCTTGAGCTTGATGAGGGCGTCAGAGATCTGGACGTGCGTGCGTGCGTGCGTGCGTGCGTGCGAGGGAGCATGTCAGCATATAGGCAGGCAACACGCTGCTACGTGGGCTGCGCACCTCGCAACTGCTGTACTCGCCGAGTGCTTCGACGAGGCGTTTCGTATGTTCACCATCGTGCTTTTCATCGTCTTCGTCTTGATGATCGTCCTCGTCTTCCTCCTTGATACCATCTTCGCCCTCGTCATCCGCCGCGAATGCAGCCTCGCCCGTCTTCTCTCGCACCCAATCGCTCGCCTCTTGCCAACCACTCTCCCACATAGCGTACGCTGCCGTTCTTCCCTCTGCGTTTTTGCGCTTAGGGTCAGCTCCGAATTCGTCGACGAGGACCTTTGCCGTCTCTACATCCTCAACGACGAAGAGCGGTGAATCGCCATCCTCGTCGGTGACATCTGCTGCCTTTGGAGGGCACTTTGGGTGGGAAAGGAGGAAGCGCAGCAATGCTACGTGGCCGTACGAGGCGGCAGCATGAATGGGCGTGTAGGTATTGTGATCTGGCGAGATGGGCGTGAGGTTGGGCTCAGAGTCGAGGAGAGAGGCGACTGTGGCCTGATCCCCTTCGCTTGCTGCGATCCAGATGTTAGACATGTTGCGTGCGTGGTTGTGAGGAGCAAAAGTGCGAGGCGTGAGAACGAGGGCGCAAAAGGGACGACAATCGAGCCTCCACTGCTCTCGTCTCGTCTCGACTGGCGGCGCGGAACTGCGATTGCGATTGCGATTGCGGATTCACCATCTCGTCGTCTTGCAACCAACACCTTCGCGCGCGCATCATCATGTCGTCGGGCAACGCAAACGCTAACGATGAAGCGCTACGCAAGATGCTTGAGCAGATACAGGTGACACTAGCCCAAAACTCACGCCAGCTGTCACTCGTACGAGCTCAGCGAACGGCAAAGGAGCGCGAACGCAGGGGAGTCGAGTTGACGAGGCAGGCCGTTGAGGCAGAGGGATCCGATGCAAAGGTGTGGAGAGGGGTGGGCAAGATGTGAGTGCGGGCCGAGAGCGAGGGTGTAGTCATCGACGACTCTGACGCTGCGCAATCTCATCTCTCGCTCGCATCTCTCGCCGCGCCAGGTTTTGCTCCTCAACACCAACCGCCGTCGTAGCCAACCTCACATCGCAGGAGAAGGCAGTCACAGAGGAGGTCGATGTGCTGGGAAAGAAGCAAAAGGTGCGAGCGCGAGGAGCGAAACGAGGTAGATGGGAAGATTACTGACTGGTATCCATGGATAACATGGTGACGTTTGAACCCGGCGCATCGCACCCGCAGTTCCTCGAAAAGCAAATCGCAGATACGCAGGGACATTTGAGAGACTTCTTGCGAGGAGTAGAAGGTCAACAAAGCAAGGAGAGGGCATCAGCGGCAGCGGCATGACAGTCACTGCTCATCAACAAATGTCATTACATGTCGGGCTGGCATTGCTTTGGCCTCCACGAGTGCACATACACGCACGCGCGCGCGCTCTTCTCACGCCGCCGCACCCTCGTTGTGATCCGCCAAGTCCTGCCCAAGCCTATAGTTGGTCACCTTGTCCCAATCTACCTTCTGCCTCGTCACGGGCAACTGCCTCCTCAATCCCTTGAATGCTCGTTCATTCAATCCCTCGTACACATCGCGTTCCAGCTGCGTCTCCTGGAGGTGTTGCTCGTGTTTCCCAATGGCCGAGATGATGGCTTTCGCCTGAGCAGCAGGTGACGCCGATGCTTGCGCGGCGCTCGTGTTGAGTGGGATAATGGCAGGCACCTCTGCGTTCAGCTGGACGTTTCCATTCTCGTAGTAGTGGATCTGCAGCTTCGTGTGCGCCTCAATTACGTCTGCATGACAGTGGTACGTGGAGAGGAGGCGACCGGACCAGAAGTTCTTGGCGTTGCTCTTGCCCGAGACAATGGTGATGATGTGCGAGGGTGGGGAGGAGGCGTCTGCGTCGGCAATCAGCTCTACCAGCTCGCCCTCATCGTCCTCGTCGTCGTCCTCGTCGACGACGCGTACGGCCTTTTCTCCCATTGCTTTCTGCTCCTCCTTTTCATCCTCTGTCGCCTTTTCTGCCATTGCCGTCTCTTGTGGCGTCTGCTCCACCTCTTCCTCGTTTGCAGCACCCTGCTCAACGTTGGTCTTGCCCTTGGCCTCTTGACGCCCTCCTCGTCGCTGAATGCGTGTCGTAGGCAGGCTGAGGACAGACCCGCATGCTCCTTCATTGGTGCGCTGAGGATCCAAGTCTGGGTAGTGGTCTCGCAAGTACGCTCCTAGCTGTCTCTCTAGCTCCGTCTTGAGCTCATTGTCCGATGATGACACTGCACGATACGTCTCGCTAGAAGCTACCTTGTCTGCTGCGTGGTCGTAGGAGAAGACTTTACTCTGCGCCTCGTCGCGATACTCGGCGTCTTTGTCGTGTGAGCGAGCCTCCTTTGTCAGGATACTGCCCGCCTCTAGTCCTGGTAGACGGACAACTTTGCCCTGATCCTCATGGAGTTGTCGTAGAGCTCCTGGGAGTGATTCCTCAAAATCGCGGCCTAGACGAGAGGAAGAGCCGCCAGAGGAGACGAGGCCGCGTAGGTCTGCCAAGACAGAGTTGACCTGTGAGAGTGGGGCTTGCAAAAGCAAGTCGTGTACGTCCTCGAGTGACATGATGGGGGGTCGTGCCTGGGTGGTGATCGACAAGGCAAAGCGGTTTGCTCTGTTTCTCTCGCTGTTGGCTCCTCTCCTTTGCCCGCCTCCCCGCCTCGACGACGTGGCTCGTGCGGGCGGCTCGTGCTCCTTTCTCCGGTCCGAAGAGTGCAAAGCCGCTCTCCGCTCGCTCCGTCCGCTCAATACTCGACCGGCTCGATTGAATCCAAGAGGAGCCGGAAGCGGCGCTTCACTTTCTTGTCCCTCAATCCACCTCGCCGCCATGTCAAAGCAACCTCCCAATCGACGGCGAAGACGACCAGACGCTCTCGCCATCTTCGGAGCAGCAGGAGCAGCTGTTGCATTGGTCGGAGCAGGCTATTACTGGTACTCGCAGTGGGCGGCTAGCGGGTCCAAGAAAGAGGCCGATCCATCCAGCTCAGCACCTACATCGACTGCTTCCTCTTCACAGGCATTTGCTCAGGTGAGCCTGCGAGTGGCGTGGCAACACACGTGTGATCGTATGCTGATTTCCCTCCTCTTGCTCTGCTCTGCTCGTCGCTGCTCAGCGCCCGACCCTCTCCCTCACTGTACCAGCCTCGCTCCCTTCCTCCTCCATCTCGCACCTCTACACGCAAGTCGTAACCCCGCTGGCACAGCAGTACAACATCCACCTCATCCTGCCCTCAACACTCGAGGCGCTACCTGAATCCACCATCGACGGCCTCGACACACGCCGCATCTTGCGCTACTCGACGAGCAAAGGGGCATACAGCGTGGCCAGAGCGTTAGGCTGTAATGCGCACGTTGAGCTGCTCGCGGGCAAAGGGGAGGACCACGGCGACGACGACGGCGGCGACGACGATGAGTCGTACAAGGCGCTACAGCTGATACGAAAGAATGGCAAGTGCAGGCTGCTAGTCATGGTCACGCCACCGAAGAGGGAGGGGTTCTCAGCGTCCTTGACGTCAGAAGGAAGCGGGCAGGGCGCAGCGTTACGCATCATCCCGCTTCCCTCACACGACGCCGCAGACTGGAAGCGGATTACGCAGAGGTTGACAGAGTACAGGAGCGCATGGAGATAGCAAGTTCGGGAGAGTCGAAGGGAAGGGTAGTATTCATATGCACTACATCGTCATCGCATCTTCCTCTAGCGCCGCACCTACTGCTTCTCTTGCTCTGCTGCGTCTGCGTCAAAGACCGTCGCCTGCTTCTTTCCCGCTGCTCCTGCCGTTGATGTGGGGGCTGCCCCAGCCGGTACCGCGCTCGCTGCTGCTGCACCTCCGCCGCCATTTCCACCAAGGTCATATGCCCCCGTATCTGCTGCTGCTGCTTGGCCTCCCATGTCCGGCGCTTGAGGCACAAAGGCCTGCTCAGGCAGCCCAGTCTCATCGATGGCCTCTGCCGCTTCGACGACCTCGTACAAGGCGCTCGCAGCCTCGGGTGCAGGCACTTTGCCTCCCAGCAAGTCAGCGGCAGGGATCACCTGACCGTAAAAGTCGCGATTGGCGTCCTTTCGTTCGACGAGGAGCGTACCCTCGAGGGAGATGCCGGCAAAGAGGCCCTTTGACCTCGAGTAGCTGAACATGGGTGCTGGATGAGCCAGGGCAGACTGGATGGCACCTCCTGTACCGATGGGACCTGCTGACGCGCTGAGAGAGCCGCCGATCTGGAGATTACCTGCCAGCGCAAAGGAACGTACGGCGTCGTGACTGTTCATGACGACGACGAATTCAGAGATGTCGGCGCCGATCTGCGGGGGCGCAAGAGAGCAAGGGGGAAACAGTATCTTATCAGTATCCCTGATAGCAACAAGTCTGCCTTCTAGGGTCTTGCCTGCTCACCTGGAATCCGAATCCCACACCACCCGTAGCTATACAACTCGGAGCACTCCAACTCCCATCCTCGAGCCTAGCAACCACGACCCCTGAGCCGACCTTTCCACTCCACAAGAACCCAGCCTTAGCAACAGAGAAGACTGCCAGCCCTTTGGCGTTATTGAGCACCGCCTTGGGGATAGCGTTGAGTGCCGTATCCGGGTGGGAAGGGTCGGCGAGGAAACCCTGAAGAATAGTGGCTGCGCGCTGGCATTCCTTGGGGAGGGAGAAGCCTGCTTGGGCGATTTTGGCTTGTTCGCTCAGCTGGCGGGAGGCTTGACTGGCAAAGGTGGTGGCTTGGGTGCCGGCTTTTTGAGCGGCTGTTCGGAAGCGGTCCAGATAGTTTGACATTGCGGGCGGCGAAGGGGGGGAGGTGATGGGAGATGGGATGGTGAGGAGTGGAGTTGCAACGCTGTGCGGTCCACAAGGTCAAGTCGAGTCGGGCGTCGATGCGGGCGGGCAGGCGGAGATGCACTGCATCACGCCACGCCACGTGGATTGTACGCGCAAGGGCTATGATGACATTGACGCGACTCTACTCAAGCCTCGGTCGATACAGATGCCGGAGCTGCTGATGACGGTGCCACAGGCGCACCACCTTCTGCCTGTGCCTGCGCTGCCGTCTGCCCCGCTGCCGCTCCTCCTCCTCGCGCACCACCACGCCCACCTCCTCCTTCGCGCCCTCCACGCCCACCACGCCCACCTCGTCCTCCTCCCCTACCTCCTCTCGTCGCCTGCGCAGCCCCACCCTCAGCTCCATTCGAAGGCGCAATCGGATGCGCCTTGCGATCGATGGCCTGACCCATTGCAGCAGTGCGGAAGGTGAAGCCGCGAGTCTGCTCGATGATCGTCTGGTAGATGGGCGGGTGCGTCGCCTGCAAGTTCATCGTCACCACGCCCGCCTTCAAGTCAATCTTCGCGTCTGCACGCGTGTCTCGTACCAGGTTGACGATCCACTTTTCTCCCTCGTCCTTGGACAGGTTCAAACGCTGCGAGAGGTCGGCAATGTCCACACGTTGGTGTACGCGAGTGTACGCCTCCGAGATGAGGTATCTAGCCCCCTCGATCAAACTGTCCTTAAAGTCGGAGAGGAAGAAATCGCCCTCTGCCACCTGCTCGGCCTTCTTGAGCTCTTCCTGTGCGGCCTCGAAGTCAAAGTCGCCGTACAGCTTGGCAACAAAGTCGACGATGGGGTCCGGTCGCAGACGGTACTCTGCCTCGGATACGATGATGCGGGATACATCTCGGAGGGCGGCTACGGGTGTGACTTTGGATACGGGGCTGGCGTTGAGGAGGCCGGAACCGGGGGAGGTGGGTTGCGGGACCATGAAGACGCGAGAGGTGCGGCGGGTCAGGATGAGGGCGGCCACGAGGTAGCGAAGCAGCCACCACGACGTGGTTTGGATGGTGTTGAGATAGGGTGGGGAGAGGAACCTGCGGGGATGCAGCGCCGTAAAGCAGGGTCAGCATGACGTGTGGTGCGATGGTATGAAAGACATCGCTCGCGCGGGCGCTGCGAACTCACATCTCTACCAAACCTTGCCTGCCCTCAGGGTGGTTGAACCACACGAACAGACTCCAGTGAAGAAGCCATGTCCTCTTCTGGAGCAGCGCCTCTGCTGACTCTCCATCGTTACGCTCCACCTGCTCGCGGATCAACTTCAACTCCTCCAATGCCCTGTCCCACTCTCCCGTGAGGACGTCCGCCGCCAGTTTGCCCCAGTGCGAGGAGAGAGTGAGTACCGGGTCGATGGAGAGGATGCGGAAGTGATAGAGGTATGAGGATGCCTCGTTGTAGTTTCCGCACGAGAATTGGAAATGGCCATAGCGGTAGAGGGTGCTGATTTGTTCCAGGTCGAGCTGTTCATGTGAGAAGGAGCAAAGTTAGCTGTCGTCCCCGCTCATCTGGTCTCACGCCTCGGCCTGCACGCCTCGACCCCGCACGCACGTCGTAGTTCTGCTTGAGCCATTCGAGGTTCTTCTCCTTGTCCTGCTTGAGAGCAGAAGCGACATTAGGGTCCTCGATGACGTTGAGGACGGTGTCTACCTCGGATCCCAGCTTCTCGTGCTGAGCCAGCGCCTCCTTTCGCTGCGCCTCGAGCTCTGCGGGCGCTTGTTGGCCAGGGAATGCTTGCTCGTGAAGTGACTGCGCATAGTCGACCATCGAGGCTGGAAGGGGCGAAGGAGTCATGATGAGCATCCATCCTCGCTGGACTATCTTTGTGTGCATGTATGCGCTCGTGCTCGCGCTCGCCGCACTCACTTCCTCTCGCAAGCTCATATTGCGCCCTCACAATATCCTTCTCGTCAAAGAAGCCCGTCGAAGAGAGGTGTGAGAGCAAGGGAAAGCCGAGATGGCGATCCACGTACTTGAGTAGCGTGGATGTCAAGTCGTACTCGGCCATGATGATGATCGGGGTGGGGTTGATGGTGATGAGCTGCAAAGCGGCGTCGAATTCCAATCTTGGTCCGTATTCTCGAGGCTGGCCGGGCGGACAACCACGAGACCTTCTCGAGGCGTGCGTGCGTGCGTGCGTGCCTCGGCCGAGAACCACGTGGCGCCGAGTTGGGATCACTACCAAGGCAGGAAAAGCGACATTGAGCAATGGTATCGAGCACGAGCACAAGCACACGGATATACAAGATCTGATGGATTATGAGCGCGTTTAAGGCGATGCAATCTTCATTCCCCACGCTAAATCCTCTTCCCCTTCGTGCCCCGTGCGGTCGAGTGACCCTCTGGAATCCACTCATTGGCCGGGTCACTCCTCGGCGTAGAAGGCTTCCCACTCTTGCCACTCTTTGCCAACTTTGCCTGCTTCTTGGCTTCTGCCTCCTGCGCCGCCGTAATCTCCTCTGCCGACACGTCCTCGCCAGCGCGAATGCGCGCTACGATGTGCGCTGGTACGGCGATGCGAGTCACGTTGGTCTCTGCGCGGGCGGAGGCCACCAAGGTATGGGTCAGATCACTATGCGTCAAGAGAGCGGTCGTGGCTCGCCGCACTCACGAAAGCCTGGCGCACCCCTGCCGATGCCCGTCTTGGGGTCGTACTTGCCCACACCACCACCCCGGCCTCCTCCCCCTCGCGAGATGCGATAGCCTACGACGGCAATGACGCCCAGCGAGACGAAGAGGGCTCTGCAGGCGACGCGGGGGGAGGGAGCGGTCAGCGAACCACCGCCAAGAAGCTCTGCCCATCCGCCTCTCGCACGCACATTGTCACCGAGGATGGCATCGTGTAGATTGGAGGTGTTGGATTGAATGCACGTCGTCGCGCCGCGTGGCTCAGTCCGCCCTCTGAAGCAAGTCGGCCGGCTCTCGGCGTGCGAGAGAGTGCGGAGGTGGGGAAAGGAAAGCCCGGTTTGCTCGTGTCGTTTGCTCTCTCGCATCTTCCCATCACTACCAGACAAGCCTGACTCACAAGTGCCCCGCGCCCCTCCGCTACACAATGGCCAACCCAATCACCAAGATCGCCGTGACAGGCGCCGGTCAAATGGGCCTGGGCATCGCCTACGTTGCAGCTGTCAACGCCCGAGCCTCGGTCCGCCTCTACGACGGCAATGTCAAGGCGTTGGACAAGGGCGTCGCCTTCTTCGAGTCTCTCCTCGCCAAGGACGTCAAGAAGAATAAGATGACGCAGCAGCAGGCAGACGAGGCGCGCGGGAGGCTCAGCATCATCAAGGACCTCGAAGCCTTGGGTGATAAGCCGCCTGAGATGGTGTGCGAGGCAATTGTCGAGAATCTAGGTGCAAAGCAGGACTTGTTCAAGAGGTTGGCCAATATCGTGCCGGTGGAAACCATCTTGGCCACCAACACGAGCAGTATCAGCGTGTCCAAGATTGCGTCGGCGGCTGTGCGCGAGAAGTTCCAGGGAGGGGAGCGCGACCGCGAGTCACCAGCGAGGGTGAGAACGTCGAGGGGATTCGAGACGAGGCATTAGCTCCCCCTTTCTGACCTCGTGCCTCTCATCTCTCGCGCCGCCAGGTCCTCTCGGCCCACTTCATGTGGCCAGTCCCCGTCTCCACAGTAGTAGAAGTTATCCCCGCCCTCCAAACCTCGCCCGAAGTACTCTCCCGCGTCATCGAGTTTGTGGAGAAACAGTTGGGCAAGCGAGTCGTAGCATCCAAGGATCGACCGGGATTCATCGCCAACCGACTGCTCTGCCCGATGCTCAACGAGGCCATCCTGCTTCTGGATGAGAGTGTGGCAACGAGGGAGGATATCGATGCGACGATGAAGATGGCAATGCGTCATCCGCAGGGGCCCCTCGAGTTGGCGGTGAGTGCGCGGGGGCGATCAGGCAGCAACGCTACGAGCTGCGAGCTGCGAGCTGATTCATCCTCCTTTACCGCGCGACAGGACACAATCGGCCTCGACACGGTCCTCTCAATCATGGAGACGCTCCACCGTGAGACGGGAGACTCCAAGTATAGGCCGGCGGCGTTGCTCTCGCGAATGGTCGATGCAGGCTGGTACGGGCGCAAGAGTGGCAAGGGCTTCTACGAGTGCGTGTAGCGTGCGCATGTGGGCTGATCACGAGCACTGACATCTCTTCGCACCATCTCGCCGCCACAGCTACTGATCCTCTCGCTTCGCGCTCGCATCGCACGCGCGCATCGCGTGGAAATGACAATAAATTAGACGATATCACTCACTCACTCACTGAAAAGCAGACTCTTGCCCATCGCCGGACGTTGATCCACCTCTCCATCGCGTGCCATCCTGGCAAACCCTTCCAAACGCCGTAGATTCTCCTCCAAGCTCGGCGGGAGTCGCTCGTCGTACTCTTCCACTTCTTGCGTCGCATCGCTAGCCAATGGCACTGCGGGGGCTTCGGCAATCGTTGCGCTGAGCGGGTTCTCGTCGATGCCCAGCTGCGGGCTCGAGGGCGAGGCGGCGGCTGCGGCGGCGCCATCTTGGCGGACGAAGGGCTCGAGGCCGATGAGGGCGCGCAGCACGGCGAGGGCGCCAGCCTTGGATGTGACCTGATTGGCATACGCGCACGTCTGGCTCGTCACGCATCCTGGACATCCCTCTGCACATCCACACGCCTCGATGACCGCTACGGCGATGCGGATCAGCCCGTCTAAATGCTCAAAGCTCTTCTCGCAGATACCGCCATTCTGCCCGGGCAAGTCGTAGAAGATGAGTCGCGCAGGCCGTTTCCTTGTGCTCGTCAGCACACGCTCCTTTAGCGCCAGCTTGCACTCGGTCCTCACGTCGCCGGCGAGGGAGACGACGAACATGGGCGTGAGGGAGAGGAGGGCATGCTCCGCCGCATGGATGGCCGCAGCTGCCTGGATGCCTTCGTCAACCAAGCACTGCACGACCCACATGGGCACGTCGAGCCAAAATCCACGCGTGTGCCGCACGAAGGGCGGGCAGTCGACATCTACCGCATCGAGGATGTTGGCTCGCTTGTCCACCTTGAAGTAACCCCACACGTGCGTCGTGATCGTCACTTTCCCAAAGTATGCCCGACTCTCACTGCCGCGCAGAGCGCGAATACGCAGCGTCTCGGTCGCGTCGGTATCGGTGTGGTCGCGCGGGCGTGTATGGAAGTTGACGTCCGCTCGCACCATCTGTGCGATGCGCATGTCGTGACTGATGTCCTTGCAGATGTAGCTTTGCCCCTGGTGCATGAAGACAGCTCCCTCGAAAGCCTCGAAGATGGCTCGATCGATCTCCACTTCCTCCATGACGCGCGAGCCGCGACCGGGCGTCGCATCGATGTAGCTGTACGTCACCTGGCGGGCACCGCGGATAGCCACCTGGCGCGCTGGGTTGGGGCGTAGCTCGCTGCGACAATGGTAGAATCCGTCGTCGTCGGGTACAAGGCGTGTGCGGCAGAGGGAGGCGAGGTGAGGGCCAAAGTAGGCTGCATCGTCGGTGAGATGGAGTGGCTGCGTGTGCGACGGCGAGAGGGTGACAAGTCAGCGTGGCTATACGCGGAAGGGTGCCTCGCCGCCTCACCATTTCCTCGGCGGCGCACTGCAGGTGAGCCTCGAGCACAAAGTCATTGGACAAGTCGACGCTCAGCGCCGAGTCGGGCTGCTCGAAGACGTCCTCGGGGAAGCGGGCGTAGTGCTGGTCCATGGGGAACGGGTCGCAGCAGAGGACGGTGAGCGAGTCCTTGAGACGTCTACCTGCTCGGCCGGACTGCTGGCGGAGCGAGGAGATGGAGTAGGGGAAGCCGAGCATGATGACTGCGTCCAGCGAGCCGATGTCAATTCCGAGCTCGAGCGCAGAGGTAGCTACGATGCCGAGGAGCGAGCCTGGCGGGGCGAGAGCGCGGGGCGAGAGAGAGCGGCGCAAGTCAGCTTCATTCTGCGCGTCCCGCTGCACGCACTTACCCTTCCACATATCCTGCTCAATCTTCCTACGATCCTGCGCCGAATACCCAGATCGATAGGACGCCACCTTCTCTACAATATCATGCCGGTGCTCCAATAGGAGATCCTTCTTGATCTGTGAAATGACAATTTCGCACGTCCGTCGCACTTTGGTAAAGATGATGGTGCGCACACCGCGCGAGACGAGGTGGCGGAAGATTTTGGATACCTCGGCGTAGGCTGAAACGCGTCCTTGCTTGGGGTCTTGCTCGTCGATGAGAGGCGGGTTCCAGATGAGCCACTCCTTTGCGCCGCAGGGGGAGCCGTCCTCTGTGACCACTTGGACGTCGGTGATTCCCTGCGTGCGAGCGATGCGTCAGTGATAGGCGACAAACAGTGCTGTTCAAGGCGCGCGCACTCACGAAGAGCGTCTGCATGTGCTCGCGCGGATTCGCAACCGTAGCCGAGCACGAGATGAACTGCACCCCACGATTGCCCAGCGCATTGCACATCCGCCTCAGCCTCCGCATGATTAGCGAGACGTGCGCGCCAAAGAGTCCATTGTACGTGTGAAGCTCGTCGACTACCACGAAGCGCAACGAGCGCAGGAAGCGCCGCCAGTGGTGTTCGTTGGGCAGGATGCTCTGATGCAGCATGTCCGGATTGGTGAAGATGACGTTGGCCCGGTCCCGGATGTCGAGGCGAAGCTCCTTGTCCGTGTCCCCGTCGTAGGTGGCGACCATGACGCCTTGTTCTGCGAGGCCCACGTGAGAGGAGATGAGGTCCTCGAGGGAACGTTTCTGGTCTTGAGCGAGGGCCTTGGTCGGGAAGATGAACATGGCCGTCGAGTTAAGGTCGGTCTCGAGAGCGCGAACGATGGGGACTTGGTAGATGAGGGATTTACCCGAGGAGGTGGATGTGGAGACGATGACGTTGAGCCCCTGTGCGGGCGTGGGACGGAGCGAGGGGTAGTCAGCACTGCCCTTCACTCTCCATCGTTGCGTGCGAGCGCACCCACCTCGTCCAGGTAATTGAGTGCCTCCGCTTGATGCAGGAAGAATTCCTCAATCTTCCTCGTCGCCCAGAGCGCATTCACCAGCTCCTGCGTAAGCACAAACGTCAACCCATCAAATCGCGCCTCTCTCGCCGGTATCGTCTTCCTGCCTCCTGGCACAACCTGATCACACCACCACGGCTCTCCCTCAAACTCATCGATGACATCCTTGATGGGAGGACGCTCATCGGGATGGTTCATAAGGTAGTCGAGTCGGATCCGCTTCTTCCTCGGCGTCTCGCCCTTGGGTCGTTCTGCCGTCTCTGGGTTGAGCGGAACGTGATCGTTTGCTGCGGCAACGAGGAGATCGACCGAGTCTTCGCCTTTTGCTTGGCAGGCAGCGAGGAGCTCGCAGACGGCACTCTCGAACTTGGCGTTGCGCTTGTCGATCAGCTCTGTGTGTGGGGCGGTGGGGCGCGGCGGGGCGGTGACGGGGGCAGTCAGTCAGCAATCATAGCTGGTCCAGGGTAGTGGTGGCGCGCTACGCACTCTTCATCGAGGAGGTCGACGGAATGTCGTAGAGGCGACGTAGCGGTTGCTTCTTGTTGGCGTCCCTGTTCGGTCCGCGTCTCATCCCGATACTTCTCCTCCCACGCGCCGTAGCCTTTGCTCCTTGTAGCGTGCCATCGTTGAACTCGAATAGCAGCACGTAGTCGTCGCCGCGAGTGTGCGTGCTGCGGGACGACTCGGCTTGCAGGGCGGCCACGGAGGGGAGCACCTCGCTACCCGCCCCGCTAGGCCGTGCCAGGCTGGCCTCGTACGTTGACCCTTCCTCCCTCACAGCGCGTGCCGCCTCCTCGTAGATCTCATCCTGTTCCGCTCGCTTCTGCCGGGATGCATCGCTCTTGTGCGCGTCCAAATGCACCTCGAGGGCATCCGAGTCGACGTAGGCGAAGTTGATGAGGTCGGGGAGGAGAGACTTGAGCTGTGCGATGTGGTGTACCTCGAGCTCGCGACCAACGAGCTTCTCGACGCTGCTGCGGAGGGTATCGAACGTGGTAGCGAGGTGCTTGCGGGCGGAGCAGAAGGAGTAGACTGTGTTGAGAGCCTTGAAGATTTCCTCAAGGCGTTCAAATGGCTCGGGCCAGGGGATATCTTCGCGAGGTACGGCACCCGCGTCCGCGTCTTCGGGAGGAGGCTCGGCGTCGGGCGTGTTGGCGAAGTTGGCGTTGTGAGCTTCGGCTCGTGGCTCGACATCCAGCGGTAACTCATGGCTATCCTGCTCTTCTGCCGCGATGATGATCTGCTCCTGGTGGGTGTGCGATTGGCGGGGCGGGGGTGATGGAGTGCGTGGTGCGCGGAGAGGCTGTGGCGCATGGATGAGCGGCTTGATGTCCTCCTCATCCGACTCGTCCTTGATGACGATGGCCTGCGTTGCGTCGTCGCCAGGCTCTTGCTTAATTGCTTTGCTGCTACCACTGGGTCCCGCCTCCTCCTCATCATCGCTAGCATCAACGTTGATTGGCCTGCTGCTTGCCCGACGCTTCCTCTTTGCGGCCTTCATCCTCAACTGGTCCTGCTCGGCCTCACGAGCGGCCTTTCGCGCCCTCTCTGCCGCCTCACGCTGTTTCGCCTGCTCCTGCCTTCGCAGCTTCTCAAATGCTCCCACGGTACGATCTGCTGCCAATCTACGCCTCACATCCGATGGTCCCGCAAGATCGTCGGGCCCATCATCGTCATCGTTGAGGTCTTCGCGGTGCAAGTTGCTGCCAATCCCGCGGGGGACAGGGCGGATGTCCCTCCTGGACCGGTGCATGGTATGCGAGGCACCGTAGTCGTATCGAATCGTAGGCGCTGGTCGTGATGGTGGTGGTGGTGGTGAGCTCAGCAACATTGCATCGGCTGCCCGCCTCGAGGTACGTCGACCTGCATGAAGCCACGACGGAAGCAGCCACGCGGGACGCGCCAGTCGAGCTGACGTAATCAGCTTCCGCCCTCCGATTCGAGATTCGCACTTTTTGGACGGACAGGCGGCTACGACTTCGTTCAGCACCTTGACTACCAACACCTGCATCTCTCTCCTCGCAATGTCGTCCCACAAGAAGCGCAGCTCAGATGCGCACAAGTCGGGAGGGAAGGCGAACAAACAGGCAAAGACG
This sequence comes from Jaminaea rosea, assembly GCF_003144245.1. Lineage (NCBI taxonomy): Eukaryota > Fungi > Basidiomycota > Exobasidiomycetes > Microstromatales > Jaminaea > Jaminaea rosea. Next base: position 45,779 of record NW_020289992.1, on the reverse strand, counting down.
CAGCATCGCAGCAGCGGTGGGAATGAGGAAGTGACGCTGAGGTGGAAGCACAGTGCGGATGATGCGCCCATCGAGGCCGTCTTGGGTGAGCAAAGGCGCGCGGCGTTCAGCGTGCGTATATGCTAGCGTGACACTAACGCAACCGTCCTTGATTGCTCTCAGTCGACTCGCCATCCTTCATTCCTCCACACAACATGAGTCTCTACCACCACGGCCCCTCCTCCTCCACGCCGCCGCACATCGACGATTCGCTCAACCTGGCCGCTCGCCCGCCGTCAGCACAGAATAACATCGTCGTCGAGTCGACGAACTGGGATCTGGCCACCGCGACCACACAGCAAGAAGCGACAGACGCGCGCGGCTACCCCGGGCAGTACCTCGTAGGTCTCTATGACCCGGCGACGGGGCAGGTCACCCTACACGCATCGCCGCTCCTCAATGTAGCGCGCAACATCCAGGGCTCATCGCTTCAGGTCCAAGGGAGGGCAGACTATGCGAAAGCGCGTAGAGACTTGGGCGAGGCGTTTGGTAATCGCAAGCAGAAGCTGGCCATGCGCAATGCGGATCGGATGAAGGTCGACACGACGGGAATGGCCGAAGGCGTGCTGGACGGCATTGCCACGTCCGTCACAGAGAGTACCGCGAAGGCAGCAGCAATTGCTTCGACGAGTAGCGCGACGGACGTCGAGTCTCGCCCGATCCCCACACCTCACCTCGACGCACCTACCCCAGACCTCGTCTACCCGCTGTCGGAGCTTTTCCCCTCGTCCATCTCGAGCAACATCAACCCCTCTGCCTGCCTCGCAGCAAACGATGCAGCCCACATCAAGCGACTTCTCCCCTCCCCCATGTCACGCAGCCAATGGCTCTCCAGCCGCATCTGGAATCGCGTCCTCGCCTCGAGGAACAACAACGCCAGCGGGGGCGAGGCGGGCGGCTCCTCCTCCTCCTCTGGCATTCTGAAGACTAGCTCCACCCACCAAAAACAGCAGACGCGCCTCCTCCTCTTCATCTCCTACCTCGCCTCCCTCCGTGCCCTCTCTGCCCAATCGCGCGGTCGAATCCTCAACGATCGCAAGTCCCTCCGCGAGAAGCTCAAGATTGGCCAACACAACGGCGAGGCCGAAGCTGAAGCGCTTATTGACTCTTTACTCGCCCAGTTCTGTGAGCGCGATCGAGCAAAGGGGAGGGCGAGTCTCACGCCATTTGGAGACACGAAGCTGCTAGCTACCATCTTGGCTCTCTGTCTTCATGTCGACGGGTTCCAGATCGAGGTAGATGTGCTGGCTGCTGAGCTGGGGATGGCTGCGCCCAAGTTGAAGGAGGTGGCAAAGAGTATTGGGTGTACGGCTCGCTATAGGCAGGTGGGTGGGGGTGCGGGAGGGGAGGGTGAAGGTGAGGAGAGCAAGGGGAGCGGGGCAGGGGCGGGTAAAGCCAAGAAGTTCATGGTACTCAAGTGCCCCGTCACCTTGCCTGAGCCGAGTACGAGGGGGGGACCGCCAGCGAGGAGATGATTGCCGTCTTGTAGCGCAGAATGAATGCGAATCATTTGATTGCGAAGTAGGCATCGTAGCGTCGCGTCGCACCGCGTCACAGAAGGATCGTAGGATAGGGTTCATAGCCACGAGTTGCGAGCCACGGGTTCAGGGATGGAAAGTCGATTCGCTAGCTGAAGACGGTGACGGTGAGGAGTTGGGACGTGGACGTGGACGTGGACGCGGGACCTTCTCTCTTTCTCTGCTACTGTAGTACGGCGGCACCACGGAACGGTTACGGGAGGCAAGACGGGGGAATGAGCACGACTGCGGGAACACGGCATCGGTCATCGCGGGGTGTATGGGTCTCACCCCAGCCCAGCGAGGGTCAGTAGCATAGCGTCTTGTGACGACGTGCCGGCGGCCAATCTTGATGTGGGAGCTTGAGGCGGTGTTGGCTTCTTGGGCTTGGGCTTGGGCTTGGGCTTTTCCTTGCTCGTAGAGCCGAATCGCCTCCTCTTGATCTCTCGCGGCTTCTTGTTCCCATTGACGTTGCCATTGATCGGAGTAGATGAGGTTGGTGTGTTGGGCATGGTGCTCGTCGCGCTCCCCGTGGGAGCAGTAGAGGCCAGAGCAGAGGCAGCGGCTACGCTGGGCGGTGCGAGTTTCATCAGCACCTTGAAGCCATGCGCGCGACGCAACGTGGTGGGACTCTTGGCGCGTTGCGACTGCAGCTGCAGCTCGCTGGACGACGAAGACGACTGAGTGGACTCGTAGCTCGTCGAGGGCGTGGCGTTGTGCACGTAGCCCTGCACCGTCGAAGTACTGTCATGCGAGTGTGACGAGGAGGAGGCACGTAGCGGCGCTGATCCGGATAGCTTGGCTTGGCTGCTAGTCTGCGTACCGCGCTCATCCGTCTGCGACTCGGTGCTGACGCGCTGCTTTTCCTTGCCCTTGTTCGCATCGTCCTTGGCCTCTTCCCTGCGACTCAGCTTCTTGTTGTAGTTGTGCGGGTGCAAGAGTGGAGAGCAGGTCTTCTCGCTCAACGAGTTGCGCGCGGACAGGATGGGCGGAGCGGTGTCGCACGACGAGCTGGGCGGTTTGGGGAGCGCATCGAGGGGCAGAGCAGGGAGAGGGATCTCTAGCGGTGGTCCAGCCGGCGGAGGTATGTAGCCGTTGCGACGATGTCGTGAGGATGAGACGGTCGAGGCTGTCCCCGTTGAGGGTCGCTCCGCAGGCTGGACCAGGATGGGCTTGAGGGGCGGAGGCTCACTCGCGCTGTGAGTATGCTTCGTCTCGCCCTCGCTGCCGCCGCCACCACGGCTGCTGCTGGCAAAGCTAGGCCGATTGGGAGAGCCGATGCAGTATTCGAAGCTGTGCTGATCGCGAACATTGCGGATCCATGCCTTGGTCTGGCTGCCATGCCGCAGCGCTGGCGGGGTATTAGGGGCGGCAGGCTCTCCTTGCTCGCCTTCAATCGGATCGTCCTCGTCGCTGTCCTCCTCTTGCTCGAACCACTGGTGCCGGCGACGGCGGAGCGAAACGAGAGTTAGAGATGATGTCACGTCACATTAACTCACGCGTCACGCGTCATGCCCTCACCTCGAGCATCGAGCCTGCAAAGACTGTGTTGTTGGGTTCCGAGGCGGGCGCTGGCACAGGTGGTACGGGCCTGTCCTCGGTGCGGCTTGAGATGCTAGGGCTCACTCCCTCGGCAGAGTTCTTGCGGCGGAACAAGGGCCTCGATGTTAGTTTGCCTCGTAGGAAGGGTCCGGCCGCCCACGCATCTGCAGCGAGACCTCGCCACATGACTTGGCGTGGCGACTGGCGTGGAGAGGATGGAGCCTTGCCCCCAAACGTCTGGCCATGACCGGCAGATTCGACGGCAGTGGGCAGAGTCAGCGTGGAGACGCCGCCCGTTGTGACTGACTCGAGCGAGCTGATACGCGTGCCCGGGTGTGGGTAGTCCTTGGGCGGGACAGGCGGGGATTGTTCGTCTGCCTCCTCAGGATGCGGCGGGAGAAGCAGTGACGCCCGACCTCTTCGCGAAGGCAGCGAGTCGCTCTCACTGCCGCTGCCCGTGTCTGGGGTGCTCGATCCGATGCTGAGAAAGGATTCGTAGGTCAAGCCCAGCGGAGAAGTGTCGACGTTGGCTGGAATGGTGTGCGGGATCTCGAGTGTTGTCGTCGTGATGCAAGGCGGCGAGCCAGAGTGCGCAATCACCACAGGTGCGTAGAGTCCGCGCGAGGCTGGTGCTTCAAAGTCCGCGGGAAAGAGGTCGTACTGCTCGGATCGTGCATCTGCTTCGCCAGGATCGCTCGTCTGCGTGGATGCATCTGCCCATATGACGCCTCCAGAGCTTCGGCGCGGTGGAGTGGCCGACATGTTGGTGTGAATGGTAGAGACGGGCGAGCAGCTGATGGGGCGTGGCCGTAAAGGGTGCCGCTGCGGCAGCGCGAGGGGGCGGAGGCGTGAGCCATTCAGCCCTGACTCCAGTGCAGAGTCGCACGAGGAGCGCGCAACTACCTGGGCAGCGACTACTGGTGGTGTGTCATGTTGCGAATTCTTGGACGCCGCATCGCCGCCATCGCCACCGCCGCCGCCGCCGCCAGTACGCCGCTCAAAGGCAGAATTGCCGCTGCTGCTCTTGCTGCTGCGCCGTCCTCGGTTGGCCAGAGCGACGTTGATGTTGAGCAGCTTGGCCTGAAGTGCTTGGCGAGCGAGGGAAAGGCGCTCTTCGTAAGTCATGCTCTGTCCCTCACTCGTGTGCACGAGGTCGTCGAGGTGTCGCTCTGTGCCGATGAAGGTATCGTCTACGAGGGCAAAGTTGCGTCGATGGTTCACCGCGTCGGCGTCGAAGGACGTCGAGGTGCGGCGTAAAGCGGGTGTACTTCTCGTATCCAGTGTGGTCAGAGAGCGCGACACGAAGTTGGGTTTTGACTTGTTCTTGCCCATCAATGGGACCAGCGAGGCGCTGCGGATGAGCGCACCAGAGCTAGATCTTGGAGAAGACGACGAGGATCCGCTGTCAGAGGGCGCAGTCATTGGTCGGCTACGCAAAGCCGTGCGAAAGCGACTGCGACTGCGAGCGCGCAAGGGGCGCTGAGGTGGCGTCGGATTCTCGCCAGGTACGACGACGTAGCGGTGTTCATCTTGTTGATGCAGGATTGATGTGACGGGATCAACGCGGGCGTCTGGCAGTCGTGGCTGCGGGACGAGGAAGACGGTCATCGCTGGGCGAAGGGGTGAGAGGGGGAGTGAGAGAGAGGGACAGCGAGTGGGAAAGAGCGTCGAATGAGAAAGGAAGGAGGTCAAGATGTGGATGCATCGATTGCGCTCGTCATGAATGCCCTGAACCCAGGGAGATGTGACTGTCGATCCGGTTGTGCAAGCGGCATCGATGGCCGTCAATGACGGCACACACTCCTCGAGAAGCGACGTGCCTGCGCTGATGCCTCACGTAGTGCCCCACGCAGTGCCTCACCGGACATTGGACTGCGGCCCGTCGTGATCATAACGGGCCGCCGTCGTGTGAAGCGGTGCGCGGTGCGCGGCGAACGCATGAGCAAGCCGCTGGAAGCTGCTGCTCGCTCAGGGGGTAAAGCGATGACGGGGCGGTGCGGGGCGGGACGAGCGATTTGCGGATGAGAAGACGGCGTCGATGAGTTGCTGATACTCGAAGACGAGATAGCGGTGTGATTGACCATGAAGATGCGTTATTGCCAACCCTAGCTCGCTGATTGAATAGCTCGCTCGAGGTGGTGGCGGCAAAGTGGTCAAGAAGTTGAGGAGCGGCCTCGCGTGTTGGGCTTGTCGCCCCGCCTGGATCACCTCGCATGCCTCTTTCCGTGACCGCCGCCCTCTTGGCATCCTCACCAATGGCCACGACCACGACCACGACCACGTTTCAGATCCGCATCACCATCTCGCATCGCATTGCATTGTTTGCCATACAGGCAAGAGCGGGACGTCATCATCGCAACTTCGCACGCTACGCGCCACGCCTCGCAAGCCCCTCAACTCTCCCGCTCAGCTGCGCGCCTTTGTCTGCTCCACTCGCACGCGGCGCCACCCACGAACAAAGGAAGGGTCCAGCCGCCGCTGCGATATCTCAACTTGGCGCCCTGTCTTTCCTTTGTACTCCCTTCCAGAATTGACATTTTTTCTCCGCTTGCGAATACCGTATTACGCTCCGATATAGCAGCGATGATGCAAGAGGCGTCGCAAGGCGTCGCAAGGCGTCGATCCGATCCAATTAAGAAGAGGCGTCGAGAAGACGGGGATCTTGTGGGAACGATTGCGACAAGAAGACAAAGCTGACAGGACGTCGTGACTTCTCAAGGATGGTGAGAGGCGCAAACAAAGCAGGCGAGAGTCTGAAGATAGCAGTCCAGGTTATAAGGAGATGTGCAGCTCGATGCGCAGCTCCATCTCATCCGACGTCACATCGCCATGACGCTACCAACAATGCTGCACGTCAACCGCTCCTCGCCGATGCTCAGCGCACCAGAGCTCCTCGACTATTTCGACTACACGCGTGCTCTTGAGCCGCCGCAGCCCAGACGAGTACGAGTCGTGGACTCGGGCGTAGCGGGATCGCCCATCGCTCACCAGCCGTCACGCATTGCAGCCCGTCGCGCCTTGGCCCCACCTCCACGTCCCCTCGATACCAGTCGTGCAACGCTGCAATCTCAGCGACGCAGCGATGTGCAGGATCGCGCGGACAGCGCAGCGCTACCTGACAGCGGGAGCCCAGACCCAGGCTGCCTTCATCGCTGGACTTGCGGCGTCTCAAGCAAGTCAAGTAGGACCCACTCGCGAACGACGTCCAGCTCCTCTCGAGCAGCATCCAACACTCCTGCCACGACGGTGATAGACACAGCTGCGCCCAGTGCAGCCGCCTCGGTGTTCTGCCTACCTACGACGCCCGCCGGAGCGGTCCCAACAGGCAAGATGGCTCGCGTTCTCGGCCTCTCCTCGCCTGAGCAGGCACAGAGCGGTGTCTCGTCCGCAGCGGCCATGCTAGTCGCGCATGCCAAGAGGGAGAAGGCACTCCAAACCGCGCCAGAGGACGAATTGCCCGCCTTCCCATGCCAGCGCGAGTCCCTCCATCCGTTCAAGGTCATGCAAGACTCGGTGCGTAAGCGCGGACCTCGCTCTCTGCGGCGGGGGACGGCGACGCAGCATCGCGACTCTATCCTCTCGACGAGCGTGTGGCCAAGCGATCTGGTCCCATCACCAAACGTATCGCCTCGTATCGGCGCAGGCGGTACCGCGGTGCTTCGTTCGCCATCCTCCATGCTCCACTCCTTCAAGCACAACGACGTAGACGAGTCCGAGCGACTCGTCCTCACGCCAGAGAGCTATGCGACCGTACCTGAGGACAGCGGGGGTGTGGGGGTGGGCGGGGGAGGAATAGAAACGTGGGCGCTCAAAATCGGTGGGATCGAGCTGACGAGGGGAGGTGGTGCGGGGCAGCTCACGCCTACGAGTGCGCAGATTGAGGCAGTGGGGAGGAAGGTGGACTGGGTTGTGCATCTGAGAAGCGCAGGGGAGAGGAGGGCGTGGCAGAAGACGATACAAGTGAGTCGCGGGGAGGGGGCGATCAGATGGGAGTCAAACGCTGACTGACACTTCGTTCATCGCGTTGCGCAGATCCTGGTCCGCGAGCTTATCAAGGAGGAACGTCGCTTCAGGACTGGTAGCGCTTCCTTCATCAAGCTGGCCTCGCCTCCCTCGGCATCGCGAGGAAGTGGCAGGGAGAGCGAGCTCCCCGTATCCCCGCCTTCGTTCGCAGACGAAAAGGTCTCTCTCTGCACGGCGCTGGGGGATGCGGATCGTATCTGGCAAATCACCACGAGGGAGCGACGGCCGAGCGAGCGACGCCCCAGCTCGCACACGGCCACATACTCGAGACGGCCGAGTGGCGCTACGACGCTCGATCACAGGAGACCTAGTGCGCAGACTACAGTGACTGCGTTTAAGCTGCAGGACCCTTCGTGCGTCGAGGCGAGGCCTGCAGTCGCCTACTTGCACGACGATGCTCACGAAGAGGCTCAAGAACGGCTGCGCGACAATCATGACCCCCTTACAGCGCGAACGCAACCGCAATCAACGCCAGCATCTCGAGCAGACTTCGAGCGCACTCTCGGCGAGTACGCTCGGTCGTGGGACCAATGGGTTACTTCACGGCGTCATCACCCTTACGCCAGTAGCGGGCTCAAGACGAGCGAGATCAAGACGCGCGAGACCAAGACTCAAGCGACTCTTGTCCCACCTCCCTTACACCGCCGCTCCTCCGCCTCAAGCTACGTCGACTTCCTCGACCTGTCCCCACCTCTGACGCCGCGGCGCACCAAGGCTGGGAGGGAGGAGGAGGATCACGAGGACGAGCAACTGCGTGCCGAAGTGGTGGAGAGTCTGATGGAGTCAACGACGCCGCAGCGACGGCGTTCGAGCGCGGTATTGGACTCGCCATGGAGTGCATCGACGTGCTCGGACAGTAGCACCGACACGCCCTTTGAGCGCAGCCCCATCACACCAGCGACGGGGTCGGGGGCCGGGGAGGACTTTGCGTCTCATTTCGTCGTGAGTCCGCTGCGGAAGGTGCAAGCCAGACATATGGCAGCGCTGTCAAAGCCACCGCAGGGCCCTGAGCTCGTCTCTGTGTCATCGCTGACGGGCCAACGAAGAGGGAGTGAAGGCCTTCCCGTACGATCTACCCACTTTGCATCTCCACCACGCCGTGCCCCTCGCCCGCCATCTTGCGATCCCACTATCCTCCCTCGTCGCCCCTCAAGCGATCGTGACGCGCCTATCCCGATGCGAACCACTTCTCGGACGATGTTGACCGACTTTCCGCGTCCGCCGCCAAGGAGACCAGCAGCGGCGGCAGGTGCGGGGCTACGCAGACCATCATTGCCCGTGGATCAGTCGCAGTCGCAGTCGCAGTCGAAGTCAGCGTCAGCGTCAGCGTATTCGAGTCGCAGGCAGGCGCATGAGGTGGCATTGAGGCAAATGAAGTTGGCAAGGGCAGCTGCTGCGCCCGCCGAAGTCGTTGTGGGGTGTGCGATGTAGGCGCGTACGAGCGTGCAAGTGGAGGAATGGCCAAGCCAGCTTTGATTGATCGCCCCCGCCCCGTCTGCGCCTGTTTGCCCTGTCCTGAAGTCGGCGACGGCGGGAGTGGCGGAACAGGAACAGCAGCGGGAGGAACAGAGCAGCCGGGCGGGACGAGCGAGCAGAGCAGACCACGACAGGCGTGCGTGCGAGAGAGAGAGCGAGAGCAGGGCGGAGAGAGCGGAGAGAGCGTCGAGTGCGTCGAGTGCGAGGGCGAATCGACTTGTGTTGAGCGGCCGCCTTGCTGCTTGCTGCTTGCTCTCCTTCCTGCCAACCCACGAATCCACTTCACTTCACATCTCCACCATCGTATATCGTATCGTTTCGTAGCTGCGCCTACTAGGCTGCCAAACAGCTCTGTCCCACCATCCATTATCATCCATCCATTCACATACCTCCTGGCACGCCGCCATGACGAGCAGAACAGCAGCAGCAGCAGCAGCAGCAGCAGCAGCGACAACGGCGAGCACCTCGGCCTCGTCTTCTTCGCCAGAGGACGAAGCATCGGGCTCAACCTCACGCATCAAAACTCCACTCATAGACGAAGAAGGTGGCACGCGCCGCTCACGCTCAGCACGATCAGCAGCCAAGAATGAGGCCGACGATTCCGGCGCTACTACAAAGCAGGAGGAGACAGAGGACGCAGCTGCCTTGTCCGCTCTCGACGACGGCGAAGCTGCACCTGGCGAGTCTTCGCAGCAGCAGCAGCAGCGCAGGCAACGTAGCTCGTCGATGAAGGAGCTTGCGGGATTGGGGTTGGCCAATCTGGGCGACGGGGAGGCCCTGGCCCCGCGCAGATCCAAGAGGGCCGCTCCTACTTCTCCTGGCGCAGAGACTGGCGTGGAGGCGAGTGTAAGCGCGGCGAATACGGGCGCAGCGAATGCGAGCGCAGCAAATACGAGCTTGCCTGCTGTTGAAGAGCCCGCAGAGGGACAAGAAGGAGAAGAGGGCGAGGAGGGGGACATCGAAGGGGTGACGCGCTGTGTCTGCGGCAGTTCAGGTGAGTGTCGCGCTACGCACGCTAGGCGTCTGCGTATATGCTCACCTTTTCGCTTCTCTATGCCTCTCGCACAGACGAGAATGTCGGCCTCATGATCCAGTGCGAGACCTGCCGTTGCTGGCAACATTGCGTCTGCATGGGCATGAATACGGAGGAGGACTGTCCAGACGTCTACTACTGCGAGCAGTGCAGGCCAGAGCTGCACATCGGCCTGCTCCGTCTGCTCGGCTTCCTACCCGCCAAGCCCTCTTCCTCTTCCTCCTCGTCCAACGGCGGCAAGAAGGGATCCAAGTCGCACAACAGCAAGAACCCGGGCAGGGACTCGGCGCGCGAGCTCCGCGAGGCCAAGGCGGCCGTCGCGCTATTAGCGCAGCAGAATGCAGAGCGTCGCAGGCTGGGAGGAGAGCCCATTGTGGCCAATACGGCGCGTGGGACTGGCGGAGACGCTCTGGACGAGGCTGCGGCTGCTGCGGGGGGTGAAGCGCGAGGGGAGGGGCGTGGAAGGAGTAGCCCGAAGCGTCGCTCCACGATGAACTCGCGCGACTCGATGTACGGCGGGTGGGAAGCTCTGCCACCTGGACTGCTGAACGAGGACGAGGTGTGGGACGCGGACGATGCGGCGGGCAGGAAGAGGAAGCGTGGCGGTGCCAAACAAGAGGGGTAAGTGACGAGGACAGAGCTGCCGTCGTGAAATAGAGCTGACGTAGCGCGGCCCGAACCTTGGCCCACAGATCGTCCACCTCGCTCTCACACTCCCGCTCACCTACACCAGAGGCAGGCAACACCGAGCATGGCAAGCGTCGTCGCATGTCGTCGAGTCGCGCCGCAGACGAGGGCGGCGCAGAGTCAAGTCAGGGTACGCGTAGGGGCAATACCGCAGCCACGGGATCGGGCAAGGGCAAGGCAGCAGGCGAAGTCCCATCAGCCAAACCGAAACAGCCAAACCAATACACCTACCGCAAGGAGCGCGCAGCTTTAGCAGCAGCAGCAGCCGTTGCGAACGGGAATCGCCCTTCTTCCCCGACGCCTTCGCCGAGCAAGAGCGGGCGAAGGGCGGTGGGCGCGGGGGCAGGAGGATCAACGCTACGCGAAGGGACGGGCAGTCGAGCTGGCACTCCCTCCTTGTCCTCCTCCCACGCTGGCGCAGGTGCAGGGCTGAGCAAGACGAACACCTCGTGGGGTCTCCCCGACCATCTCTCTCACTTAGCGCATCTCCTCCCCTCCCCGCACCCAGAACCGCTGAGCGTGCAACTCCCCTCGACCAAGGGCCTCCCGCACTCGCACGACAATAATGGTAGCGCGACCCGTCCCTCCCCGCACGCATTTACGCTCCTCGACTTGCCGGAACAGCCGACGAAGGTGCGCTTCCCGGGGAAGAGGATGACGATGGGTGAGATGAGGAAGCGCGTACGCGGGATCAGCGATTATATCACGCGTACGCAGCTGGAGGCACTGGAGAGGGGGAAGAGGATGAAGATGCTGGGCATCGAGGCGGGGGGGAGTAGGAGTGGCAGTGGCAGCGCCAGTAGCTCCAAGCGGGATTCCCCTGCTGGTGCGGCGGCGGCGGCGGCGGCGGGCAAGGATACGGTAGCTGGTGGGGAGAGGAGCGGCAGCGCTGCTGAGGTTGCACAGAATGGTGAGGCAGCTCCAGGTACTACGCCGACTCCGCAGTCTGGAGATAACGGCAGCAACTCCAACGGCAACGCCAGCAGCGTCGATCCGCCCTCAATGCGTCTTCTCGACGACTTGACGCGCGAGCTGATTGCCTTCCAGCAGAAGTACGGGATGCTTCCCGGTGGTGGGGGTGGCGGCGGTGGGGGGGGCACTGCGCATGTACCATTGCCAGCTGTGGTGGCGGTACGGGAGGAGTCGCAGCAGGGTCAACAGGAGAATGCAGTGGCCGCAGCAGCAGCTTCTTAGTGGTCAGTGGCTGTACGCTCGGCTCTAGCTCTCCCTCTGCTCTCGCGCTCCTTGCTGCTCTTTTTCTGCTCAGGACAATACTTCGTTCGCTCCGTCGTCACCTCACCCTTCTATCTATTGATATTGATGTGTGAATTTCGGTCTACTCTCCTTCTCCTCCTTTGCAATGGCATCTTGTAACAATGCAGACGCAGACGCAGACGCAGACGAAGACGAAGACGTGAACGCAGAATCGCCGTTGCCTTGATTGCGACGCGGCGTGCCGTCTCACAATTTTGACTAGATTGCTCTGTGCATTGCGTGAGAGTTGTCACGGAGGAGTGTGAGCTGTCAGGGGCGGGATCAGGATGCGATCATGACTCCGGCTCGCTGCTGTGTGAGCAATGGATGGCGGAGAACGGGCTGCGCGAGATTTGTCGATGAGTGTCGACGCGGGCTGAGCGACACACGAGTCAACTTTGAAGGCGGTGACGAGCTGCGGCAGCCTGAGAGCTGTGAAGAGGTAGCATTGGATCTTCAAAGGCCCTACTGTCGACGTGATCTTGACACTGTGATGATCGATTCGTCTAGTGTGTCAGCAATGGATGCTGTCAGGTTGTCGCGTCGCAAGTGGGCGGTTAGCAAGGCAAGTGCTTGTGCTCGTCAAGGTACCGTCTTGAGACTTCGCAAGCGTCACAGATGACGAATGGAGCACGTTGCGAGCGCAACAACATCGCATGCTGGGGTTTGGTAGACGCAGTCGTGGTGCTGGCGACAAAGATGCAGCAAGAGGGAACTGGGATCCATCGACGCTAGAGTAGCACACAAACGATGCCAGCTCAAGTCGACGTCGGGGGATCGTCTCGTTGATACCACCTCACCTCGCCTCGCTGCGCCCGTCTCGCTGGCTACACACACACACGGGACGGCTCTGATCTCGTGAGCAGACAGAGTGTGCAGCCTTGGTCGTCGTCGTCGTCGATTGCGCGTCGATGCGTGCGTGCGTGTGGCCTCGCGCCCCCGCCCGTGTGCCTGGCCTGGCCTCCCGTCGAGGCGCCTCGACGTCGACCCGCGCCGTCAGTCCGCCTCTTGCGTCTTGCCGCTTGCCGCTTGCCGCTTGTCGTCGCGCTCTTCTTGAAATGACAACCATCACAATCAATTCGACCAAAATTCATCACCATCATCACCGCACGCCATCTCAAGGATAGCAGCATCCCCTCCACGCTAGGCTAGGCTGAGTGGCTCTCAGACCGGCATATACGCACCGCCTCGCCTGCCATGAGACCGCAACCACGAGCGTCGATGTCGTCGAGCGGCGTTGGCGGCGTCGGCGGCGTCGGCGTCATTGCTCAGCATCACATTCGCAAGCCTCGCGCATCAGCACCAGCATCGACGGCGACGACGACGGCAGCAACAGCCACATCAGCATCACCGCAGAGCAGTAGCCTCATCGTCGACCGGCCGAAACGCGGAGATCATCGCACTCAAAAAGCCATCGAAGGGGATGAGCAAGAAGCGCGATATCGACGCAAACCACGCCCTTCTGGCTCCGCGTCTCCGCAAACGCCATCACGACGTCGTGTGCAGGTGCAGGTGCAGGTGCGCGTGAGCGAGAGGGAGAGGAAAAGGTCTCGCAGCGAGGAGATCAGTGACGAAGAGGAGGAGGAGGAGGACGAGCAAGAGACCAAGCCACCCTCTGTGCTGGCCCCCGCCACTCTTTCTACGTCTGCGTCACCCTCGACCTCACCGCCCAAGCCTCGCTTCGTACGCAAGCGCGGAACAGTAGAGACGATGCTGCGTTGGTGCTCTCCTCCCGGCTCGACCGCAGACATAGACGAGGACAATATCATTACGGGCGGGCGTGGGGCGAGGCGCACTTCCCAGCTGCTGGCACGCATACAAGGAGATGAGAGCAAGCCGACAGCGAGTGCGAAGTCGGCTCCTCTTCAGCGCAGAGCCAGCGAGCCAGCACGCAAGGCGGTCGACGCCATGCCACCTCCCTCGCGCGTTACCAGAGGTAGAGTTTCCGCATTGGCAGCCACCCCATCAGCATCGACGTCTTCATCTGCGCACACGGCGACCAAGGTTATTCGCGGACGAGCATCAGCGCTAGCATCGTCTTCTACTATCCCGCATCCTGCATTGTCCTCCAGCCCTACCGCAACCGCACGCGCCCCCGCGGCGCCCGCACACTCACGTCGCGCCAGTCAACGAACCGTCTCTGCAATTGCACCTCCTCCCCCCTCTACCTCGGATTCCTCTGGCCTTTCCTCACCCCTCCTCGAGATCACCGACAGTAGCGACGACGAGGCGCCCAGCTCGGATCCAGTACCTACTGCCAGCACGAGTAGGGCAGTCGCTGCACCTACCGCCAAGAGCATGGGCAAGAAGCGCGCAGCTCTTGTACCCAAGTGGAAGCGCAAGGTGCGCGCGCTCGCGAGCAGAGACTGAGTGTTGTCGCCGACTGACATTGCTCCTCCCTCGCGCCGCGCGAGCAGGTATTCTTGACAGCCGGCCTCTACTCGCCCGATTTCAAGATTGACGGCTCCAACGGCGCCATTAGGAATGTGCGCAGCGTTGTGCGAGAGTGCGAGAAGGCGAGCGCAACGCTGATCGTCATTCCCCCCCCGCGTGCACAGGGTCGCCTTTCAGCTCGCGGCGTCCTCGAGCCCATCAGCGAGCCCGCCTTTCCCGAACCAGTCCATTTCGGTCGCGACCTCCTCACAGGCACGCGCGAGTTCTCCCTCCCCCCACCCCTCCTCGAGCAGTCTTCCGCCCTTCGCGCCCGCCTAGACGCCAAGCGCAAACCTCCCCCTTACAGGCAGATCGACCGCAACAGGTACACTTCCCGTCCTAAGCTCAACGGCGAGCTGCCCCTCTGCCAGTGCGACCCGAGCTCCAACTGCGGGGACGACTGCCTGAATCGCATCTTGCAGTTCGTGTGCAATCCAAAGGTGTGCCCGTGCGGGGAGCGCTGCACGAATGTGAGCTTGGGCAAGAGGCCGCGCGCGAGGTGCGATGTGGCTTGGTATGGGGAGCGCGGCTTTGGGCTGAAGACGCTCGATGCGATCAAGGAGGGTGGGTTGGTGGACGAGTATCGTGGCGAGGTCATCAATCTGGCCGAGGCGGCGAGGCGTGTGAATGAGTACTACAAGGATGCGTGAGTGCGCGGCGCCCCGGGTAGGCCACACCGAGCGGCGCCTGCTTGACTGACGCTCCTCCCCTTCACCACGTCTCGCACGCGCAGTGGCAACTTCTACTTCCTCGACTACGACGCCGCAGCCGGAGAGGTGCTGGACGGCGGGCTACGCGGCAACATCACGCGCTTCGCCAATCACTCGTGCAACCCAAACTGCTACATTGAGAAGTGGCTGGTCTGCGGCACAGACGAGGAGCGCACGGCCGAGTTCCAGGTGGGGCTCTTCGCGCTGCGGGATATCGCACCAGGCGAGGAGTTGACGTACGACTATGGGTGGTCAGCATTCGCGAATATGGGCAAGCAAGTGGCGGCAGCGGCACCAGCCCCTGTGATCAAGGAGCGCTGCTACTGTGGAGCGCCAAACTGCTGCGGCGTGCTCGGTGGGAAGAAGGGGCAGAACGCCAATGGCAGCTCAGGACCTGCGAGTTCAGCCAGCAGTCCAGCGCCCGCTGCGCGCTCCACTTCCTCCTCTTCCTCTTCACTGGCCAAGCGTACTACGGCAAAGAAGCTCATTCACGCCAAGAAGTCGACTGCCAGCAGGGCTGCACAACAGAGCAGTCTCGCGGCGGCGGCGGCTGGTCAGAAAGCGACGACGACGACGAAGGGGAGCGCTGCGCCCAAGCGCACACGTGCAGAGCTTGACGCGACACCTGGTCCTAGTGAGAGCAGGCCACGCCGCTCCTTGCAGCCTACTTCGCAGGAGCCTGTGGTGCTTACGAATAGCCCGCCGAGGAAGAGAGTCAGGACTGAGGCCGATGAGAGCGCGGAGAGGGAGCAGTACGGTCAGCAGCAGCAGGGCAAGGGCGCGAAGAGTGCGACGACGAGTCGTGAAAAGGTCCCGCGGACGAATGGCGTGGCCGGTACAGGGAAGACGAACGGCACAGCAGGCGCGAGTATCGCCACGACTTCCAAGCCAACCAACAGCAGCGCAAACGCAACGACGCCCGCACTTCCAGCCATCGCAGCCCCGCTCGCCCCTCCCGCCATCCCCTCTCTCCGGGCCAGGCGTGGAGCCCCCATTGACACCACGCTGGCGAGCAATGTCCTCTCCTCTGTGGCCGCATCGGCGCAAAACCGCGCCTCGACGTCTTCGACTTCCACCGCATCGTCCTCTGCTCCCTCCTCATCGAAACCACGCCACGCGAATGGGCTGCCAGCCATGCCCGGCCCTCTCTCGAGTGACGCGGCGGGACGTCTCCTCGCTCAGGCGCTGGGAGGGCGGTTTGCTGCGAGAGAGGCGGACACTAGTTGGGTAACGGTGGACGACGGAGAGAACAGCGAGGAGTTGAATGAGCTGGCCTCTGATCTGAACACGGATGGCGAGGCAGACGACATCGAGGTGGTGGTGCAGCCCGTACTCACCAACAATGGCAGCGCCAACGCAGCACGCCGCTCGTCGCGGCGCCAGAAGCCTCGACGCAGCTACGTAGATGACTCGGACGTGGACGAGCTGGCCGATGGCGAGGGGAACGCGCAGTCTCGCCTCGACAAGGGCAAGGGCGCCGAGATCACGACGGGCAAGCTCTCACGCACGCGCAAGGTCCCTTACGTGGCTCGCCGACGCATGCAACCCATGTCCATCCGTCTTTCCTCTGCTCCGGCCCCTAGATTCCAGTCAAAGCCCCTCGGACCAGGCGGCATCCCGCTGTGGCCCCTCGGCAAGCCAGACATAGGCAAGGACGGCCAGCCCGTGCGCTACAACCCTGCGAATCGCGAAGCACGAGGCGCCATCCGCGTAGGCGACTATCCACCCGGTACCAAGTTCTTCCTCGCTGACGGCAGACCGATCGACGCGCGCGATGTGGACGAGGCGAGCAAGCATCGCTACGTCTACTCGGGTGCGGAGCTGGAGGAGAAGGCGAGGATGCGCAGGGACAAGAATGCGGAGAGTGCGAGGATCAGGAGGCTGAGGAAGAAGCACGAGGAGGATGCGATGGCTCGCGGTATCTCGTTGACGCCTATGAGCGGGAGTGCGAGCGGGAGCGGGAGCGGCCGCGGCAGTGCGAGTGGGAGCGCGTCTGTTACTCCCGGATTGACGGCGCATGAGAGAGAGAGGCAGGAGGAAGAGGAGGTGCGCGATGAGTTGGCGGTCGTCAAGGGCGACGCGGAGGAGTGGGAGGATGCTGATGAGTCGCGGGAGAATGGGTCGCGCTCGCGCTCGCGCTCCAAGTCGAGGAGTGCGGCCCAGGCTGGTGGCAAGGTGAGGCCGGGTAGTGCCAAGGCGGCTAGCAGGGGGACGGCGGCGAGCACAGCACCAGCGAAGGCCAACAGCAATGGGGCCGTCAAGCCGGGTAGGAAGAGTGCGGCGAATAGCGGAGCGAGCGACGGGAATGGGGTTGCAGCGGCTGCCAAGAAGACTGCGAAGAAGGCCAAGAAGCCGACGTCGGCGGCTACATCTGCCTCTCCTCCGTCCGCCTCCCTCTTCGCCGCTGGCTCCCCACCAGCAATCAATGGAGCCCACGCCACAACTACGAATGGCCACAAAACAGGCGCCGCCAACGGCGTGCCTGCATCCAATGGCTCATCAGCCCACCCGAATGGCCCGCACTCAGCAGCAGCAGCAGCAGCAAACGGGCGCACCTCCGCCTCCTCTACTCGTCGCAAGATCGTTCCAACGGCCAAGGCCAAGGACCGCGCCCTCAATGGCGGCGGCGCAAATGGCATACTCCCTGCAGGCGCAGCATCGGCAGCTTTTCGTAGCGCGGCAGCCAAGGCCGGGTCTGCTACGCGGTTCACGTCGCGGAGTGAGCACTGAGGCGGTGCCGCAAGCGAGATGGTCGCTGTCCTGCGCTGCTCTGTCTTTGTAGATCGACGATGACGATGACGACGACGACGACGATGATGTATCCTTGAGCATTCAACGTTAATGCGTGACCGTGCGCGGGCGTGCAGCTTGACGTGCATCCAACCAAATCGAGCATCGGGCCGCCCCCGCGCTAGTCTATGCCCCGCCCTGCAGCAGCGGCAGCGGCATTTGCTTCTTGCCTTTCTTCCTTCCCGTCCATCCTTGCCACGCCGCGAGACGCTACGCCACGCCACGCCCTCATCACGATCCGCTCACGACTCACAGCCGCCATCATGGTGTCCACGCGCTCAGCAGGCGCAGGCACGAAGCGCACTGTCTCGCAGGCCTTCCAGCCAGCCAAAGCGGCCAACGCGAGCAGTGGAGTGGCGGGAAAGAAGAAGGAGGCGGCGATCGCGGCTGCTGCTCCTCCTCCACCTGCCTCTACGTCTCCCGCAAAAAAGGCGCGCAAGACCAAGACCAAGTCAGAGCCCAGTGAGCCAGACGTGGAGCTCCCCCTGCTGTCAGAAGAAGAGATCGCCCGCTGCACAACAATCGCCATGCCCTCTCTCCCCTTCGACCTCGCGCACGGCAAAGAGCACCTCGTGGCTGCAGATGTGCGCTTCAAGCGGCTGGTGGAGCGTATTCCACTCAAGGTGTTTGAGGAGATCTCAGGTGAGGGCGGCAAGGAGCTCAACCTGTTCCGCACGCTCGTTACTAGCATACTAGGACAGCAAGTCAGCTGGCTTGCTGCGCGGGCGATTCTGTACAAGTTTACGCGCCTGTGGTTTCCAGAGTGGGTAGCGGGGCGCGAGAGATTAAGGCGCGTGTTAACGGTACGCTGATTTGATCTGCTCTCTGGTCTCACCGCGCAGGCTTCCCGAAAAGCCAGACTTCAAGACCCTCCCTCGCGATGCGTTGCCATTCCCCACCCCACTGCAGGTACGCTCCGCCTCCGAGTCCACTCTGCGCAGCGCGGGCCTCTCGGGGCAGAAGGTGCGCTACGTGAGCGATATAGCTTGTCGCTTCTCCGATGGACGACTGGACGTGCGCTCCCTCGTGGCGATGCGGGACGAGGAGGACGTCGTCCGCACTTTGGTTGCCATTAAAGGCGTAGGCGTCTGGACGGCGCAGATGTTGCTCATTTTTGCACTGCGTCGCCCCGACGTGCTGCCCGTGGGGGACCTGGGGGTGCAGAAGGGAATGGTACTGCTTTGGGCTAGTGGAAGGGAGGGGCCCGCCATCAAGAGTGCAAAGGCGCTACCCGAGGAGGAGGAGAAGGTGGTGCAGGCCGTACAGGAGGGGGAGGCGCCCATCGATGGCGGCGAAGATCTGGCCGCTCTGCCCACGCTCGACGAGCATTCCCAAGAACCTAGCAAGACACCCACAGTACCCGCACTGCCAGCCTCAAGCGGTCTCACATCTGCACAGCTCAATGCGCGCAAGAATGGGACAAAGACAAAGGGAAACGTCTACCTGAGCGCGGCGGAGATGGAGAGCCTTGCGGAGACGTGGAGGCCGTACCGCAGTCTGGCTAGCGTGTACATGTGGGCGCTTGTCGATGCGTGAGCGCCGCGCGGCGAGCACGAGGGCGGCGCGAGCAAGAGGGCGGATGTAGGAAGCTGCAGCCTCACTTCGCTCCGTGCCTTGTCTAGCATACCGTGCGCAGTCACTCACCGCAGCTCTTCGCATGTGGGTTGGAAAGGATCGGTGTCTGCGCGACTTGAGGTGTGGAGAGCTTGGGGCTTCGACGTTGGTTGGGAAGCGGTCAGTGCTTCGCTGCTTTGCTCATGGCTCCTGCCTGGAAAGCCTTACGTCGCGACTCTAGTTGGGAAAGTGTCATCGCTTCACCTGCGTTGGACTTCACTCTCGGGCTGGGGCTGGAAAGCGTTGCATTTCGTCTCTAGTCGGGAAAGTGTCGGTGCTTTGCTCCTTTCTGGTGTTGGAAGCCTTGCTTTTAGGCTCTGATTGGGACAAAGCTAAAGTCATCCCCTCCCAGAGCGCTCGCTGCTCCATAGCTAGCTCTCATGGCGTGGCTCGACGGGAATGATGAGCGGTATCTCCCGTGCCTGCTGCAACACGGCTTCGCGCCCCGCCCCCGGCTCCCCTCGTAGTCATGACGGCGGCGAAATTAAAGTGGCTCGAGCGCAACGTGACAGACTGATCCTGTGCCTGACGAGGCGGTCCGGCAGCAACCAACGCTTGTCTCTCTCGTCGTCGTCCGTCCTGAGACGCCCTCGCGAGAGCAGCGACTCAGCAATTTGTTGAGGGCTCGAGTGCGGGCAACGCAACGCAGGTTGACTTTGCTCCATTACCATCGTATCGAACATACGCTTGTGGCTCTCACTTTTCCTTCTCTACTTCTTGCACCCCTCGACGCTCTTCCGTCCAACACACACACACCAAGACCAACACCGCTCAGCTCAGCCTTGCGTAGGCGTGCAAGCCGCCAGCCAGAGAGCAGTGGGTGCTGAGCAGCTTGATTAGCATCTGATCGCGCGCGCAACTACAAGGTGAGACCGGCAGCAAACGGATGCTAAGCAACGCTCTCATCCCCTCATCCCCTCTCATCGTCACTCTCACCTCACCCTCATCCTCGCCGCGCCCCAGATGTCGTCCATCTTCTCCTCATCGCCCGAGAGCGACGCACCGGCGCGCAGCCTAACAACAATGGCCGCTCAGCATGCGCAGCGTCGCCCACTCTCGCCTGGCGTCGACCTTCTCGCCTCGTCACCTTCATCGCAGACGCCCTCCCTCCTCGAGGATCCCGGGCTCAGTGATATCTCTAGCCTCGACGGGGAAGACTTTGAACTAATCGACCGCGACGACGGGAGCGAGACCAGCAGTCGTGGTGACGACGACACACGTATGACCGCCCCGAATGCCACGCAGTCCTGGCTCTCCGGTACGGCCACCCCTGGTCGCGACAACGCCGTAGCGGCTGCCACCGCCGCTACCTCGCCCTCGGTGAATCGCCTGCGTCAGAGCTACCTCGGCGAGTCTACGCTGAGCATGGAGGAGGTCGAGACCCCTACGACGCAAAGCGCTGTGCTTGACGCCGCGACTACAACGCCGCCTCGCCTCACCGACATGACGCAGTCGAGTTTCTCTTTTCCCGACCCCAACTCGCCGCCTAGCCAGGGTCTGAGTCCCGTAGAGTCGCGCGACTCGCGTGACTCGCCACACTACCATGGCGGATCCTCAGCTGCTGGTCAAGCGGGCCAAGACTTCGCTGCTGCAACCACCGCCCCCGAGCGCGAGTTCCACGACAAGTACGCCACCGCCGACGTCGACTTTGGAGTACACGGCAAGATCCTCCACTGGCTCTCGCAGTCGACGAGGCGTGGCGAGAACGAAGAGCAAGACGCTGGCCCGTCATCGCGTACGGCATCACACCACTCGGACGCACCCAAGAATCGTCTGCGCAACATGGCCCTTCTTTTTGTCGTCGTCGGCTGGCTCTTTGCAGTCGTAGGGCTAGGCAGCGCACTCTGGCTCGTCACCCCAGCTCTCCCGCTCATGGCCGCGCGCTCCCTTTCAGCGCTGGGGCTGCCCAACTTGCAAGGCACGGCGCGCGAGTTCTCCTCCTCGTCGTCGTCATCATCGTCGACGCCACCCGCAAACACGCCCCTCGCCTCCTTTCCCCGCATCGCCAAGGCCGACTGGTCCTCAACAAAGGCCATCGCAGTCAAGCCCCCCGCGGCGACGCCTCGCACCACGGCGACAGATGTAGCGCTCGTGGTCAAGAATCTATCAACGGACGTGGCTCTCTACCACCAGTACGTCGACGTGGTCCTCTCCAAGCCGCGCGCGCTACTCCAGCAGCAGAGCAGCAAGAGGGGCAAGTGGGTCGAGGACGGGTTTGCCTTCCTCAAGTACGGCAAGGATCGAGTTCAGGCCGAGGCGCGGGACGAGTGGGCATACTGGCAGGCAAAGCTGGAAGCGCTGTGGCTGCACGTCGTACGTCCGTTCTTGGAGTCCCTCTACGCCGACGCGAAACGCCAGCACGCCCGCGCTGCGGCCAAGTGGGAGGATATCAAGCGACAACACGGTCCTGCCTACGAGGAGATGCGGCGCGCCACGCAGCTACACATGCGACGTGCGGCTGTCGGGTCTGCGGTACTGTACGCGCGCGTGTGCGAGAGCAGCGTAGCGCGCGATCTGACGCAGAAGCACAAGGAGCTCATCGAGGAGCCTGTCCGCAGATGGGCGCAGGATGCTGCGCGTGGGGCTCGCGATCTCAGCCAGAAGCGCAAGGAGCGGATCGAGGAGCCCGTGCGCAAGTGGTTTCAGGACGCGGCGCGTGGAGCAGAGGTTGTCTTTACGCGCGGGCACAAGCGGAGGCGTCGCAGCGAGTTGACAGAGGAGAAGGTGCGGGAGCGCGTAGCGACGTGGAAGAAGCGGTTGGAGGCGCAGCGAGGGCGTGCGAAGGAGAAGCGCGAGCGCGAGCAAGCCAAGAGGCAGAAGAAGCGTGGGCCTGGCATGGGGAGGCGAGCTGCCGCAAAGTGGGCGTAGCGCGATGGTACCGCGGTGGTGACGCGGTGGTAGCGTAGCGCAGTCGTAGCGTAATGTCCCACCTCTTTCTCTATCTCTACCTCTCTCTCAGTGTCCGTCCCCCACTCACCGTTCCCAGCCAGCGAATACGAGCACCATTCACGTCGACCGCGTTCCTCGCCACCAGCTTCGAGCTCGTAGTCCTTTGCGTCGCACGCCGTAACGCGTCAGCGTTACGGCCGTGCTGCCCCCCTTGGCCCTTACTTCACCTCTCCTTGACCACTCCTCTCTCCTCCTACTCAGGGTCCGGAAAGGGTCGGTAGGCTTGCAGCGTAGTGTTCGTAGCTCGGGCATCTACTTCCGGGCTGGGAAGTCTTCGTATCCCTTCTTCAGGATCTGGGAAGGGGACGAAGATCCGGTTCGGGGGCTTGATCGAGTTGCTGGTGCTTGTTGAGGGTTTGGAAAGGAGTTGGGCGCCCCTTCTACGGTCTGGGAAGGTCTGGAGGTGCCTCACGTGGGTTTGGAAAGCTCTTCTGGTGATCGGAGGGATGTCATGCGCTTTTTGGGCTGGAAAGCTATCCCAGCTCCCTCTCTGGATTGTCGGTACCCATTCTGGGTCTGGAAAGCTGCACCAGCGCTTTCTGTGGGCTCGGGAAGGGCAGGACGTGCTGCTTTGTGGGTTTGGAAACGGATGGTAGCGCATTCAGGTCTGGAAAGGGGCGATCGTTTGGGTCTGCAAAGTGTTACCCTCGTAGCCACCTCTGCTCGTCTCTTTTGGGCCTGACAAGCTCTTCCTCCTCGATTTCGGGTCAGGAACGAGTTAATGGTGCTCTTTACCGTCCGAATTGTCTCGGGCAAGATCGCCTCACTAATCGATCAGAGCGTCATGGTAGCGCGGCTTTGGCGTGCTGTCTTGGGTCTTTGCGGGGCTGGCATTGCAGTTGCGCTTCTTGTTATCGCTACTGGACGTGGAAAGTAGCTGCTTCCGTCCCCTCTGGACTTGGGAGGAGCGCGCGAAGTCGGACTGGCTCACGTGGCTCGAGTCGCCTCGCCCGCCGCCCGCCGCCCGCCGCCCCGTTTTGCGAAGTGTTGCTTGCGAGGCGGGCGGGCGGCCGGGCGGGCGTCGATTGGATGCTTTCTTTGCTTCCTTCCTCCACGCGCGCGAGATCCCCTCTTTCCCATCGTATCGCCTCAGCGTAGCATAGCATAGCATAGATCCTGACCGACCTCTCCTGCCTCGCTGCCCGCCCGCAAATGGAGGAGCAGCTGGTCCAGGCGGTCTCGATCGCCTCGAACCCGGCGGCGGTAACGGACCCTGCGCTGCCACAAGAGGCGCTGCGCTTCCTCGAGCACCTCAAGACGATTACGCATGAGAGCTGGGAAGCGGGATGGGCCGTCTATGCAGCGAGAGATGAGCGAGGAGCGGGGCCGCGGTACGGGGATCAAGAGAGGTTGTTTGGGCTTAACCTCGTTGCGGAATTTCTCGAGAATCAGTGAGTGTCGCGCGTGCGAGCAGGCCAGGGGCATGGCGAGGCGAGGCAAGCTGACCATGCGCTCCGCGCTCCTCTCCCACTCGTAGCGTCACCGCTGCTTCAGATCCTGCTGGCGCTGTAGCATTTCTTCAAGAAGCTGTCCTGGCGTATCTGGACAGCGAATTCGTTTCGGGCAGCGGCGAGCGCGGCGCTTCATGTGAGCGGGCGGCGCGTGGCGGCGCGTGGTGGCAGGTGAATATATGCTAACGCCCCTCGCTGCCCACGCATACAGACATCAAGAACAAGCTCGCTCAGCTCCTCACCCAGCTGGTCCTCCAGTCCTACACCTTTACGCAGCCCGCCACGCTCCTCCCGCGCCTAGTCTCCCTCTTTCGTTCTCACCCGCAAGCTTCGTCTTCCTCGTCCTCTCCGCCGCCCCTCAACCCGACGCCTACGGACCTGGTGCTGCGCGTCCTGCACGACTTGAGCATCACCCTCGGCTCAGACGTGACGCTGCGTGCGGTGCGCTCCAAGGAGAGGCTACAGCGCGACTCGATGATCCGCGACTCGATACGGGCAAGCCATGCGGTTGGAGTGGCAGAGGCGGTGTGGGGCGTCGTCGAGGAGAGCGTACAGCGCATCAAGGCGGAGGGACAGCAGAGTGTTTGGGTCGGCGTGGCGGAGATGGCCATTAGCGTTGTGGGCGACTACGTGAGCTGGATCGACATTTCGCTCATGGTGACGCCGCGCAGCGTGGAGCTCTTCTTTGCGCTCCTGCAGCATAGCGTGGTGACGCTGCGTAGGGCGGCGGCCGAGGCGCTGTGCGAGGTGATTGGCAAGGGGATGAAGGGCGCGGGGAAGGTGGATTTACTGCGGGTCCTCGATTTGACGCGGGTCGTGGCCACGCTCGAGGCGCAGACGCGGGTTGTGCGGCACGGGGATGGCGCGGGGGATGAGGGCGTAGAGCTGCGGGAGTCACTGGCCAAGCTGGCAAATGGCGTCACGCTCGAGCTAGCCAAGGTGTTCGAGGACACGGCCGTGGACGCGGAGACGACGCGCGCTGCGGACGAGATGTTGGTCGCGCACCTGCCACTCGTGCTCGCATTCTTTGGCGACGAGTACGACGAGGTGACCGAAGGCACGCTGAG
This sequence comes from Jaminaea rosea, assembly GCF_003144245.1. Lineage (NCBI taxonomy): Eukaryota > Fungi > Basidiomycota > Exobasidiomycetes > Microstromatales > Jaminaea > Jaminaea rosea. Next base: position 21,194 of record NW_020289992.1, on the reverse strand, counting down.
CGGCACGAGTGCGGTGCTGAGCTACCTCAAGCGGCGCAGGAAAGCTGGCGCCCTCCCCGAGCCTTACCTCGGCGCGCTCGCCTCGCTGGTGGACGTGGTCTTGCGCAAGATGCAGTGGGATGACGGCGCGGAGGGCGTGGACTGCGATGAGGACGACGACGACGACGAGACCGCACACTTTATCGCGCTGCGCAAGAGCCTGCAGGTCATCCTGGCGGCGGTGGCCGCGATCGATGAGGCGATATTCGCAGAGAGGGTGCAGTCGCTCATCGTAGGCACGCTCGGGGCGCTACCGGGGGGTGGGGTGTCGTGGCAACGGGCCGAGGTTGCGGTGTACGCTGCGTACTTTTACGTCGAGGTTCTGGTGTCGACGCCGGGGGTACCAAAGGTGGGCGTCAACGCCAATACGTTTGTGACGCTGCCGGGGGATGCGGCGCGTGCGAGAAACAAGTAAGTGCCGTGTGCGAGACCCGCACCAACAGAGCTTCTCGTCCCCCGCTCGCGCTGACTCTTCTCGTCCCCCACTCGCGCCGACCGCTCACGCTCGCGCAGGATGTCCCCCTCCGTCTACCCAACGCTCCCTCTCAACCCGCTCGGCTCCCTCATCGAAACACTCGTCGCCTCATCGGTCTCGTCGTTCCCGCATCCGGCCGTCCAGCTGCAATTCTTTGAATGCCTCAACCGCTACGCCACCTTTTTCTTTGCTCGACCGGACCACCTCGCTGGGGCGCTATTCGCATTCCTCGACGAGCGCGGCGTCTACAACCCCAAGGCTAGCGTTCGCCTCCGCGCGTGGTACATCTTTTCTCGCTTCGTCAAAGAGACGGGCTCGCTGCTCCCGGCGCAATACGTCGAGCGTGTCTTGGAGGCGCTCAAGGCCGCGCTCAACGTCAACGCAACGCTTCCCGCGGCGGGGCAAGACGAGGACCCGCTCGTGGCCGCCACTCAGTCGTCGCGCGACTCGGACTCACAGCTTCACCTATTCGAGGCCTGTGGGACGCTCATCGCACGCGCGGGCACGGGCGAGCAGCAAGCGGCGCTTCTCACGGCGGTGTGCGACCCGCTCGTGGCGCAATTACATCAAGCAGTGGGAGCGTATGCGGGGAACGAGGGCGCGCTGCGCGAGGTGCTCCAAGTCCACGACCTCATCCTTGCCCTCAGCAACGTAGCTAAGGGGTTCCCGGACAATTCGCCTGACTCGGCGTCGGCGTCGTCGTCGTCCCCGCCACTCGCCGTCTTCACCCACGTCACGGAGCAGATTCTCGTCGCCCTCTCCTCTCTCACACGCTTCTCCATCATACGCGACGCCGCGCGTGGGGCCTTTGCGCGCATCGTGGCCACCACGGGCGCGACGGTGCTGCCGTTCATCCCGGCGCTCATCCGCTCGCTACTCCCCCACCTCTCCTCGCCCGAGTTGGTCGACTTTCTCTCGTTCCTCGGCCTCATCGTCGCCAAGTACCGCACGTCCGTTGCCGGGGTCATCGACGAGCTCTTCCTCGTACTGGTGGAGCGGGTGTGGCATTTCCTCAACCAAGAGGTCGGCGGGACGGACGATGCCGTCGCGCGAGCGGAGCTGCAACGCGGGTACATTTCCTTCTTGAGCTCGTTGGTGGGCAGCGCGGGTATGGACGGGGTGTTGACGAGCGAGCGCAACAAGGCGCAGCTCGAAGCGGTGCTCGCCAGCATCGTGTATTACGCCGAGAATGGCGACCCGCCGTGTCAGCGCGCGTCGTTTGGCATCCTGCACCGGCTGGTGAGCGTGTGGGGTGGCGGCGAGGGGAATGGGGCGGCGGCTCCTCCTCCCGACTTTACGACGTGGATCTACGACACGCTCGTGCCATTAGCGTTCACGGTACCTGCCTCGCCGTCGTTTGATCTCGCCGACGCGCAGTCACAGATGGTCGTGACCGAGATTTCGCAGCTGCTCAAGGGGGTGCTGGCGAAGCGAGGGGCGGAGGAGCTGGGTGGGTGGTTGACGCGCGTATATCTGCCCCGCATCGGGTGCCCAGACGCCCTCGCCCAGGACTTTGTGCGGGATCTCGTTGCGTTGGAGCAGGGCAAGAAGTGGAAAGCGGCGTTCGCGAGGTTCGTGGAGCAATGTCGCGGCGGGGCGTGAGCGCGGCGTGGGGCGAGCAGAGCGAGCAGCGGGGGGTTAGAGCGAGCAGAGCGGGGGGTAACGCAGCATCGACGGCCCTCGCCGCGTTTCATTATCATTTCGATTGCCATAATCGCACGTAGAAGCCACACCCCGCTAGTTGACCAGCGTGCGTTCCGTGTCCACTCGCTGCGGTGCCTGAGGAAGAGCGCAGCGAAAGGTCAGCCAACGGTCTATCGCCCTCTCCTCGCTCTCGCCTCACCTTCTGCGTCGCGCCGCGCTCCTCTGCCCTCTTGGCATCGCGCTCCTCCTTTTCCTTCGCCCAACGCTCCTCGTTCATCTTCTTGAGCTCGCGCTTTGTGAGTTGGAGACGGCCAAGGCCTAGCAGGTCGAGTCCGAGCATTGCGTGCGGCGTGTGTGCGGGGTGAGATGGCGTGGCGCGGCGTGGCGTGAGATGGAGTGTGTGGTAGAGAGTCAAGATGCCGAGCCCGCCCGGTCTCCGGTTCAACTTGAGGCCGGTCGAATCGGGCTGCATCTGGACTGACGCAGGCGTGCAGCGGGGCGGGGGGACGGGCGTGGGGCCGGGCGGAGAGGCAGAGAGGCGGAGACGAGGTGCGCGCTCACTTGGACGTTGCCTTCGCTCTTCTACCAATCGATTCACCTTAGTCGTCTCATCGCATTCTATCTTGATAGAAGAGGACGGGAAGCGCTGCGTGCTGGCATCGCCTTACATCTCCCTCTTTTCCTCCCCTCCAAGCGCTGCCGAGAATCTCCTTCTTTCTACCATGGAAAGCGTTCGCGCTTTCTTGCTGGTCAAGAAAGTGTCGCGACTGCGCCCTGGTCAGGCAAGCGCCGCGCCTTCTTTCTAGTCAGGAAAGTATCTCCTTCTTCGACTCAGCACAGCGCGTCCCTCTCTACTCTGGAAAGCGACTCGCTCCGTCCTCCGAAAAGCGTCTCGCTTTCTACTCAGGAAAGTGCCTCCATCTCTGAGTGAGGGAAGCGTCTCACGTTCTTCTCTGGAAAGCGTCTCGCTTTCTATTGCGGAAAGCCCCTCACTTTCTACCCTGGAAAGCACCTCCATTTTCGAGTCAGGAAAGCGTCTCACGTTCTACTCTGGAAAGCGTGCCTCTTGCTACTCTGGAAAGTGTCTCGCCCGCCTCGCTTCTCGACTCAGTAAAGCGCTTTTCTCTACTCAGGAAAGTGTCTCGTCTCGCCTTCCACTCAGGGGAGTGCCTCTTTCTACTCTGCCAAGGGTCGCGCCTTTCTACTCTGGAAAGTATTTCCCGTTGTATTCTCATGAGCGTCCCCCCTTCCCGACTCGGCAAAGCCCTCGAAAGTGCCTCGCTCTGGGGAGCATTGCCGTTGTTCTCCTCTGAACATCCTCGTGGTGAGCACGTCGCACTCGCTGGCTTTGTAGTAAAGATCATCATTTGATTGGCTACGCGCGAAGCTAGTCGACCAATGTCCGATCCGTATCGATCCGCTGGAGAGGTCGCACCGGTGCTGCTTCCTGGCCGGGCTGCGATTGCAACGGGTTCAGCTAACATTGTTCTGCCACGCTGCTGCGATCGCTTCATCTCACCTTTCCCTTCTTCGATGTCGACGCCTGCGACTGCGGCGGCGGCGGCGACTGCGTCACGGCCTGTCCTCGCGCTCGACGGAGTGCCAGCTCCTCGGCCCACTTTGCGTCACGCTGCTCCTTTTCTCGCGCCCATCGCTCCTCGTTCATCCTCTTGAGCTCCCGCTTCGTCATTGTGAGGCGGCCGAGACCTACGATGTCGAGTCCGACCATTTGTGTGTGAGGTGAGATGATTGGTGTGGTGCGGACGTCGAGATCGAGGTGCGACAGGGTTGGGGGGAGGGGGTGAATGAGCCATGCCGCTGCCGCGGCCGCTGGTCTGGTCTGACTTTATCCGGCGGGCGGGGCGATGGGAGCGAGATCGTAGATCGTGCGAATTGAGATGCGGTGCGGCTTTGCGGCGGTGCAGGCGTGCAGCGGGGCGGTGCGGAGCAGGCGTGTCTACAAAAACACGCTAGCCTTTCTCTCTCGAGACTCTCCTGCCGTGTGACGTGAATCATATTCCAGTCGAAACAACGCATCATCCTCACCAACACCACGTCGCCGCCTCATGGGCTATACCCGCGCGGAGCGTTCTGCTTGTAGCACCTCGAGTACCTCCCAGAATCGATGCCGCTGGACCCCACGCCGTTCCACACCTCCCAAAGCCCCTTGGGGTCCACCTGCCTCTTTGCCTTGACAAGTCGCTGATAATTCGCCTCGCTCCCCCACAGACTCTGCTTGTACCCAGTCTCGTAGGGGCTCACCTCATTCTGGTACGCCCCGCCATCAGGCGCAAAGGCGCGGAGCATGTTCCCACTCTCCCACACGGCCTGCGTCGTAGCCTGCTGCACGGACGCGGGTGCATTGGGCGCCCACGTCGCAGAGGGGATGACGTGCCACGCACTCTCGTACCAGACGGGATTGACGGACGTGACGCCCTTGAATCCGCCAGCGAGAGGGCCGGGCGGGCCCATTAGGATCTGCACGCCGGCATTCATGCTCGAAGCGATGTGGTCGAGGGATGCCTGGACTGCATCCGCTGCTCCTTGCGGGTTGGACTTGAAGTACTTGGTGGGGATGAGTCGCGAGCTGATTTGGATGGGTGCGCCGACTTGCTCATTGAACGTGCCAAAGGTCGTACTAAAGAAGTCGTAGAAGGACGAGTACGTCTGGTACAGGGCCGCGCCCGCGTTACCGTTGAGGAGGTTCCCGCCATGCAAGAGGCCGAGCGAGACGAGTGAGTCGGCGTACGGCTTGGTGAGGCGCTTGAGCTTGGCCATGTCGCCTACGTCGGAAGGCATGGCGAGGAGCGTGAAGGATGCATTGGATGAGATGAAGCAGACACCGCCGATGCCGTTGGCGTTGAGGTCTGGCGTGATACGGGCGAGAGCGGCGAGGACTGCGTTGTTTTTGCGGTTTCCGACGCCGAGGGAGAGGGAGGGGGCAATGAGGGCGTGGATGGGCATGCGGGGCAGCGCTGCGGACGAGGGGCGGCGAGGGTTGGGTGAGAGCCAGCGAGAGTTAGCTTCGGTAGGCGTCGCGGCGCGCGGAGCGTGGTCACTCTCCGTTACTCACTCTGGTAAGTCGCCGATGCCACGACGCCGAATGTACCACCACCACCGCCGCGCAAAGAGCGGAACAGCTCCGGGTTTGAGCAGGCCGTGATCGTCTCGAGCTCGCCCGTCGGCTTCACCAAATCGATGCTCACGACGCGATCGACTCCGAGTCCATGCGCTGTCGAGAGGAAAGAGTGTCCCCCACCCAGCAGCCACCCGCCTACCGCTCCCACCTGCGGATTATCCCCGCCAACAAGCGTGCGGCCAACGCTCTCCGCAAACTCATACCCTTGCCGCCATTGCGTGCCCGCGAGGAGGGTAATTGCGTCGTACTTTTCCTTGCACCCTTTCGGCACAAAGGCCGTGTCATGAGTAGCCCCCTTGATGTTGTGCGTCCACAGCCCGAAGCCTGAATCCCCAGCAGACCGACCCTTGTAGTCGTGTCCCGTATTCTTGATCGTGGGGCGCAGGTTGTGCTGGTAGACGAAGCGAGCCCATGCCTGAATGTCTGCAGGAGAGCGAGCATCGACGAAGTAGTCTGGGATACGGCCCTGTGCGGCGAGAGGCGCGAGGAGGTCAGCGTGCCGCACAGGATTCTAGTCACGCCGCGCCGCGTACGTACCTGCCCGCACTGTCCCGCGGCGAAGGACGCCGCATCATTCCCACATTGGTCTTGGCTGTTACAGTCTTCCCACTGTGTCTGTTCAAAGGCGCCGAAATGATCAGAGCGCCACTGATCGTTGCCGTTGTTTGCCTGAAGCTCGCCGCACGCTACGGGATTGAAGGAGGGGTCTTTGGCATAGCAGACGGAGGAGATTGGGCGGGCAGAATAGAGTCGACCGGAGATGGAGGTGTTGAAGGCGGCGAGGTCGGCTGCGGAGGGGAAGCAGGGTGAGCCTTTGGCGCAATAGGTTGCATCGCGCGGGGTGAGGGTGGCGCAGAGGGCGGCGAGCGGGGTAAGTGCGAGGTACAGGGGGGCGAGGGCGAGGAGGGAGAGCATCGTGGGCGTGATGAGATGTTGCAGGGGTGGCAGGACATGGTGGGCGGGCCTGCCTCTTTATACCGCCACAAAGACGTTTTCAAAAAAATTGCACATTGAAGGGTAGCTGGGCACGCGGGCAGCAGACTATGACTGATCTATCACAAATCGATCACGCACGTCTTGATTGAACTGCAGCATGGCGCCCAGCTATTCTCCGACCCTCCAAACGTGGGGCTCCGCACCCAACCGAGCGGAGTAGCCGCATCTCGCTCGTCCCTCCCCCCGCCCACGTCCTCTGCTCCTGCATGTGCCTTGATTCAAACACCGCTGCGAGCGAGCTGAGCGTCGACGATTTGTCCGTCCCGCCTTTTTTTGATTTTGGCGAAGTCGACTTCCTTTGCTCGCTCTCCATACAACATTCAAACTTGACAGCGCTTCGTCCCTCCCCTCCATCCGCCTTGCCCACCCTTCGTAGCAGCTATCCAAGGGCTGAGCGCCTCGATGCCTCGAACGCCAGAGAGGACGAGCGGGTAGTTCACTCGATTGATCACCAAGTTGGGCGGCAGGCCCTTGAGCAACTCCGCACCCTCGCCCTCACCCTCGTCTGGCCTGAACCACGCACGCAAAATGGACGTCGGGCTTGCAAGACGGCCTGTGCAGCATCTACACTCGAGCAGCGTGACGGCCGCGCACACTCCAACGGCGCTTGCCAATCTCCTCAACTTCGCCTCTGCGCCGACGGGCAGGACGCATTGCATTGCTACACAGTCGAGCGTGAAGAGGCCTCGCGGGAGTGAACCGCACCACATGACCTGCTCAAAGTTGACTTTGCCACCCACATCCACCTCGAAGCGGAGTAGGGAATGCAACGCGGCATGATGAGCAGCTTCGTCCTGAAAGACCAGATCGATGAACCCGTACGCGTACGAGACGCCTGAACAGGAGGTTTGCGGAAAGGCGATGCGTGGCAGCTGTCGCTGATGGGGGTGTGACTGGCGGAGCAAGGACCAGATACGTCCAGCGACGGCGCGACGATACAGGTAATTGTTGGTGTTGCGCCGCGGATTCAGGGGGGCGTAGCGGATCGAGAGGGGAGGGAGAAGACGCGCATCCTCTCGCGAAAGGTGATTGGACGTGGCGTAGGTCAGGCGACCCCACAGAGGGTCATGCGACGTTGTGGCTGGCATAGCTAGGCGCGACGTGGCGTGGAGTAGTGGTAGGGCATGGATTGGCTCGTCTCACGACTCGCTCTCGAACATCATCGTCTCCTCCTTCATCTCAACCCAATAGGTACCCTCCCGCCAATTGCACCTGATCCTCGTCCTTTCCCTTCGCCCGGCCGCATATCGCCGCACTTGATAATAGTTGAAGGCCCTAATTAGGATGGGGCTAAGGACGAGGTTTGCGAAGAAAAGGGAGAGGGGGACGCGGATGGAGAGGGGGATCAACGACCAGATGATTGCAAGAGAGCGAGTGTATGCTACCTGAATAGCGCTAAGTGATTACGATGCGGAGGCCTTCAGACGAGCAAGAGACGTAGAGATGCCCAGCGAGTCCAATGTAATTCGCATGAGCAAGTTAGGTGTGCGACGCGAATCGCTGTCAGAGAGAGGTGGGCGACCGGTAGGCAATGAGCGAGCAGATAGTGGATTGGCGAAGGGGCAAGACTGAGTGAAGAAGAATACGACGCCGTTGCTTGGGTGGGCAGAAAAGCTGGAGAGTCCCGCATGCTCATCTGTTTGTGATGCCCCATATTATATGCGTCGGCCCCCTCCCTCACGGCAACGCACCCCATCCAGACGACTGCGTTGTGCGAGTCATACATTCTCTGCTGAGCGAAGTATGGCCGTTGAGAACGTTGTAGGATGAGGCAGGGGCAGCCAGACTCCATGCGGCGTATCACTGCGAGATCTGCTTCGAGATGAAAGGTGAGGAGAGTGAAGGAGGTAGAAAGCAGGAGACAAAGGATAGCGCGAGATTCAGCAAAGCGGACAATCTGCACCCAGCTGCACGCCGCTTCGTCGTGCATGGGGGACGAGGCCGTGTGCCTCTGTGCCCTCGTGCCCATGGATGAGGATCTGGGCGTGGAAAGATTCATGCAGCCGACTCGACTCCACTTCTCCTTCGCTCCTTTAGCACGATGATCCTATTCCCATGCTCACTACTTAGAGCACTCTGGATGAAAGACTACGACTGAGGAAGAGCGAACAACATGGCGAGCGTAAAACGAAGATCTGATTTTCAGCAGACGACGAGAAGGCAGGGCGGCGTTTGCTGCCAAGTCGTCTGGCCGTCCTTGTACCTGACGATGGATCCTTGTTTGGCGAGCGGTCCGTCCTAGCTCGAATCGCGCAAGACGTCTTCCTCTTCTGACTTTTCACCTAAGCAGCAGACTACGCTTGCTCTTTATCTGCGCTCTTGTTCTTCGCCGACACGCAGAACGCCATGTCTCCCGGCGCAACCCCAAGCCCGGAGAGGGTCACAATCTCCTCGTTTGGCGTCCTGCTCCCTCGACGCCGATTCACCATCACTGTTCCACAGCCCGCTCCTTCATCGAAATCAGTTACAGGTCACTCATACGAGCCATCGACTCGATTCGACCTCCGCAGCCCACCTCCATCCTCCATCACCTCTTCGCCGCCTAGACGCTCCCTCTCTCCCACAATCAGCCCTGAAAGCTCACCTCAGGGCTCTCCCTCTTTGACAAACGATGACGCCGCTGAGCTGTTTAGCGGCCAGCTCGACCTGACGATGCCCCTTCAAGAGGCTACGATCCACGAGGCCGCACGTGAGGATGACGGTGAGGCGAAGGAGGGTCCCCTCAACGTGATACACAAGGGCCGGATCGAGAGGGTCCACTACGTGGCTGCGCTACCAGTACCAGGGGACCTACTCTTCCATGTAGACGCCAGCGAGGGGGCCGTCTTCCGTCGGGCTAGGCCTCACCCAGCAGCAGAAAGAGAGGCACTGTGGCGCAGCGTCGTCCAAGGTGGATTCCTCGGCGAGGTCAGGAATGGCTATTTTTCACGTACAGCTGTCTTCCTCCCTCTCGCCTACATGGGTCAAGCTCAACGTCCCCTTCTTAGACGGGCCCACGAAGATCCACTTCTCCCATTTGAGCTCCTGGCAAACTCTCCCTACCAAGCCGAGGACAGCCACAGCGGAGGTATCGTACATGCTGGAGCGGCACGACATTTTCCTCACCAGCATGGTCACGCAAGATGGCTTCAAGTGGGCCCCAGTCGGTGAGGACGTGGGGAAGGACTGGAGTGCCCTGTTACGGCCGTTGGGAGTCGTAGCCTCGGAGACGATGCAGGATCCGCTCCCCTACGTCGGCGCAGAATGCCATGGTCTGCTGGTTGGAATGGGCGTACGTCTTCGTCTGGATGGGAGCAGTTGCAGGCTCACCCACAGCATGAGAGAGGGTTGGAGCATCATCGACGTACCAGGCGATGCGTGCACATGGGCGGAATGGGCCACATTCCAGCTCATCGCAGAATGTAGGCCGCGTGCGGAGGTCAAACTCCCTCATCAAGACCCCAACGGCTTCCCATACGACATCATCTTGTATGCCAACGAGACGGGAGGCATCCGCAAGAAGGACGGCAAGCCTTCTCGAGCCTTGTACAAAGAGACCTACTACGCTCTTCGCACGCGCGATGTTACCAGGCCGATCGGGCCGCAGTCACGCGACAAGAAGAGGCTACACGACGTTGCGCCGGAATGGATGGTCTTTTTCCTCCTCAACCTCGTCGCTCTCTCCCGCGGTTGCAAGGATGTGGAGCTCTTCAAGCCCGGAGGCTCAATTTTGGCGCAAGCAGCGAGGAGGATTGACCTGCAGGCGTCAGTTGCTGCTGGCCCGCCAACGATGGAGCGCAGCATGAGCTTGTGACCTTGATGAATACTCTCTCGACTTTCTCTCTCTCTTTTTGGACATCTTCGACTCCACTCGCTTTGTCACACTTCAACGCAGACAAAGCTCAGCTTCTCCCTCCATCTCGGGACTCGATCGATGGCAGGTAGAAGGGATGTGGATGGTCATTGAAAGCGTGAACGAGTATACAGCCAGGGTTTTGAGAGAGAGGGGGAAAGGGCGAGCGGGCTTTGAAGGGTGGGAGGCGTTATGCAGGCAGAGAAGGGAGGGCTGCACGCAGGCAGAGAAGGGAGATTGCTCCCCTGTGGATGCTTTCTATGCTGCGCAGAGCGAGAGAGGGAGCAAGGGTCAATGGACAGGTGTAGGGCAAAGGCATGACGGTAACCTCGACTCACCTTGTGGCCTTGCGCATCACGCCCTGCTTCCTCTACAAGCTCTCCATCCCCTACGCCGCCGACGTTGCCTGCCTAACTTGCCGCTCAGTCCTCCTCACGCAAAGCAGCGGTAGAGCTGTCGAGCTCCAGGTGCTGCAGCTGGTCGCAAAGGGATGTCGAAGCCGTAGAGAAAGCGGTGGAAGGGTCGACGCGAGACTCGCAGACCTCGACGGCAAAGTACTGCTCTTCGGCTGCTGGATCGAGGGTTGGCTTGGCGACCGCGTAGCAGATATCCTCACGTCGTAAGAGTAGGTCATTGGCATTGGCGTCCAGCTTGTAGTACGGGATCGAGTAGATGTCTACCTTCCACAAGGACTTCAACAAGTCGAAAACTATGAGCTCTTCCTGTACAAGATCAGAGGGTCGGCCCGGCTTAATCACTGCCAGCATTGCAACATAGTTGTCACCATCGGAGCGGGCGCGGGTCTCCCCAAGTGGCAAGCGCAGGTAGTAGCGAGTGCCGTCGTCGGCGCAATGGATCCTCCAGATCATGAAGTTCATGGCGTGAGAGAAGGCGGCGAGAGAGTGCGAGGTAGGAGCGGATGGTGTGGGGAGGAGGGGAAGGAGGGCGGAGTAAGAGACTCGAGCTCATTGCGACGAGCGGCCAACCAGTGAGCTCTTGGAGGGGAGGATCGCCCGCCGCAGGAAGCGCCTCGCTAGGTACTCGTGCGGTGAAATGGCTGCCACTTTACTCTCCAAGACGGCCATCTCTCGCCGAGCAATATTGAAGACAAGCAGAAGCAGCCAAGGGCACGAGTACCTAGCTTTGCGCTTTCGCCCCGCCCCGCATGTACGTGGGGGCAAGACTGGTTGGTGCCTGCAGGTCCGACGACGACTTTGCCCCGCACGGCGCACGGGCCTGCAAAAACACAAACCAATCACGCCTCTCCACTCTGTTCCTGCGGAGCGGGCGAGTCGCTCCTTTCCTTCGCTCCTTTCGCCAGTCAACCATCCTTGAGCATCGAACATCAACGAACAGCGAGCAACGGCAGACTCGCTCCGCCTGATCACCATTCGCGTTGCTCGCACCCTCTTTCTGTTGCTTGCACCCCACCGCAATCACCTCGTCAGGCATCGCTCGCCCGCTCGCTCACCCGCCGACTCCCTCTTCTGCCGCCTTCCGATTAGCCACTACCCATCCGTGCCTGGTCTCGCTGGTGGCGCTCGGTCCGGATGCTCGCTGCCGAAGACGATGTTGGGTGAGCGTCGCTGAGCGAGGCAGCAAGCGAGCGACAGTGCCGACCCATCTAATCATGCTCTCGCCCACCACTCGCCCGCCAAGACCTTCCTTTGCCGTCTTCTAATCTTCCACTGATGGTGACACGACCATCGTGATACAGATGTTCAATGCCGCTGGGCGGTGATGAGGCTGAGCAGTTTGAGCGAGCGTCCCCAAACAGGGTGGGTCGACGCTGGTTCTGGTCGACGCATCCTCGAGGACGAATGGTATAAGAAGGCTTTTCGTCGCCCCCCCTCTTCGAACTTTTTGTCCATCCCTCAGAGCTTTGACTTCCTTGAGCTCTTCACCAACCCACCCAACCAGCCTACTCTCGCCCACCTCGACTCGCATCAAGAAGCAGCCCACCCTACCCACCTCGACCCTCTTACCTCACCTCGTCCTCCTCGGCCACACTCGTCATCGTCTACGACAACGCTCTCTACCCCTCGCGCCGCATCGACATCAACACGCCTCACCCAGGTCTCGAGCCTAGCCGTCGTCATTATGGCCATGCTCCTACCCCCTGCGCGCCTTCGTCGTCATCATCATCATCAAGCCTTATACCCCGGCCAAGGTCCAGTTCTACACGTACCCTACTCAGCAAGATCGATGCGAGTGTCGTACCCATTAGGAGGTGAGCATACTGCCTCGAGCCCATGCTACCATCCCATGTCGCTGACATCCCATGTCGCTGACATCCTCCCTCCTCACTATCACGTGAACTTCGCCTCAGCCTACCCGTCATGGTACAAGGTCAAGGTCAAGGCCGAGAGAAGTTCGTCTCGTACCTCCTTGACCTTACCGGACGTAGCACAACGGATCATAGATCATAGCGTCCCTTCACTGGATTATGGAGGTAAGTAGACTTGGTCTTTCCCCTCGCGTGTCAAGCTTCGGTGTCGCTGACTTGCTACCCTCCCTGCCTCGCTCGCGCACAGCTTCACCTTCGTACAGCCCTCACCGTGGCGTATCACCACGGTCTGAGCGCAGGCTAGTCTAGCCGAACCAAAGCTCAACAGCTTCGACATGGCCGTCGAGGGCATCGACAAATTCTCGGTCACTTCAAGCCTATTTACTCAGCGTCCCTTTGCGAGCGCTGGTCCCTCCCGCTCCTCCGCCGCCACTTCCTCCGCCTTCCAGGCCACCCTCTCAACTACTGCCTCGAGGAGCATGTCCGGCAGCGCCCTCTGCCAGTCGACGCACAGCTCCGACGACGACGACGATCCGACGACCCGACGAACGACGACGACAATGACGCCATCTTCGCAGAAGGTCCTCTGAACATCCTGTTTGAGGACAAAGTCGACAAAGTCAGGTACGTCGACGAGCTCCCCATCGTCGAGTCCTCCGCCTCCGCGCAGCCATAGCCAGGGGCACGTCACGGCCTCGACCTGCTCAAGAGGGTCGTCTACCGCCTCGCTGAGCCAAGCTTAGAGGAGCGGGTAGGGATCTGGCGCCAGATGCGTCGTGGCTTCGAGGGTCACGTCGTTGATGGCTGCTTGCAGGTGGTGCTGTCCCCGTCGCTGCCCTTGCTCGAGGTCAAGCTCGGCGTGCCCTTTGCCGACGGACCTGCGAGGCTGAAGCTCCTTGGCCGCCCAGACACGAAGCTTCCGCCCCAACCAAGGTCGGCCACACCTGAGGCCTCATTCATGATACGCCACTATCAGGTCGTGGTCGAGAATATGACTGTCCAGCGGGCAATGCAGAATTGGTACGACTGGACGCCGGGTGGTAAAGACGCGTAGACCTCGACTGTTTCAGTCGCGCCCTCACGACGAGGAAGCATGCGCTCTTCTACATGCTGTGCCTCGCGCCGTTCTACATTCGATCGGCCAAGGATGCGGAGCACCTCCTAAATGCTCGCCCGGCTCTGAATGCCCACGCCTGCAACTCGACGGGGACCTGCTTGCGCGTCGTCAAGTACGTATCGCTTCTCGACAGCCGCCGCTCATTGCTGGTCTTCTACGTGGGCATCGCCTACGGCCTGTCGGTCGCTGAGAGCTCAAAGCAGCACGCGCGAGAGATCATTGTGCTGCGCTGGGCTGGCGAGGAGGACGACCAGGGGAGGTTCCAGAGGCAGTCTTAGAAGCAACCGGACCTCTACAGGCACAAGGTCGAGGGCGAATGGTCCTTTGTGCTGACGAGGGGGCCGGAGGGGCTGGGCGTAGAGGCGATGGCTGCGTGGCTGGTGCGCGTCTGTGGGCCGCTGGAGCTGGAGGACGGGTACACCTTGAAGGACTTTGGGTGCCGCCTCTGCCTGACTGGCGAGGACCGTTGCAGGTACCTCATCAGGATGGTAGAGGCGTACCACGAGCACATCGGGTGTGCCTTCTTCCGTTGCGTCGCTTCTGCTCGCAACTATCCGTCGACCAACCTCTTCAATGGGGCTTGGTTTGACCACCGCGAGCTCGAAGGGGGCAACAGCGCGCCGCCCGCTGTGCCCTTCAAGACGCTACACGGCTCGCTGGCCAAGAGGCAGGATAGGCGGGCGCTCCAGCAGGTGGCGGCGGAGGAGGCGGCGGAGAGGTACGACGAGGCGAGGGCAAAAATCGACGCCCCCTCAATTCCGTCGTCCTTCCTCTCAAACCCCAGGACGCGCGCCAGGCTCTTCGCCGGCCGTTTCACGGGCCTCCATCCTCTCCCTGGTCCCGCGCGACCTCCTGGCCGCGGCAATCGCACTCGCCCGGGCCCAACGACAGCAGCAGCCCAGCAAGCACAAGGAAGCTGTGATCTACGAAGAGCTGATGAAGGAGGCGCTCATCGAGCCAGCTCCCGAAGAGGAGCCAATCTTCAACTTTCTCCCTTCTCGCGTGCGTCCCCCCGCGCCACGCATCGAAGATGGCCTCACCTTGTCCGTCGACGGCGTCTTCAATGAGACGTGTGTGCTGGCTCCCCCGATCAGGCAGCCAGGTGTGGTGGAGCAGCGCTTTTGGCAGGTGGTCCGGCGGCACCCCTATGGCTCTTCTGAGCCGAGCCAGCCGGAGCAGGCAGCAGCGCAAAGCGTCGGCGAGGAGGCGGCATCATCATCTGTGTTGCGCATGCCTCCTCCCGCGCACCCTCAACAGACGCGCCCTGCTGCCTTCCGCCGACCTCAGGCGCCATCGACCACCATCTTCTATCCTCCCTCATCTCCTCCTCCTCCTCCTCATCATCAAGGCGTGGGGTCCGTCAGAGACCAGGCTCCGTGGAGCAACATGTTCCGGCGCTCGGACCGGGTCGTCTCCCCCGCTGCCTCTCGCGAGCTATCAGAGACTTCCGCTGGCAGTGGCACTCGTGGGGCTTCTTCAGCAGCCCGTCGGTCCTCGTCGCCCGGCCCTATGGCAGCGGCGGCCTCACTGAGCCAGGGGCTCAACTTTGGGAGAGACGCGGGAGCTCAGCCTGGCTCGCAGCTGCTCAGAGACGCGGACATCTTCGCAGTCTCCCAGCTCAACCGAGAGCAGCTGGCGAGGGAGCAGCGGGAAAGGCTGGAGCGCGAGGTGGAGGAGGAAATGGCAAAATCCGCAGCAGAGGAGGCGCGACGCCATTGCGAGGAGCCAGCGAGCGGAGGAGGAGCGAGCTGCGGCGGAGGAGAAGGAACGCGTTGAGAGGGAGCAAAGGGAGGAGAGAGAGCGAGCCGCAGATGCGGAGCGAGCCGCTCGCGTAGGCGATGAGGAGGAGGATGTTGAAATGAGGGGTCAAGGCAGCGGGAAAGGAAAAGAGCGCGAGATGGATGTTGAAGGTCAGTACGCTCTGCACCTACTCGCCTCGCACATCTACTGACCATCTACACACCCTTTCGCAGGCTCGGCGCAGAGCAGAGGACGCCGCGCGGCATCGGCGTCAGCATCGATCCTGGTGGAGGAGACGCCGCCGGCCACGCCGACTCCTCGCTCCTATTTCTCAACGCCTTGGGAGGAAGTCGCCCCCGGCTTGGTCGACCTGCCGGATCAGCCGCGGGCTTTCAAGGCTCGCCGCGACTTTGGCAAGATCCGGGAGCTGCGCGAGGCTATGGTGAACTCGCGCTCAAGGCAAGCGCTGGAGGAGATTACCGGCGAGTGGGGGTCGGCGCACCTCGAGGAGTACCCGTCGGCAGAGGCGCTCGAGGAGCTGGAGAGGAGGCTGGACACGCCCGGTGGGAGGATGCTCTTGGCAGATTTGGAGGCGGCCTGCCATATCGCCAAAGTCGAGATCGTCTACCGCGCAGATATTGGCCGAAAATCTGCCATGGACTCGGAGCTCTTCCTCCAGTCGCTGACGACTCGAGAGCTCGCGCTGTGGATCATCTGGAGGATGGCCTGCCCGGCGCTCCACTACATCCGCTGCGCTGAGGACGCCAAGGACCTCCTCGTGGCCCGCCCCGACCTCGACGCCCGCCTTGCACACTGCTCTGGCACTTACGGATTCTTCGTCAAGTGCAAAGCTCCTCACCCTGCTGCCCCCGCCCCCTCCCCCTTCTTCAAGTACTTTGGAGAAGGCGAAGACATCGCGGCGCACACAGCAGCACGGGGAGGAGATGCGCGGCATCGAGCGTGCGCAGAGGAGCAGCAACCCCGGCAGCGTCAAAGCGGCCACCTCTTCTTGGGGCTATCAGGAGCAGGTGGAGGACTAGTGGGCCATCGTGGCGACGAGGGGCCCGGTGGGCGCGGCGCTCGCTCACTGGCGCTCCCTTCGAAGGGGGGCGTATTCGCGCCGGCAAACCGGTACGCCCCGAAGCTGGGCTTCGCTGACACCTCGAGGGCACCCTCAAACATCAATTGCCGAAAGAGGACAAGCAGCCCAGCAAAGGGACCAGTAAGCCGTCTTTAACAAGGCCCTCAAGGGAGAGAGACCCAACTTCACCGCCTGCCTCTTTTCGCCCGCCGCTCACCGCCTCGCCGCCAGGAGCCACGACGAAGACGACGACGACGACGACCCCATCGAGGGCTCCTCCGCGCACGCCCCTCAAGGACCTCGCGACTCCGCTGATCCTATCGCAGACAGCGAAGAGGACGAGGATGAAGCAGTTGAGGTCAACATCAATGTCGACGTTGACAACGAGATCGACTTTGTGCGATATACCGATCATCTGCCGGCGAGCAGGCCGTTCGAGGTCGTAGAGGACGAGAGGACAATCTGGCGGCGGGTAGACATCTCGGCGGGGGAGACAGGAAGACGATGTGGGAGTACCTGTTGCAAGGCGGATTTGGAGGCAGGGTCGACGGTGGCATCTTCAAAGTGAAAGTCTCGCCTGAGCTTCCGACTTTCGAGGTCAAGCTCAATACGCATTTGCGAGATGGGCCAGCGACCCTTCGCTTCAGCCACGCTGGGTACGGAGTGGAGAGGGTGCAACCACGAGCGGCCAGCGCGGAGGCCTCATACATGCTCGGGTTGTTCATGGTGCAGGTGGATAACGAGGACAACGCAGTCGAGATGTGGGCGCCAGAGGCAGAAGACGTCGGCCCTCAGTGGAGCGCTTTGATGCACCCCTTGGCGCACGTCGCATCCATTGCGCGCAAGGAGCATCTCATCTTCACGGACGGGTGGGACGACTTGGCAGGGACGGGGGTGAAGCTGGCAGACGGAGGCTGCAGATATCGGCTACGACCGAGTCCGCAGGGCAGGGCGTGGAGCATCGTGGATTTGCCGGGCACCGCCTACGACTGGTGCGGATACGGCAGATTCGTCATGCCAACGGACAAGACGCTGGTCGCGGAGGTCAAGATCGACCACCTCAGCGAGGATGGAAATCCACAGGTGAGCATTCTCAGACCCATCTGCTCACGAGGCGGCGACGCTGACGTAAATTTTTTGACCCTGCGCCGCAGAATATCATCTTCACGCTGCCTTAGCGTAGGTGCATGCCCCTGCATGTACTCTACCCTGCGCAAGCGAGGGGATGTCAAGGATGTCGGCGTCAAGGAGAGGAAGTCAGCCGTAGGCCCCGTCCCGGAAAGGATGGTTGTCTACCTGCACAACGTCTTTCTCCTCATGCGCAGCATTTGAGGTGCCGATGGGGCCTCTGCCTACGTCACGCCCATCGCGCAGCGTAACAGGCAGCCACGCCCACAATAAGCACAACCATCCAGCCAGCCGCGCCTACGCCTCTCTGCTCAATCGCAAAGGCACCGACGGCGGCAGTCCCCTCTCAGCGAGAGCAGCAGCAGGCCCCAACGCAGCGCACAGAATACATAGCCTCGAGCATCCGCACAACACCGTCGCCCGGCACGATAAGCACTCTCCAATCTCGATGCCAGACGTCTCGTCAGCGGCAGTAGGGGCAGCTTCTCTACCCTCTTCTCAAGCGTTCGTTCCCTTGTCGTCCCCCTCCATTCATACCACGCCCTCGCGTGACGGGCATCTTCGGTACGCTCTCGAGTTTCTCCTTCTGTAAGAGATTACAACTACGAAGGAGTGACGTGAACCACCATCCCCCTTTCGCACGCAAGCTTCCGATTGGCTACTAGTCTGCGACACGCCGGGAACGTCAACGACCAAAGGAGAATCGAGAATATGACCACAGCTCCACCTCGTCACTGCTCGCATGAGCTCGGAAATCAGCCAAGCGCTATCACGACTCTTGCGCATCTGCCGTTCCCATCATCCCCCACCATCCCACAGTGACTGTCTTTGCATAGGTGCAGGCTTTCAAGCGTCGCGCGTCAGAAGCACGACAGGCGGGCTCTCCAATCCAGCGCTCTTCTTGTCCTCCACAGAGGGCGACTCCGCCTGTAGAGTCTCGCGACCAGCCGTAAGGTACAAGTCTACGTCGGTGCTGGCGAAGTGTCTCGCAGCGACCCCGTGGGCGAAGAGCTCGTCGAGATCGGCGGTCGTCCGTCCTTTCGTCTCCGGCAAACGGAAGACGCACCAAATGAGAATAAGGGTGCAAGTGCCCAAATACAGGAAGCCAGCCTTGCTGCCCCAGTTCCAAGCGTCGGGCGATAGCATACGTGGCGTCAAGGTGTTGGTGATGAGGCCAGTCAAGACATATGCCAGTCGGGCAAGGGAGATGGACTTGGCGCGCAGTCGAGCGGAAGGGATCTCCGATACGATACAATAGCAGATTGGTCCGATGGTGAAGTTGTAAAAGAGGGCGAAGCTGATGAGGAGGGCGCCGGTTGCCCAGGACACATTTGTGCCGCGGAAACAACCGAGGATCCCGAGCACAAGGCAATGCGCACAGCAGAGGGCAGCGCCAACAATGTACATCCCTCGGCGGCCGAAGCGCTTTGTGAGGAACCACGAGGAGACGGTGCCAATCATGTATGTCGTGTTCATCACGATGTTGAGGTCGAAGGCAGCGGTTGCGTCGAGGCCTGCGGACTCGAAGAAGGTGACCGCAAACGACATCAAGGGGTTGCCGCACCACCATTGAAGGGCGTAGGCGACGCATACGATCTCCGTGCGACGGCGAGCGCTTCCACGGAAGCATTCGAGGTAGGACGAGCCCTTCTGCTCTGCCTTCTCAAGTGCTTCCGTGTGGCGAATGAACTCGATTTGATTGTCGACGTGGTCGACTGTAGCGTTCCGAGGCTTGAGGAATTCCAATGCCTTGGCTGCCTCGTCGACGCGCTCCTTTCGCACAAGGAACCAGGGCGATTCTGGCGCGAAGTAAGCGACGACCAGCAGAGGCAGAGGCCAGACCCATTGAAGGACAAAGGGAAGGCGCCAAGACCATTGGCCCTCGATGTGAAGACAGGCTCGGACGACAATCGAGGAGAGGAAGATGCCTAGGCCCCAGCAGAAGCACACGAAAGATGTCAAGTAGGGTCGCAGCATGACAGGGCAGATCTCTGCCGCGTAGGCGGTCGTCAAGGTCTGGAATATGCCCCATGGCACACCCATGAGGATCTCCCCGACGGAAAGCTGCGGCAGCGTCTTCGCAAAGACGGGCGCGAAGATGGTTATGGCCATGACGAGCATCGCCCCCATGTAAGTGCGACGGTAGCCAATCTTATCCGAGAGCCAGCCATTCAGGAAAAGGCCGGCGACCTCGCCGACGAGGGCTGAGTTGGACAAACCGGTCTGCCACGGGGCCGTGATCACTTTCTGGCCATCAACGATGGCAGTTCCAAACGTGTCCTTGAAGGTCGCCTGTCCGTAGAAAGAATTGATGACGACTACGTCGTAGCCTTCCATGACAAGGGCGAAGGACAGGCCCATGGAGAAGAGGGCGGCTTTCCAGTGAGTACGGAAGGCGGCGACGACGCTGAGGTCCCGCTTCTCGTCCTGTGCAGCTTGGCGAGCCCTGTCCACGACCTCGTCGTAGTGACCGCCGAGCTGATGCTTGATCTCCTGCTCTTCGCTGGCTGCTACGGTTACTGCTGGAGGAGTCATCGTGTCGCGCGCTGGCTGTTGATGGGCTCATCATGGATGCCCTTCGGCGTGCCCACCTTTAAAAGCTTTTCTACCCACGGGTCAAGCCGCTCGTGAAGGATTGCCGAGTAGCGCAGCGGTGACGAACGGGATTCAGCACGGGGTTGCGTGTCTGAGGAGATGAGTGATATGAGCGTGTGCGAAATCCAGCGGCTTGCGTCCATCGCAAAGCAAGCGTCGCACCCGCACGACGCAATCTGAGACCAGCTTCGTGCGGGGCTCCGCACCGCCGCCAGATAGTGGCGCTTGAGCGGAGTTCAGATCGGAGTGCTAAAGTAGCACGCAGAAGCGAGGCCAGCGGACTGCGGGGTACCCGCAAAAATCAGAGGACCGATCCGCGAGTTGCTGTCCCTTTTGCGCGAATTGCATTTCGCCCCTTTTACGCTCGCATTAGCGCAATCTCAGGCTCATCGACGGTCGCTGCCGTCGACGCGAGCTCCATAAGCAGAAGAAAGCCGAACGCAGGACGAGAATTCCGAGCACCTGACGACAAGCCCGAGCGACTTTCCCGCCCTCGTCGTCCCGTTGGCGGTCAGCGTCATGTCTCCGACTCTTGACGTCGAGTGACCAGGAGAAGGAGAAGGACCACTCGAGCTGCAAATGCCCGCGGTAGCATCGGCCCTCGAGAATAGGGCCGGGCGAACCTGAAGAGCTCCCGGCGGGGCCCTGGTCACAAAAACGACGTGACCGCCGGACGGGCTGACCATTTGGGAGTACACCTTGTGAGCGAGTCGACGTGGTGTAGCCGAGGCCACTTGAGCTCGTGTGACGAGATACTTCGTCTTGACCTCCGTCCCATCAGGACGGACAACCAATGGCCTGCACTTGTACGAAGCCGATGGATCCGACATTCCCGTGTACCAGGTTCTTGGCTATCTTGCTCAGCGAGATCCCCCTCGTCGCGAATATCTTAGGCGCCATATTCCCTTCACACCGCTCTGATCGAGAGCAACGGCCTGATCGACTCAACGAGACAAGCGATACAGGTGACAAAGGCACGGGGGAAAAAATCATAAGGCAGGTGCACATCTCTCGGGTCAAGACGAAGTGAGCTGTGCGCGTTGGTAGCCGTGATTGTGTGGTGAGAGTTGGGAAAGGGGGTGTAGGGGTGAGCTGTGCGCGTTGGTAGCCGTGATTGTGTG